>NC_086153.1:4418636-4723181 GCF_035149785.1 Candoia aspera
CCTTAGTCAGGCAAGTCCTCGACAAGCTCAGAAGGGCGCAGCTCTATGCAAAGCCCACAAAGTGCGAGTTTCACAAAGACCGCCTAGACTATTTGGGGTATCGAATCTCCGGGGACGGCATCGAGATGGACCCCGCAAAAGTCGAAGCGGTACTAAACTGGGAGCGGCCCCGCAACAGACGGCAACTACAGAGCTTCCTGGGATTCGCGAATTTCTACAGGTCCTTCGCCCGGGGGTTCGCTGAGATAGCCCTACCCTTAACGGACCTCCTCAAAACCAAAGGGGTGGGGGACACCAGACGCGCCAAGAACCCAGGCACAGTGCTGAATTGGACTCCCGCGTGCCAGACCGCATTCGACAAGCTGAAAGCGCTGTTCACGACGGAGCCAATCCTCGCGCACCCGGACCCAGAACGGCCGTTCGTGGTCCAAGCCGACGCCTCAGACTTCTCCCTGGGAGCCATCCTCCTACAAAAAGACTCCACGGGGCTCCTGAAACCATGCGCCTACCTGTCAAGGAAGTTCTCCGAGACAGAGAGGCGATGGCACGTCTGGGAGAAAGAAGCCTTTGCGGTGAAATCGGCACTAGAAACATGGCGTCACCTACTCGAGGGAGCCACCCAACCATTCGAGGTCTGGACGGACCACCGGAACCTCGAGGCCCTACGAACGCCTAGACGCCTTAGCCCAAAACAGGTCCGATGGGCACAATTCTTCAGCCGCTTTGATTTCCAGTTGAAGTTCATGCCGGGCAAGAAGAACTTCCTGGCCGACGCCCTCTCCCGGCTGCCCCAAGACGAAGAGCCCGCCCCAGACACCATTGGGACGGTCCTATCCGCCTCGCAACTGGGGATGGCCGTGACCACCCGAAGCGGCGCACGGAGGCAGCTCGACGCTACGGCGCAGCCGACGGCGGGACAACCGGCGACGGAAAGAAGGCAACCGCAACTACCAGGGGGAATGCGCACGGACCTCGCCGCCGCCCTCAAAACCGACCCCTGGTTCCTGGCAAACCCCGACAAGGTAACGATGGCGCAAGACCTAGCATGGGGGGAAGGCAGAATCTACGTCCCGGACTCGCAACGCCAGGCGATCTTGCATAGGTCACACGACGCCAAGCAAGCGGGACACTTTGGGTTCCTCAAGACCCTACACCTAACACGGCGGCAATTCTGGTGGCCCGCGCTCAGGCGAGACGTAAAAACCTACGTGGCGTCCTGCCCAACGTGCGCTCGGGCCAAACGGGCACCAGGCAAACCCGCGGGGCTATTGCAACGGGTGGCAGAACCCTCCCGCCCATGGGAGGAAATCTCTATGGATTTTATAGTGGACCTCCCACCCAGCCAGAAGAAAACGGCCATTTGGGTGGTGAAGGACTACTTCTCAAAGCAGGCCCACTTCATCCCCTGCACGTCAGTCCCATCCTCACAACAACTAGCCAAACTCTTCCTCATCCACGTGTACAGGCTACACGGATGTCCCGCACGTGTGGTGACCGACAGGGGCACACAGTTCACCTCCAAATTCTGGCGGGCCTTCTTGAAGCTGACGGGGACCCAACAGGCCCTGTCTACGGCTTGGCATCCGCAGACGGACGGAGCCACTGAGGTTCTTAATGCCACCTTAGAGCAATTTATACGATCCTATACGAACTACCACCAGGACGACTGGGCTGAACTGCTCCCGTTCGCCGAAGTCGCATACAACAACGCCGTCCACACGAGCACGGGAAAAACCCCGTTCGAAGTAGTCTCGGGGCGCGACTTCGTCCCCATACCGGAGCTACCTCAACCCCCGGAACCCCAGGTGGACGCCAGCGACTGGGGACGGAAGATCGCGGAAGCATGGCCAGTAATCACGGCGGCGCTGAAGGAGGCACAGGCTGCTTACAAAGAGCAGGCCGACAAGCACCGGCGCCAACAACCGACGTTCCAGGCGGGGGACATGGCCTATCTCTCCACCAAGTTCCTAAAGTCAACCCAACCCTCGAAAAAACTGGGGCCTAAGTACATCGGGCCGTTCCGAGTCACGCAAATAGTGAACCCGGTAGCAATACGCCTGGACCTGCCACACAACCTCCGGAGGCTCCACCCGGTGTTCCACACCAGCCTCCTAAAACCGGCAACCACCTCCCGATGGCACCCAAGCACGCCTCAGCCCGCACCGCTTATGATCGACGGGCAACACCACTTCGAGATAAGGGACATCCTCGACTCACGCAAGCAACGAGGAACCCTACACTATCTGGTCAGGTGGAAACACTTCCCCCACCCGGAATGGGTGGCGGCGCACAACGTTAAAGCGCCTGACCTGACCAGAGCATTCCACCGGGCATACCCCGACAAACCGCAATCAAGGTCAGCAAAACCAACCCCCCCCCCCGCAGGCCTCCCCCCGCCTCCCGTGCCCCAAGGGAAGGGGCCCCCCCCAAGCCCGCGACTTGGGTGGACCTTCCCCCCCCCGGGACTCACTCCCCCCGCCCCGGGCCCACGGGGTGGTGACAAACGATCGCCAGCACCCTCCCCCCGCCCCCTGGCCGCGGGGGAGTGGCAAGCAAGTCAACAGGGCAACCTGGGGGCAACGCCCAGGAGACACAACAAAGGCGACGCACTCCAAATAAGCAAAAAAGGGCCCTACCTGGAGCTGAGCAGCACCCGACCAGCCACGCCTCTCGCCTCGCCGAACTGAGCCAAACAAACAGGGTGTGGTTGGAGCATGCGCACGCCAGGTCAGAACCCGAGCATGCGCACCATGGACACACCCTGGGAAGGCACGTGGTAGAGGGAGGAGCAAAGGGAGGGACGACAACTACTCCGGCGGGAACTTTGAAAAAAAAAAAAAAAAAAAAAAAAAAAATGGCGTTTTGACAGCTCCATGGGGGAAACCCAGAAACCCGGGGGAGAACACTATTCGGAAAGGGGGCAGTATGTCATGAGTGCCGTTGAGCTAAAGTAATCAGCGCAATGGCACTCATGACAATGACAAGGAAATAGGTGAAGGGGTACAAGTTAAGTAGCCATCAACCCACAACGACTAACGGCTAACAAACAATAGATAAACGGATCACGGAGCCACCCAAGCCATCAGCAGCAATACCACGGGGATCGCCCAGCTGAAAGCAATCAGCAGAAGAATGAAAACCTGAGGATGGGCGATCCTAGAAACCCTCAACCAATGGCAGGGCAACGCATGGGACAAAGGGGGGTGACGTGACCGAGAGCGAGGGGGCGCTGACCGGCGCGGGGTATTTAAACCCCGCACCGGCGCGCTCCTGTCACTCTCAGCTTTTTCTAACAACGTTGTACCTATCCTGAAATAAACCAGAGCCTGCTTTGCAACCCAGTGTCTGAACGTTATTCAGAGGTAGGCAGCGCATGACAGATGGTCACAGCTTCCCGCTGTCACGTGATCACCATTTGCAAGCATCACTGTCGGCTTCCGACAAATGAAGTCAATGGGGAAGCTGGCAGGAGGTCACAGATGGTAATGACATTGCACTTAATGACCCGCAATCCTTGCTTAACAACAGCATCCGGAAGTTCCAGAAGTGTTGTTATAAGTTGGTAAGATCACATGATGTCACGCTTTACAACCGCATCGCTTACTACAGTCCCAACTACCATAGTTAAGCGAGGACTAACTGTATGTAAAACAAGGAACATAGGAAGCTATTGGTTCAAATAGCCCAATATTTGATTGAGCCAAAACTTTGCACTGTTTACTAGTCCTGGCTGGGTCTCATCCAGTGGTAATAATTGGTTCTTGGTTTGAGTCAGGCCTGGTTAGAGCTTGGATGGGTCGACGTCTGTCTGTCTGACAAGAAAGCAACGTGGAGTCGAGCTCAACCTGAGAGACATATTTTTTATCTACCACTGGAGGTGACTTCGGCTGATCTTTAAAACGCTAAGCAGTATCGTATCTGTGTAGTGTGATGGATGGGAGACCACCAGGTGATCCCAGGATGAGGGGCTAGACTGGGAGGTTGAAACACCATCCCAGAAGAAGGAATGGTGATCCACTTACGTACTTTTGCTGAGAGAAAAACACATGGCTGTGTCCGTAAAGTCACTGGTAGTTGAGATCGACTAACAGTTTGGCATGACAAGTTTCTGTGTTCCTTTTTTTTTTTCAGGTATGTGGTCGACAGTGGGTTTGTGAAGCAGTTAAACCACAACCCAAGAGTTGGCTTGGACGTGTTGGAGGTGGTGCCAATTTCGAAGTAAGTTTGACAGAAATCTTGGTTTAGCTTTGCATGTAGTGCTAATGGGGGTTGTTTCACTGTGGCTTGAGGTGTTCTGAGAAGCTTAGCATGTCAGGTGAACCACAGTTATCTGTTTGGGAATTCCAGGCTGTGTGAACCCAGCCAGGCTGTGTGTATGTGTAAAAGTACTAATTTTATACTGTTTGTGTAATTTTCACATTTCTTTTCGCTGAAGTGTTAATTTTAATTGGGTTTGGCCCACATCTCAGCGCAAGACATATTATAAATAATTTTTTTCATTGTTGTTCTATCCTCTGGTAGAGAAGGAAGTAGGCTTTGTGGGTCCCTTATCACCAAGTCTATTCATAAGCCTGTTATCACTAGTGTTCATTTAATATTAAGTAATTTATAGAATAATTGTTCCCAGTTTTTCATGCTGACCGTCATGTCAAGGGAGCACAGGATAGCATTCAACGCCATGAAATTTCGACATGATAAAATCCCAACACGAAAAATGAGAGGTACAAGCATACATTTAATTAGAATGAAAAGGCCGGATAAAGAAGGATTTAGTCGGCTTGAAAATTAGCATGGTTAGCATCAGCCGAGGGCAGATCCAAAATCAAAAGTTGGCTGCCACTGAAGCCCTGCCACTTTTTTATATGCATCATGAGTGACACGTAAAAAAGGGACGGAGATTCAGTTGCATGGTTGTGACCACCATTTTGACTTTTCTGACCTCCATGGACATCCCTGGGAGCAGCCATAACTAAACAGAAATGATGAGAGGGGAGAGAATTATACAGTCAGGATGCCTGTGCTGAGTGTGTAAATTTATGGTAAAGGTGGTTCCCACAAGGCCTTTCATGATGGCTGGGGAATTCTGGGAGTTGAAGTCCACACATCTTAAAGCATGCTGGCTGGGGAATTCTGGGAGTTGGTGTCCACTCATCTTACAGTTGCCAAGGTTGAGAAACACTGTTTTACAGAGATTTTCCAGATCAAAATGGATGTCTGAAGTCCTGCAAAAGTTTAAGGCATTCATGTTGCCCCTTTTAAAACCCAGAACATCTCCAAAATCATCCTGTTTTAAGGTTCTGTCCCTTCTCCCATTGAGAGCGTGGCCTCCAACATATCTTGGAAAGCCTAACGTGGCCCTCAGCCAACTGAAGCTGTGCATTCCTGCTGTCATTGAACCCCACGTGGCATCTCAGCCTGGTGTGTATTAATCCAGTGTAGATATCACAGCAAAGAGAGCCAGTTTGGTCTAGTGGTTAAGGCAACGGGCTAGAACCAGGAGGCTGTGAGTTCTAGTCCCGCCGTAGGCATGGAAGCCGGCTGGGTGACCTTGGGCCAGTCCCTCTCTCTCAGCCCCAGAGCCAATCAGGTGTGGTAGGAGAGTTCCAGTTCCGCCTTAGGCATGAAAGCCGGCTGGGTGACCCTGGGCCAGTCCCCCTCTCTCACCCCAACTAGGTGCAATGTGAACTAGCCTCCTCGTGGTGCACCCCGGGCAACGTGACTTGTCACGGCTAAATAGTCTACGCATCTGGCTGCTGGACCTCACAAGGATTTTCCAGCAAGAAAAAGCAGCATGAACACCAAAACTGCTATGCCATACGATTAAAAAAAAAATCACAGCAAAAACTAGCTGGTTGGTGCTAGTCGCCATTTGGACTCTTTAGTTATTGAACTAGCTTGGGTATTTGCCCTGGCTATCATCGCTGATGCCCTTGAGGTTTTGTACGTGGACTACTGCAGTTCGCTCTACGTGGGATTGCCCTTGAAGACTACTGGTGGAAAATTCAGCTTCTCACCTGCTATGACAGTTGGCCTAACACTGCAGTATCTTTACTGGGGGAATTGCATTGGGTAGTTGCAATGCATTGTTTTGCTGGGGATTTCCTGTAAAGCCCTATACGGTCTTGGTTATCCCCCAGGCTGTCTTCTCCAAGGAAACTTTGTCTGCCTGATGCAGACAAGCAGAGAGGGCATATTGCAGGTCCCAAAGGGAGATGGGGGCTGGGGCCCTGGAAACATCCTTCTCTGCTGTGCCCCCTTACCAGAGGATACCAATCGCCTGCCTTGCAAAATCAAGATAGGTCCCTCATTAATATTCAGGTGAGCAGTGAAAATGCTGCTTTTCTGCAGAGTGAAAAAATTACACTGTGCTGGTTATTTGGGAAGAAGATGGTTATCTTCGAATTAACTGGATTCTTTGATTTTGATGGTAATTTTATAACAGATGATTCTGCATTACATGGTAGGAAAGTTCCCTTGCATCTTAAGGCCAAGGGGATCCATGTGTCATGTTCGTCGTTGCAATGCTTAATGTCCATCGTAACGTTTCGCATGCCATGGTGCCGACGCGCGTTCCGGTTGGGAGGGAGCTGCTGGGGGACCTTGTACCAGGCTGTCTATCTGTTTTCATGGGGATGGAATGTGTTTGGGTTATCATTTGTGTTCAAGGTCCTTTTTGCCCGTTGATTAGCAGAACTCGTTAGGGGCACCTGGGATGGGGAATTTGAAACAGTTGTACGAGGGGGAGGGATCACATTCGCACCGAGGGTTTTTAGTTTGTATTTGGTGCGCTTCTGCTCATTCTCAGCTTTCTTTGTACTTGCATACTATTCTTAAATCAGATTTTATTCAAGCTCTCACTTGTGAGTCTGAGAATACTTTAGGATAGGCAACCATTACACCATGAGCCATGCAGATGAATACCTAAAAATTTTGGCTAACAAGAAGCTGAGATTTTCTGCTTTTCAATGTGCAACCTCCAGGAGCGAAGCGCTGCAACGCGCCGGACGAGCCGGTAGAACGGCATCTGGGAAATGCTTCCGGGTATATAACAAGGAATTCTGGGAGCAGTGCATGCCGGACCACATGGTCCCAGAGATCGAGCGGACCAGCTTGACATCTGTGATGCTGACTTTGAAGTGCTTAGCAATCCACAACGTCATCAGGTAACCCTTAGCGTGAATCTCGTACTTAAAATGCTGAGCTAGGACCAGAGAAACGCATGTTCTCATTGGCATTCAGCCTGTGGATCTATTGTTCTTTCTTTGCCCAGCCTATCCTACAAGGTTGTTGGGGGGTAGGGAACTTAAGGTGAAAGTGTTATACAATATATCCGGCTTTGAGTTACATAGAAAAGGTGGAGTATGACTCTAATGAATAAAGAACATAATTATGGCGTGTGCAGGCCTTAGCTGTGGCTTTGAGAAATAGGATGGAGAAGGGGAATGATTGCTGTTTTTTTGGGAAAGTCAAACGTGTGAGAAAGACTCAGATCAACCCCACCTTGAGCTCGTGGTCCTTCGAAAGGGACAGTGGAGGTTTGGGAAAGGCTTTTAAGATTCTGTGAATAGACCCAACAAGAAGATAGTAGCATCTGTCTGTTTCTTAACCTGGCCTACCTCAAAGGACTGGCAGTATCATAGCTCCATGACTGTCAGCCCAGATCGTAGCATCTAGCCACATTTTCCAACCTTGTCCATCTTTCCTGGTGCTACCCACCGCCTCTGATGATCTATGGGTTATTTGGAGATTGTGTTTTCCAACCAGGGATTTTGTACAACCCACAGGAATCAGACTTGGCTTTTCTTGTTTTCCACGTAGGTTTTGCCAGCCCCCCTAGGTAGACCAGACCAGGAAATCAACTCCACCCTCAGGCTAAAACTCCTTTTACTGAGATGGGCTATACTAAAAGAATCTTGCAAATCCTGACTCCCTATAGGTTTCCATATTTGGACCATCCGGAAGAGAAGCGCATTCTAGCTGCCCTTAAGCAGCTTTATCAATGTGGGGCAATTGACAGGTAAACTTTATTATTTGTATTGTTTTAAGCAGGAGGGGCCCTTCACCAGCACAGAAGAGTGTCCCCCCCGACAATTGTGTGTTCCTGTTGGCAATGCTTTGCCAACCGGAGCTGCAGCCAGTCAGAGGAGGCCCAATAGAGCCAAATGTTGCAAGAGTCTCACGTTTTTACTACGGTAAAACCTTGATTTAACAGACCATGGGGGGCAGGGAATGTCCGTGCCTCCCAAATATACTGTATGTGAAATCTGCAAGTACAGGTAGTCCTCCCTTAATGACCGTTTGTTTAGCAACCGTCTGGAGTTATGATGGTGCTGAAAAAACCAACTTATGACTGTTCCTCGCACTTATGACTGTTGCAGCATCCCTGTGGTCATGTGATCGCCATTTTTGACCTTTCTAGCCAGCTTCTGATAAGCAAAATCAATAGGGAACTGCATGTTTTGCTTAGCAACCATGTGGTTTGCTCAACAACCATGTGATTTGCTTAATGACTGCTGCAAAATTGGTCATAAAATCGGGTCCAGATTCACTTAATGACCGTGTCGCTTAGTGACTTCAATGCCGGTCCCAATTGTAGTCATTAAGCAAGGGCTACCTGTATGTCAGTAATAATAATAAACTTATATGCTCCCCAACTCCCAGCAACTCTAGGTGGCTCACAACAGTCAAACAAAGAAATTATAGTAAAATCAATAAAAGATGAAAGATGGCAAGCGTGATGAAGCAAGGGGTCTCCCTGTCCCTCACCGAAGGTCTGGGCGAAGAGCTGGGTCTTCACGACTTTTCTAAACAGCAGCAGAGTGAGGGCCATCCAGATCTGGGGGTGGGAACCTCGTTCCAGAAGGCATTATGTCATTATGCAAATGGTGTAAATTGAACCCAGTGACACAAATATAACGTAAAATTAACATAAATTTAATATCCTCATTTGGAGTACTTTGGATGCAATGGATTGGCCTGTTACTTCAGGGTATACTCAGATGGAAATTTTGTCTGTTGCATCCAGCGTCTGCTAAATGGGAGGTCTGTTAAATCAAGGATTCACTGATTTTGCAGCAGGCTAAAGCTGGGTTAATTAAACAAATTTGCTGTATTCATATGACATCCAGTGTTGAGACAAATAAACCTTGTTAAGCTTAATGGGATGGCTTGAGTCCCAGTTGCCTAATCATCAGGGCGTGCTCGCCAAACATCTTGTGTGAGTCAGTTGATTGGGGAATATCCTTCCTTTCACAAATCTTCTCTCCCATCCTCAAACGGTAGGAAAGGTCACGTGACCAGACTGGGCCAATTCATGGTTTGGCTTCCTCTCCCTCCTCACTTGTCGTGCGCCGTCCTCAAGGCTGCCTTTCTTGGCTGTGATGACTTGCTGCTCCCGATTGCAGCCATGTTGTCTGTGGAGAAGGTCTTCATTCATCCAGGTGAGAGCCGGTGGGATCGGGGGGTGTTGGCAATGGCTGGCTGGTCTTTACCAGTGCAGGACCCACGTCTTTCCTGGGGTGGTCCTCTCGCAGGCTCTTTAGTCAGAACCATGCAGGTTCTGTAGGAGAATGGGTAGGAATAAAACCAGACTTCCAGGAACGCAGGAAAATCTAGAACGTTTTTTAAATCACCCCCTCCAGCTGCATACGAGTTAACAGTGCGAGATGCGTGGTAATGTCCTGGATTGTCAAAAGATGATTTTGGACTTCTTTGGCTCTGTGATGCTTTGAGGAGGGCAATTTTCATAATTTATCATTGCTCATTTTTCATTGTGGGAAACCAAAGAGCCCAGAACAAAAGCAGGTTTTCTTACCTGAAGGCCCCTTTCCCTAAACTATGCTTTAGGTTGTGACTGTGTTCCCTTAATAAACTCAACCATAATGTGCTTTCACATGCTTGACTTTTGACTGATTATGGGCCATCAAGTTGTTATCAACTCTTGGCGACCACATGGTAGGTTTTCTCCAGGATGATCGTCCACAACCTGGTCCTTCAGGTCTTCCAATGATGTGGTTTGGCATGCCATGTCTAAAGGCAGATCATGATTCGGATTGTAACTGGGGAGCAATTGCTTAACCACAGTGTGCAGCCATGGATTGCTGTAGGTTAGTAACGAAGGTTAAACCAGCCGTCCTCGCTTAATGACCACAATTGGGATCAAAATTTCAGTTGCTAAGTGAAACGGTTATTAAGTGAATCTAACCCAATTTTACAACCTTTTTTGAGGCAGTCACTGAGCAAATCACTGTGGGCGTTAAGGGAACCATGTGCTTGTTAAAAGAAACACGCATTTCCTCATTGATTTTGCTTGCCAGAATCTGGCCAAGAAGACTGAAAATGGCGATTGTGTGACCACAGGATGCTGTGACGGCCATAAATGTGAACCGGTTGCCAAGCACCCGAATCATGATCACATGACCATGGGGATGTTGCGACAGTCGTAAGTGTGAGGACCAGTCACAAGTCGGTTTTTCCAGCACCGTCGTAAGTCTGAACCATCAGTAAATGGATGGTTGTTAAACGAGGACTACCTGTATTATCCAACATGTTGTCTGAATCTGGACTAACATCGAGGTTATGACTGAGCAGTCATTAGTCCTCCAGGAGAGTGATGTGAGGACGGGAGTGGCTGTAAAGTAGAACCGTTGTTAGGAGTGTCATCTCTGCTGTTGTTGCTTGCTTTTCACCGTCAGTGGCTTGGGGGATTAACTGGGGACGCTGATTGGGATCATGGCCTTCCTTTATCTTGCACAGAATGTTTGTGCCCCAGTTTTGCTACGAATGGCTTTTTCTGTTGTCTTCAAAAAGTAATGACAGAAAATAGAAAGTGCCAGACAGCCAAGTACTCTGCAATAGTTGTCTTTGGCCGCAGAGAGGCACCACTGGACAGGTTCATGTCTTGGAAAGAGTTCTGTGGTCTGGATGCCTTCTTTTTCTCCCCCTAACCTTGATGATTGTTGATAGGGCAAAAGAATCTTTTTTTTTAAAGTGGTCCTAAACATATTGGTTTGCTAAGGTGGAGTTACGGAGATTCACTGCTCCCCTAGATAATGTGAAGAAATCTGCTCAGTTTGAAGGCAGATTTTAAATGGGTATTTTAAGCTTCGGGAAGCCTTGAAGCCTTTGTGCTGTCTCTTAAACCCTCTTCCAAGAAACTGTAAAAAAGTAAGCCAAAAATTTCGGTCCCATCCACTCCAGGGATGCTCTGCTAGCCAAAAAAGGGATTTATGTTTTTAAAAAAAAAATTGAAAAATTATTTTATTTTCTTCAGTTCCATAAAATAAAATTATATTAAATGTTAATATTTCTTGAAAAAGCTTTATTTCCTAGTTTGTAATAGTATGTTGTTAGTTGCCGTTGAGTCGTTTATGTATAACAGAACTGAATGCTGTTCGGTCTTGCGCCATATGCCTGACTGTTCCAGTGTTTGCATCCATTGTTGCGGTGATTGTATCAATCCATCGCATTGCAGGTCCTCCTCTTTTCCGCTGGCCCTCGACTTTACCAAACATGATG
Organism: Candoia aspera; assembly: GCF_035149785.1. Taxonomy (NCBI): domain Eukaryota; kingdom Metazoa; phylum Chordata; class Lepidosauria; order Squamata; family Candoiidae; genus Candoia; species Candoia aspera. The sequence continues at coordinate 4,430,154 of NC_086153.1, forward strand.
TCCTTTTCGAGCAATCGGTCTTTCCGGACGACGTGCCCCAAGTATGAGAGTCTAAGCCTAGTTATCTTCGCCTCTAGGGAACATTCTGGTTGTATTTCTTCTAAAACTGATTTGTTTGTTCTTCTGGCAGTCCATGGTATTTTCAATAATCTTCGCCAACCCCACAATTCGAATGCATCAATTCCTCTTCTGTCTTCCTTTTTTAATGTCCAACTTTCACAGGCACATGTGGCAATTGAGAAGACCATGGCGTGAGTCAGGCGCCCCTTTGTGCGTCTGTATCCTATGGATTACAACAGAATGTTTTGTAAAAGTATACAGTACTGTAAATAAACTAAATGGCAATATAATGATATAACCATTGTAGCAAAAAACAGTATACTATGAAAAAGAAACCTAGCCTATTTATAGAGAGAGAGAGAGAAAAGAAGAAGAAAAATAAATTACCTGATTGATTGATTGATTGATTATGTAGCAACAAGTTGTTTTCAATATGTAGTGACCACATAGATTTTTTCCCATGACAATCTATCCCTAACCTGGTCTTTCAGGACTCCCGATGGTGCCCCCATCTCTGCTGTAACTGTGTCCCTCCCTCTTGCTGCTGGTCACCCTCTTCTTCTCTTTCCTTCCACCTTTCCCAGCATCAGAGCCTTCTCCAGAGAATTAGAGCTTTGCATAATATGTCCAAAATAAGCTAATTGGATCCTGGTCATTGGTGCCTCGAGTCAGAACTCTGGGTTGTTTTGTTTGATGATCCATCGGTTTGTTTGTTTTTTGTTGTCCATGGTCATCTCAGGAGTCTTCTCCACCACCAGAGTTCAAAGGTATCAATACTCTTCCTATCTAGGAATAAAAAAAGAAAGAAAGTGAAAGTGAAAGTGAAAAAGATCCCCCCCCAAAACAACCTTAAACATGATAGTATAAAATTGGTGTCATTGAATCTATAAACATGCTCTGTTGCATTACAGTTTGTAGAAAGATCCTAGGGAAATAAATGACTGCATTTTTCCAATCATAATACAGGTAGTCCTCACTTAATGACTGTTCGTTTAACAACAGTCCAAAGTTGTGATGGCCTTGGAAAAAAGTGCTTTACGATCTGTACTCACACTTATGACCGTCGCAAACCGTCACACCATCCCCGCGGTCACATGATTGCAATTCAGGCACTTGGCAGCTGGCTCACATTATGACCAGTTGCAGCTTCCTGTGGTCAGATGATCACAATTTGCGACCCTTTTTGCAAAATGTCCATTGGGGAAGCTGGATTCACTTAATGTCTGTGGTGATTTGCTTAATGACCATTGTAAAATTGGGTCTGGTCATGTGGTGACTTGCTTGATGACCACACTGCTTAACGACCAATTTTCTGGCTCTGTTGTTGTTAAGTGGAGACTACCCATACCACATTCTGATTAGGAATTTGCAAATGTTGGGATTCAGTTCAGGAAAAAGTGTTTCAGAGTGCACGACAGCTCCCACGCCCTCTGAAGTGCTTTTCTGGCGATCAGATCAAAATTGATATGTAGGCCTAATTTTGAGGTCTAGCTAACATCCGTTATTTTGCAAGTGATGAAACTCTTAAATGGCATTATCTGTAGATTGTTCATTTAAAAAAAAAAAGGCCGTTCCAGTGTTCCTTGAACTATGGTGAGTTTGTTTTTGGAAGGAAAAAAAATAAAGGAAACCAATTCCAATTTCCATACTCCGTAGGGGACCCACAGAAGCAAAAGGGGGCTGAGCTTCGGCACCAGAACCTCGCTTTACAAATGGGAGGATGCAGTGACTTTACCACTCTCCTGAGCATCTTCGAGCAGTGCAGAGCAAGGTATCCGGATAGTCTTGGTCAGAGAACAGGCCGAATGCAAAACTGGCCCCAGGAGTACTTAGCCCTGGGGAGACATGACGTCCAAGGCTCTCTAGCAGCAAGGCGTTGTAAACGTCCAGAGGTTTAAGAAAAGTTTTTGATGGCAAAAAGGGCAGAGGTGGAGGTGGGGAATGCATTTCTGCATATTAGGAGGCTTATACCAGATCAATGTTTTTCAACCTTGGCCACTTTAAGATGTGTGGACTTCAACTCCCAGAAGGGGGATTCTGGGAGTTGAAGTCCACCCAGCTTGAAGTGGCCAAGGTTGAGAAATATCTATAATGCATATATAATGCATGGTTCATTTATGATGCATTATATATTTTGCATTTTAGCTCCCACCATTCCCAACAGTATGCCGAACAGGAGGCAGGAACCCAACTTTTATAGGCACCAAGGTATTGGCTTTAACCCTATAAGGCAGTGTTTCTCAACCTTGGCCACTTCAAGATGGGTGGACTTCAACTCCCAGAATTCCTCAGCCAGCCATGCTGGCTGCAGAGTTCTGGGAGTTGAAGTCCACCCATCTTAAAGTGGCCAAGGTTGAAAAACACTGTACTAGGTGGTGGGAAGCTGGGTAGCAGAGGATTTTTCATGGGGATATAAGGCGGTGGGAAATCTTTCCCTCAAAAGTAGAAATCTGGATGAGCAGGAGGTTGCAACTGTACTATTTTTCAAGTTGGCATGGCACACCATCCTTAAGCAAGGGGTAGTTAATCTTTTCAAATGCCATGCAAGCTCATAAAAATCCAGTTCTGTGTAAGAGAGATCTCTGGGGCTGAGGAAGAAATGGGAATATCTCAGAAGATTAACAGTGATGAATGGATGGATATTTCAAGGTCAGATTTATTTGGGAAAAGGACCATTATGTCTTTGGTCTTGAAAAAGAAATTGGAACAGCTCTTAGAGATCCCACCTTAATAAATTCATTGATCAAGTAATACTGGAGTTTCAGTATTCGGTGTCCAAGATTTGGAATATTAATTTCTTGCCCTCTGGACAATAAACCTAACTAATGAGGTTCATTGTGAATCTTCTGTTCTGGGTTTTATTCTGCTGTTAAGGGCGTGACAATATATTTTTAAAGATACATATTTTACAAGATGGCCATATCCCTCACCCTGAAGATTTTGTGTGATTGTGCCTGAGAATGGTAAAATCTTGCAAGAAATCTCCCGAACATGCAGACAAGGACATCAAAAGGTGCCTCACAAGAATGGGCCACCTCATGAGATTTTAACCTTTGTAAAAATATATGAAATTTGAGAGTTCTATAGGCACCCTCTGAAGGTGTTGGTGGCCCCTGCCAGCACTTTGCCACGGATTCCTGCCTAAAACAGTCTGCTAATGCCGATAAGGATGTAAGGGACGAGGTAGTCGCTCAGGGGGATGGCAAAATGCAGCTGATAAGATTTCTACTGGGTGGGGAAAAAAATATAATCTTGTTTCTCTGCCTTGATTTACTTCTCCAGCACATCTCCCTCTGTTTGGTGTCAGGAAAATTGGGTCCACTGGAGAGCTGTGAAACTGGCATTCAGTGTAGAAAGACAGCTTCGTGAAATCATCAACAGGCTGAAGCAGGTAATTTAAAGCTTGCCAAGGATGGATACAATGGACCTTCCTTCCTTCCTTCCTTCCTTCCTTCCTTCCTTCCTTCCTTCCTTCCTTCCTCCCTCCCTCCCTCCCTCCCTCCCTCCCTCCCCCCTTTCCTTCCTTTTCTCCCTCCTTCCCCCCCTCTTCCTCCCTCCCTCCCTCCCTCAATCTGAGATCATCCAACTCTATCTGAGATCTATCCGTCTGTTTCTTCTAAGATCTTCTGAGAACCTCCACCCATGTCCATCCATCCATGCATCCATCATCTTCCATCCACCCATTGATTTCTCTATCTAATATTTATCTTTCATCTTCTGAGATCATCCACCCGTCCATCTATCATCTTCCATGTACCTGAGAACATCTGTCTGTCTATCTGGCCTGTCTGATTTATTATCCTCTACAATCCAGTTTACAGTAATGATTTTTTTAAAAAATCCATAGTAAAAATAATAAAATAATAATAATAATAATAATAATGCTTTTTATAAAATTGCAGCCTAAAAAAATAAAGCAAAAGACCTAAACGAAATAGTTTCCTTTAATCCCAATAAAAAGAATATATCTCCGTGGGATTTCTTTCTCCAGCTGCCAGACTTTCTAAAAGAGGATTTTGACGGTTCCAGAAATGAGATCCTAAGAAGGTGTCTCTGCGCAGGTTATTTTGCCAATGTGGCCAGGAGGTAAGGCCTTGGTTCAGGGTGGGATGGCGGGGCTGAAGTTGGTGTGGGGCAGACAGCAGTGCCCAGCTTTTGGGATCGTAATTTCCGCTGCAGAGATGTAAATGGATTTTGTGATTTCCCCTGGCTGGGGTCCTCTGGGAATTTGGGGGACCATCCTCCACTCTATCCAGGCATCCTGGCATTGGGGCAAAGCAACAGCATTCCCCCTTCTTCTCTTGGGCTTTAATTTCAGGTCTGCAGGGAAGTCTTTTCGCACCATGGATGGCCACGGCAGCATAGCCTATATTCATCCTTCATCTGCTGTAAGTCCCCTCTTCCGGTTAATTATTGTTCAGTGGTGGAATGGTGGAGAATTTGTGGAGTCCTTGGTACTCTCTGAACCTTGTTGTTTTCTTGTCTGGCAATGAAACGTCTGCAAGAAAACAACAAGGCTCAGAGAGCACCAAGGACTCCACAGTTCAACCCTGAGCTACAGATATTCTCTTCGATTGATGGAGACTTTGCTATAAAGACTTGGAGGGAAAAGTCTCTTGAGCAGATTCTGTGCATTCATGACCTTCCTGAGCCTGTAGTTCCGCTGCTCGGTGTTTGGTGTGGGGATTAGGAGTAGAGCATCGGGCATCTCTTTGCCACAAAGTACTGCAATATCCTTGGTCCTTCTAGTAGGAACACTCCTGTTCAGGGTTCCCCAAGATGGCCTCTCCAGGTGGGTTGTCCACAAAAGAAGGCAAGCCTTTCAGATGTTGGCCACCATGATGAAATAACACAGATTCAGGAAGATTGCCAGCCAGAAACGCTTGTGGGGATGGGCAGCTATACAAATCGATTCAATCAATCAATCGATCAATCGATTCAATCAATCAGCCTCTCTCCCCCTCTCCCCTTGTACTTTCATGAAATATCAGCCACCTTACTGTCCACTCCCTGGAAGTTTTCTGTGTATTTCCGGAAACTTTGCAAGACCCCATGTTAGAAGACCAACATTGTGCAACCCTTGTTCTCCTCTCCAAACATCAGCTGTGTTTAAATTATATAATAATAATAATAATAATAATAATAATAATAGCAGCAGCAGCAGCAGCAGCAGCAGCAGCAGCAGCAGCAGCAGCAGTGGGGCGTCTGTAGATGCCTTCCAGCAGTGTTTCTCAACCTTGGCGACTTGAAGATGGGTGGACTTCAACACCCAGAATTCCCCAGCCAGCAAGCTGGCTGAGGAATTCTGGGAGTTGAAGTCCACATGTCTGCAAGTCGCCAAGGTTGAGAAACACTGCCTTATGGGGTTAGAGTTGATACCTTGGTGCCTTTGGAAATTGGGTTCCTGCCCCCTGTTCGGCACACTGTTAGGAATGTTGGGAGCTATGATGCAAAATATATAATGCATTATATATGAACCATGCATTATACATGTATTATATACATTTCTCAACATTGGCAACTTTAAGGTGTGTGGACTTCAACTCCCAGAATCCCCCAGCCAGCCATGCTGGCTGGGGAATTCTGGGAGTTGAAGTCCACACATCTTAAAGTCGCTAAGGTTGAGAAACACTGCTATAAGGCATCCACAGACTCCCCACAATTGCTGCTGCTGCTGCTGCTGCTATTATTATTATTATTATTATTATTATTATTATTATTATTATTAAAGATCATCTGGACTACAGCTAGTTCATAATGCAGTGGTGCAAGCAGTAATGGGCGGTCCTCACTGCATTGAGAGCTGCATTGGCTACCAGTTGGCTTCAGGGTGCAATTCAAGGTGCTGGTTGTTTGTTTGTTTATTTATTAAACAAATTTATACGGCCACCCAACTCACACAGGGTGACTCCGGGCGGCTTACAGAATTTACCTTTAAAGCTTTCGTGGCATAGGACCTGGATGCTGAGGGCCCTCCTCTCTCCCATTGTTTCTGCCTGCCTGGTATGTTCAGTCAAAGTGGGTACACTCCAGGTCCCTTCCATTAAACGTTGCCATCTTGTGGGACCTAGGAAATGTGCCTTCTCTGTCACGGCCCCCGCCCTCTGGAACAGCATCTCCCCAGAGATACGGTTGGCGCCCTCTCCTAGGGTTCCAGAAAGCTCTGAATACTTGGCTTTGGTCCCAGGCCTGGGGTTGTTTTTTTTGGGAGGGGGGGCTGTCATGCTGTGTTTTGTAGTGGCTATTTTAGTTCAGGCGGTCTTGTTTTGTTCATATTTTTAATTTTAATTTGCATTTGATTTTGTAAGCCTCCCAGAGTGTGGTGGAATGAGCAGCCATAGCAAATTTAACTAAAGAAATAAAACATCTGGTGGGCCCCAAGCTGAGAAAAATGGAATTACAGGCAGTCCTCGACTTACAACTGTTCGTTTAATGAGGGTCCGATGCTATGACGGCCTTGGAATGGGTGGTTTATGGCCTGTAAAGCACTTCTGAGCATCCCAAAACATTGCACCACCCCTCCACGGTCACATGATCACATTTCGGGTGCTTGGCACCCGGCTTGCATTTAGAACCAGTTGCACCATCCTGCAGTCATGTGATCGCATTTTGCAACGTTTTTTGCCGTTTTCCGGGAAAAAACACCCATTTGGGAAGCTGGATTTGCTTAATGACCACGGTGATTCACTTAACAACCCACGATTCACTTAACAGTCTCTGTAAAAATGGTCATCAAATTGGGTCCTGTCATGTGGTGACTTGACTTACAACCACAACAACTTACGATGAAAATTCTGGTCCCAATTGTGGTCTTAAGTCGAGGACTACCCGTATGCTGGTTGGGAACATCTCACCAGGGCTTCAGAAAAGGCTGGGATTGTGTATGCAAAGCCCCACCAACATCTAAATCCCTGGATCATCTTTAGCTCCATGATCAGGAAGACCAGCTGGATTGGATCCTCTTCCATGATGTTGTGGTGACCTCCAAGATTTACTTGAGGACGGTGTGTCCAATTCGTTACGCGTGGGTGCAGGATCTGCTTCCTCGCCTCCACCAGATTGATGCTTACGAGCTGAGCAGCATGGCCCGGGAGAACGTGACAGAGGAGGAAATGGCGAAATGGAGGACCAGGGAAGACCTCGGAAGACAGAACGGTGAGCTTCAAAGCGCTGGGACTTCCTGAAGATCATCCATGTCTCTGTTGTGTGCTGAGACGTGAGGAGATTGTTGATGGATGTGGATATGACTCCTGCTCTTTCTTCATTTGGCACTCTGATCTTTTGTCTTTAGAAAAGGCGCCAGGCGAGCCTGCAAATAAAATGGAGAAACGGAACGATGAACAGTCGATCCGAGATGCTCGCGCACGGTACCTGGAGAGGAAGCAGGAGAGAATGCAGGGATCCACTCCCTCGTCCAAGGACTCTGGCTAACCCAGTCACTGTGGCCCAGTGATTCCCATAAATGCCGGTCCTACTGGGATCATTTGCATTTTTGGATCAGAGACTACACTGCTGGTACTAGCTGGGAAGAAAAGTAGAAAACTGGGACCCAGGAAATCTGAAAAAGTCACATTAATTCCTGCAGGGGCGGAGTTACAATCCGGTATATGAGGACCGTCAGCAAGATGAAGCAGCATCGAGGATTGTAGCTACCAGTTGGAGAGAATTTTTGTTTTCTGGCTGAGGCCGTCTTCCCTTGCGGGACACATTTTAGGGATCAGTATTACATCGACAGATCCAAACCAACAGGCTGTTTTGTTTGCATTGGCTCTAAACTTCAGCATTTCTAAAGTCCTGTCTACACTATAGGCCCAAATTAGTTTACCTTCCCCTATCTTTGATGTACCTCTCATTGTACCCCAGGAATTATAGTAACAGGAAAATTCATTGGAGGTAACCAGGACAGTTAAAAAGCCAGTCTGCAGTTGTACTGAAATCAATAGCAACATTGATGAGGATTTTTGATGGCTGAACAACAGTGCACCATTGGTAATAAATCCTGATTCTTTCTCTTTCCCAAGGTGGGGGAAAAAATCCTGAAATGAATATGTTTAGCTATTTGTAGATCTTATTTATTGTTTTAATGTCCAGCCGTTGATGTTTTTCCTGGCTGGTGCAATTTGAACTTGGCGTATCACGTCAGAATTGTTCGGGTAAGTAAAATTTTTGTGCAGGACGGTAATGAGCTTTTATGTTTGGTTTGCTATTTCATATCACCGAGCTGCATTGTGGGCACGTAATATATTCTGCAGCAGCTGCCGTTGGTTTGTAAAATATGGAAATAAATTTTGTACACTTGCTATAAATCTCTGAGGGCTCAAATTGCATTCCTGCCTGAGCATATTGTCTGCCTGCTGGAGACTGCCAGCCAAGAATGAACATCAGTCTCGGATGACTGTGATGTTCTTTTTTGTGGAGGGAATGTTTATTTATTTATTAAATGTATTTCTGGGCCCATCACAATCCAAACGACTCTTGCCGGCTTACACGGGGAAAAAAAATCCAAAATATACCTGGGACAAAAAATAAAAACACAACAGCAGTGCAACAATACAAGGGGAAAAGAATAAAGAAAGATGGCCACATTCAATCAAAATGGGAAGGGTCTCCAAAATAGCCCCTTTCTTTAAGAACTTTCAAAAGACTTAAGAGGGAGCCCACCTCATCTCCACCATTCTATTTTCGTATTAACGCCATACACGCACTGCATCAAATGGTGATGTAGTCGGTTTGTATTGTGTGAACTCAGTCAGTGTGGTATGTAAAGCTTGCAAAGAAGTTAATGCCAAAAATTATTTTTAACAGGCCATGGACCCTGACTTTTGAGGTCATGCAACTTTCCTTTTAAGTTTAAAGCAGACTTTCTCAGCCTTTTGACCCTGCAGGAACCTTTGAAATAGTTTTCAGGCCTTGGGGAACCCCTGCACATTCAGGCTCAGATATAGGCCAGAAGTTTTTTTGTTTGTTTGTTTATTCGTTTAGTCTTCCAACTCTTTGTGACTTCATGGATCAGCCCACGCCAGAGCTTCCTGTCGGTCGTCACCACCCCCAGCTCCCCCAAGGATGAGTCAGGCCAGAAGTTACAACATTATTATATTTGTTTCATGGGTAGGCCTGTCTGTGTGCATCAACCATGTTCTTAAACTAGAAATAAAGAATGAAACCTGCCTCTTCAATGTGAAGTTCCCCAAATTTGAAATAATTTTTTAAATAAATGGTGATCTCCCAGGGAACCCCTAGTGACCTCTTGTGGAACCTGAGGGTGCCACGGAACCCTGGTGGGGAAACCCTGGTCTAAAGTACAAACAACCCTTTTAGGGGCATCTGTGGTTGTGGGGAAAGTGCCAAAAAAAGTAAAAAAGGTGGTCACGACTGTACAATTGAAACCCCGCCCCTTTTTGAATCTGTGTTGCAACACATGTAATCAAAAGGGGGGCTCCGGTTGTGCAACCATGACCACCATCTTGAGTGTTTGACCTCCCCCCCTCCAAGGACACCCTGGCGGAAATTATTATTAGATTTTTATCCCACCTTTTTTGGTTAGGTAGATCAATCAACTCAAGGTGGCAAACCTACTTCCTATTTCCACCCCCACCCCCCACAACAACCCTGTGAGATGGGTTGGGCTGAGAGGGAGTGACTTTAGCAAGAGGTCTCATAGGAGGAACACCCCAGAATAATTGTGTACACTCAGAATCAGTGGCAGACCTACATTTTTGGGGCCCTGAAGCTTGAACGGTTACGGGGGCCCCTTTGCAACCAGCAACAAGGTCTGGGTAACCACTGTTGTTTTCTTCAGTGGGGTTGTTCCATGACAAGCCTAAGATAAGTAACTGTAATAACAATTTTAAGTTCTGTCCTAAATGTTAATAGTGTTTTCAATTATTTATAATTATTTTATATTAAATATATTTAGAAACATCCTTAGTTTTTTCGTTTACAGCTAGCCTACGTGATACTTCAATAAACCTTTAAATTTTTATTCTAACTATATTATTATTTTTTTTAAAACAACCTTCTCATACAGGAGACCCCAAATTTTTAAGCAATGTGGACTAGAGTCGCTTCTTGGGCCCCTCTGGGATTAGGGCCCCTGAAGCTTAAGTGTCATAAGTTTCCTAGTAGATCCGCCCCTTCACAGAATGGACTTCATTGATTGCTGTGAAAATGGAGAGTTGGGAAAGAACAAACAGAATGAATGAACAGTAGCAATCTCTGTTGCAAATATTTGCAGTTGGACCCATTTGTCATTGCTGAACACCAGCAAACTTATGAATATTATGCTTATTTCTCACCAAGAGTTCGGGGAAATATTTTCTTTTCCAACCCAAAGAGAGCTGGTAAATTTCTTTCTCAGGCAGCCCAGATATTTCTCCCTCAACCCTCTTCAGCTATTTTTATCTGCGGTTCTCTACTTTTATTTTCCTTTCAGGATTAAAGGAGATAAAGCTACCGTAATACACTCTTATATAAGAAACCCTTGAATTCTTTGGCTTTGGAGTAATTCACCGTCCCAACGTTTATTTTTGGAAGAATGAATGATAACAGAGGTATGTGAACCCATTTGAGGAAATATGTATAAGATAAGAGCTTCTGTTGTTTGCAAGAGCTGGCATACAATAGAACAGTGTTTGTCACGCTTGGCGACTTTAAGCTGTGTGGACTTCAGCTCCCAGAATTCCCCAGCCAGCATGCTTTAAGAATGTGGACTGGGGAATTCTGGGAATTGAAGTCCACACATCTTAAAGCTGCCAAGGTTGAGAAACTCTGCAGTAGGAGGTTATTTGAGAAGGATGGCACACATCTACAGTGAGATCATGCTGGGAGTATTGCGTACAATTCTGCACCTTAAAAAAGATAGATATTAAGGCATTAGCAAAGGGAGTCGGAGCAGTTCTATCAGGAAAGGTTGCAGCAATCAGGGTTCTTTAGCACGGGATGGAGGAGGATAAGGGAAGGCATAGTAGAAATATATAAAATCTTGCATGGCACAGCCAAGGTGGACAGAGAGGTTTTGCACCTTCTCTCATGATCTTGAGGTCATCCACTGAACGCAGGGAGGTCCAGACCCACAGAATGAAATGCTTTTTCACCTGGAACCAAACTGGAATTTGCAAGCAGTTGGTGTGATGGGAGACCATTTGATGGGTGGCTCGAAAGGGGACCAGCGCAGGCTCCTGGAGGGTCGGGCTACCAATGGCTACTAGTTTTGACGATGTGCCATCAAGTTGATTTCGACTCCTAGCAACCACATAGATATTCTCCAGGAGGATCTGTCCCCAACCTGGTCCTTCAGGTCTGCCAGTGGTGCCCCCATCGCCACGGTGTCCCTCCCCTTGCTGCTGGTCGTCCTCTTCTTCTCTTTCCTCCCACCTTTCCCAGCATTATGGACTTCTCCAGAGAGATGGGTCTTCACATAATGCGTAGGATAATCTGAGCCTGGTCGTTTGTGCCTCAAGTGAGGAGTCTGGGTTGATGATCCGTTGGTTGGTTGGTTGGTTGGTTGGTTGGTTGGTTGGTTGATCAAATTTGTCACCGCCCATCTCCTCTTACCAGAGGGACTCCAGGTGGTTTTCTTGGCTGGCCGCCACCTGAATACCTGGGTCCACCAGATCTTAGTCAGATCCAGCAGGGTCCCTCTGATGTTCTTTGGAGGAACAAAACACCGTCATTCCTAAGAAAATGAAAGTGAATTTGAATTGGATATGAAAGTGGTATAAAGCCACTGATAAAAGATTGGGGGAAGTTTCTTTTTTTTTAATGGTTCAAAGTGTCTTAAGCCTTTTTAATGTCAACGGAATTGTTACATTACACACACACACAAAGTTACTTTGTTTGTTCTACTGTTGCTTTAGTTTCTCTTCTGCCCCAACATCTAAATTTAGACTGCGGTTTTTACAAGCCATGGGCCTAGATGTTTCTGCTTTGCAGTGTTGTAAAGAGCTTTAAGGATCGATTGTACTATATTAATATTGCATTATCATCCTTTCTCACAGGAAGATAGAAGAGAAGAATGGAAAGGCCAAGCTCTTCTCGGGAATAGGTGGAATGGTGGCAGTGCACTCGTTCTGTGCTGGTTATTTGTTCCAAACCTGGCCACTTTTTACGATTGTCTACGTAAGAATTGCGGCCTGGAGAAATTGGAGCTTTCTGCGTTTGGCTTCAGAGAACAGGATCCTTCTACGCCCAGAACAGATTGGCCAAGCTCAAAACATTACAGTAACTGAGTTGGTTGTTTGGTTGCAAACGCAGATTAACTCTTGCAAGGGAGAGGATAGATAATGCAGGAAGTGGAACGGAGTATACGGCAGAAGAGCCTTCATGTGTGACGTGCGGCTTTACAGCATTTTGTCACGAGTCTCTCCGGTTGCCTTGGCGTGCCCGTGTAACACCTCTGCTTTCTGAGATGTGCTGGTCACCAGACTGCTTCTGGGTGCAATTCAAGTGCTGGTTGGTACCTATAAAGGGCAGAGGGTCTGGATAACTGAGGGACTGCAGGGTTGGCGCGCTCCGAGTTCCTTCGATTCAACAATGCCATCTATGTGGACACCGGAAGCAGGCCTTTCTGTCGCAGTCCCTGCCCTCTGGAACTAGGTCTGCCCCCGAGATCTGGAGGGCCCTCATTCTGCTGTTGTTTAGAAGAGCCATGAAGACTCCCAGGCTTTGGCAAGAGAGACCCCTCGCTTCATCATGCTTGCCATCTTTCATCTTCTACAGGTAGTCCTCACTTAACGACCATTCGTTTAGTGATGGTTCAGACTTACGACAGTGCTGAAAAAAACTGACTTATAACCAGTGCTCACACTTATGACGATCAGTATCCCCATGGTCATGTGATCATGATTTGGGCACTTGGCAACTGGTTCGCATTTATGGCGGTCGCAGCGTCCCATGGTCATAGCGTTGCCATTTTCAACCTTCCCTGCCGGCTTCCTGCAAGCAACATCCATGGGGAACTGTGTGACTAGCTTAAGGACCATGTGGTTCACTTAACTATCATGGTGATTTGCTTAACAACCACTGCAAAAAAGTGGTAAAATCAGGTCAGATTCACTTAATGACCTCTTTCCTTAGCAACCAAAATTCCATTCCCAATTGTGGTCATTAAGTGAGGACTACCTGTATCTAAGTTTGATTGTTGTGAACCATCCAAAGTCATTGAGAATCTGGCAGCATACAATGAAGTACGATGATGATTATGCTACAAAAAGGAAGGAGCATCCATGGTCAAAGGCAGTGCCTCTTCAAATATCATAAATAACTTAAATGACGCTTGTGTTTCCCTTTGCATTTCCTTTCTCAGAAGCTTTTCCTGGGGTCCAGAATAGAACCACATACATTTTTAGGGTTTAATGCAATTTACCTTACCCCAAGGAGACCCTGCATTGGACCAAGCCAACATGTGCTTTTAAACCATGATGCATCACTTAAAAAGGTAAAGGTTTCCCTTGACGTAAAGTCCAGTCGTGTCCGACTCTAGGGGGCGGTGCTCATCTCCGTTTCAAAGCCTTGGAGCCGGCGTTGTCCATAGGACACTTCCGGGTCATGTGGCCAGCATGACTCACGGAACGCCGTTACCTTCCCGCCGAAGCGGTACCAATTAATCTACTCACATTTGCATGTTTTCGAACTGCTTGGTGTGCAGTGTCTTACATACCGAATATATACTGTATATATATTAGATACTCTACAATCGGAAGTCCCCGTTTACACCCGGCTTTCATTTCTTTTTCTAAGGTCACCGGTCCAAGGTCACCCTGCCCTGTGGCGCTGGCGAGATTCGAACCCCCAACTCTTAGGAGCCTCCGATTCTCAGTCCCGCTTTAGCCGTCTGCCCTAGCAGAGGCGCGCCGGCGCAGAACCTCGCGAGGGGCTCCTTTAGCATTAGAGCGGGAAGGGAGCAAGGCGCTACTTCCTCCGCCCTAGAACGTCCGCCTCGCGCGTCTTTTTTTTTCTCTTCTTTAAATTCTAACCTCCGGCCACGTGATCCGAGGATGGGCGGGGCCACTCTAGGAACGGAACTGACGTGCCCCCCGCCCATGTCGCATGATGTGGCAAAAAAAGCGGGAGGGAGGAAGGGCTGGAGACCCAGCGCTTTGGAGGCGGGGCTTCTCCGTACGACGAACCACGACGACGCGGGGCGGCCGGAAAAAAAAGTCCCTTCCGGCTTCCCGTATCCTTCCGCCGGGTCCATTGATTCCTTGCGTGGGCGGTGTTCGCCCTCGGCGCGATCCTTCCGCCGCTCGGTTAATCCGCGGCAGGTGAGGCGCAGGATAAGGCTGAGGCGCGGCTGCTGCGCTCTTTTCCCCAAGGAGGCCCGTCGGTGTCCTTCCGCCGCGCGAGGTGGTCCCGGATCGCTCGCGGGGGCTGCCCACCGTCTCGGCCTGCCCCGCCATTACGCGCCGGCTCGTCCGCGCTCCGCTTCGTCGCCCCTGCGTTCCTGAGGAGAGGCCAGCGCCCCGTCCCCGGCTTCGGGCTGGAGCCCCCAAACCCCAACAACGCGTCCGCCGCCATGGCTCAGATCCTGCCGATCCGCTTCCAGGAGCATCTCCAGGTGAGGCGGGCAGCGCCCGCGCGGCCCTGCCTGCCCCCGCCAGGATGGGGGGCGCGGGAGCGGGTACACGTGTGGGTGAGAACGTGTGGAGCCTCCTCGGAGGCCTCTCTCCAGACGCCGCTTTCCTCCGCTGGGAGGGCGCCGTTTGACAGTTGGGGCCACCTGACGGGGGTGAAAGGGCGAGGGGGCGGCCTGAGAAGTTTGCTTATTTGTCCGTTTGGCGAATTTGCATCCTGCCTTGCCAGCTGCCCTTATGAATGGGGAATTGGGGTGCGGGGTCGGGGCTAAACCTGCTCGAATGCGCACCCTTGGATACGTGTATCTTTCTCCCCTACTTCTGCCCGAAGCTTAATTGTTCAGTTCCAGGCACCTTCCACCCTCCTCCTCCTCCTGCTGAGTGGGATAGGAGGATGTCACGGTATAATTATATTTTCCGCCTGCCAGGTTAATGGCTCTGCTGTTGCTTGGTAGGTAAAAGAAGCAACAAATGAGGGATTAAATGGGATTTTTTTCTGTTCACATGGGAGAACTAAAATGGCTTTCTGGGATTGTGGAGGGAAGCGGGTTTGGACGCTGGGTGTTCATGCACCTACTTGCATTAACCCTGCTGTGCCTGATTTCCTGCTATCTCCATTCAATCCTGGCTAGGCTCACTTCCTCTTTAACAGGCCATGGCTTTCAACAGGTGTATAATATATGAAGGTAGGAAAGCTCCTAGTTTCATTCTTCCAATTTCAGGGTGAGTTGAAGTGGCAGGTCCTTGTGGGAAAAGGAGGAGGGTATTCCAGGATAAAGTAGCCAGCTGGAAAATTGGAGGAAGCAAGGCCCAAGCAAGTTGTGGGGAGGCAAGAAGCTTTCAAGTTAATGCCCTTTAACTCTGAGGAGCCAAGATGAAAGAGAAAGGAAGATGTTAGATTCAAGTGTGTGTGTGGAATCCTGGGTGGAGAGTGGGGCAGGTGTGGTGGCTGAAACTTAGGGAGATACTTCCAGAAGGTTGTGGATGGGTGTGAGTAGCCTAGTGCTGATTTGTAAGACAAAGAAAAGTGGGGAGTGACTTCCTTATTTCTCCTTGGAAAAGGAGCCAAGGGTAATTCTGCAGCTGACTTATGCAGGCGTTATCTGTATGCCAAGCTTGCCAGGCTGTTGCAGAGATGTGGAGGGAGAAAATTAACAAACCATTGGTGAACCATGGATAGAGTTGAGCTGGCAGAATTTGGTGCATAAAACTGAGCGGAGAGGTGTGAATTCCTGCTAGATGGGAGTTAGGTAGATAGGCTTGTATAACAGGTTAGCTAAGAGATAATTAGGAATCAAACAATGATAAACATGGATGATCCAAGTGAGTGAGATTTAAGTTTAGTTGTCAGGCATCTCTGTTGATGTTTTCAATGTGTAACCTGAGATTTTTGTCCCCTTGGTTCATTAAAGCTGGGTCTGATGAGGATAATAGTGGGGAAGGGATTGGCAATGAAGATGGGGTGGTGTGAGCTTGGGACAGGAGATACTACTAATGTGAAAATTTGAGCAGGTTAAAGATTATTTGTAACCCTTTGATGGAGTTCAGAAGGTGGGTGGGCAGTGGTAGTCAAACTTAAGAAGTTGTACGGCGTACTATAATGAGTGTTAACCAAACTCAGATGTTGTAGTGTCTGGTCACTTTGAGATTTGCAAGAAACTGGGGAAAAAGGGATGTTTAATCCCTTGCAGCATTTGGACTGCAGAAATCCAGTTGATAGAAGTTGGCTCAGCTTTTTAAGTGCAGCAGATAAGCTTGATAATTCCTTCTGAGTGAGGTGTTTTGAAGACTCCCCAAACATTACTTGTCTTTATGAAAGGATGCAGAAAACTAATGACGGAGGGATGGTGGTTTCTCTGTGGGTATGTTCTTAGAAGGCCTGGCTCCATATATCCCAGAAACAATTCTAAGAGATTCCAAAGTAGGAAAAAACTGGCTGTTCTCTAGACATCGGTTCCCAACTTCTGGAGTTGGGAGTACTAGTTAGAGGAAAACTTGTCTGCTTCTTCAACGTTTCCCAGCGGTGTATGTTGCCAGGGACAGATTATTTTCAGGATCCAGTGCTGCCTTACTTTGTGAAAGAGATGTAGGTTTTGCCTTCTGTGCTGTACTTTGATCTTTTCCTCCCATCAATAAGGGCTGGGTCATCACTTTTGCTTGACTGGTCTGGCTTCTTGGTACTCACGTGCCCCTTATTTCAGGAGTGTGTCTGCCTGAAGATCCAATCTGTGTTTAACTATGTGTGTGTGTGTGTGTTAGGACAGGGTGTAAGCACCTCCTGTACTGCCATTCGTATTGCGACTTCAAGCGAATATCTAATCCTTGCTGCGTGGGCGGGATGGTGCTCTTCCTCCAAGCTGTCTGCCCAGAGATGCATCAAAGAATAGGTGAGCAGGGGAAAGCTTTCCTGGATTCACCCGCGGCCGCCTTGTCTTCCAACCAAACAGGCCCTTGGATGTGTGTTGAAGTTACAGACCCTTTCCCAAATTGGCATGGGTGTTGGTTTGTGCTGTGCAGGTTGTATTTTTATAGTTACAAAGAGTAGTTCTCTACTTGAGGGTTTAAATATCTTTTTGAAAAAAATAACGCTGCTTCTGACATCTTGTGCCAGGAAGAACTATGGGCGTAGGTTTCCCGGACTTTAGCAGTCCGGTCTTGGAGAGAACTTGCGCTGTTTATGCACTTCCTCCTGGAATACAGTCTTGCTGCACTTTTCTTTCTGGAGGGTTTGCTTTTATTGCGGTGATAAGTGTTTTAATAAAACCCTTTGACACTTTTCCAGATTCTCAGGATAGCAGTTCCGTATAGAATGGACTGTGGGCGTTCTTACAAGAATGTTCTCTGCGTGTTTCTTTGCCTCTGCATAATCTTAGCATTCCGTCCTGTGTCGGTGTGCTTAAAAAGCAGGACCCCCAAGAAGAGTATCAGCCGATGCCCTCTTGAGTCTTGCTGGGTAGGAAAGATCCTTCCTCTTTGCTCTTCACCCTTACACATTTTCTGAATAAATTACATCCTTCAGTCTTATGGAGAACACTCTGCAAAACTTCCTCCTTAGTGTCGATATCACTTGTCTTGTAGATGCTATAGGACTTAAAACCCATATGCATCTCTGTTTATTTTATTCCATTTATGTAGCTGCCTATGTCAGATGCGTGACTCTGGGCAGCTCACAGTCTTTCTGGACCACTGAAATCCCCAGCAGCTCTGGTCTTACAAAAACTTTTTGGTTTGAAAAGTGTATAAATGATGTTTTTCTGCCCAAGACCCTTTAGTTCATACTTGGCATGGATGGATTTTCAGCTGCAGTACTGCTTGGTGGACTTGATCAGCTATAGGAGAAATACACTTTCCTTTCCAGAGCAGGGTTTTTCTTTTAGTATAAATTCCATTTCTGGAAAATTCCTGTGTGTTTTGTGCCAAAGATGTTGCCAAGAAGTCCGCATAGAACGATAAAGCAAAATGTATGCATAGGAAATGTTGATGAGAGGCAGTGCTGCTGATATTATCATACTTGTTTCCTTACTTGGAACTGGATTTCCCTAAAATAAGATAAAACACTGCATCCATAATTTCAGTACTAAAAAGGTTACTTGGTGTAAATCTTTCTGGAGCTGCTGACTTGCTTTAAAGGGCTATAATTACATTGATTTAACATTAAACACTAAATTTACAAATATGGATGTGTTTCTTTTCCCCAGCAGGAGAGACAAATCAAATGTCCTAACAGCCAGGAACCACACTGAGATGAGGAGTAGGTCTCTAGTGTTTATTACTGCTGCATAAGACAGAAAATCCTAACAAACTGAAGAAGCGTGGGAAAACCCAGACAGATAAACCCCGAAAGTCAAGGCGGGTCTGTTCTGTGTCTCTTTGGATGGCTGCTTAACTTCTCAGTACTACGCATGCATTTTCCCCCCCTGGATAGAGGCCCCCTCCTGCTCACCATCAGTGCTCATGACATCAAATGAGTATATAAACAGTTCTGGACATCCCAATGCTGAGACACCGGAGCCTTAAGCGCCAGGCTTATGTTGTAGGGAAATTGTTGTTCCACGCAAAGTAACTTTGGTGTGCATGTGTCAACACATTTACATCTTGCTCCTTCCAGTAACGCACAGTTCCTAAGTAATCTTCCCAACCAGGAATTAGCCCAAATTTATCTCCTTAGTTGAAACAAGACTGACGCTTCTATACAAACTGTATCTGTTCAATGGTCAGTTATTTTGAACATTTGTCAGTGTGACTCGGGGGGGCATATAACTCCATGAAAGAAAAATACGAAAGAAAAAAATAACACCATTAAAGCAAATTAGAACAATTAAGAGATGTGCAGAAGTAATGTATGTTATGCCTCATCAGTTGGGAACTCTGCTCATTCTGACTCAAGTGCCCAGGGGAAAACCAGATCTTAACTGCCTTTCTAAAGGCCTGCAGGTTGCAACCAACCATGGATCTTGTGGGTGGGGGGGAATGATTCCAAGTGGGAGGGGTTGTATTCCTTTCCCTGAGATATTTAGTACAGGGACAAAGTGATGGGCTTCCCCTGAAATAGTGGCTGCCGCAGCACAGAATCATGGGCCAGAATCATCCCCTCAAGTCTTTGCAACATCAGCTTCCATCAGCTCCTGTGAGTATAGCTAATGGGAAGTTGTGGGAATTGTAGTTCAGGACATCTGGAGGTTTCTCAGCACTTTGGGATAACTCAGGGTGGTATGAAATAATGACGCTGAAGGGAAATCCTAGAGTTGATGAGAGCTCTTTTGGGTAGGAAGTCCAGTCCCCTGCTCAGTCTAGACCAGCCTTTCTCAGCCTTTTGACCCTGAAGGAGCCCTTGAAATATTTTCCAGGCCTCGGGGACCCCCCTGCACATCCAGGCTCCAATAGAGGCCAGAGGTTACCATGTTACGATATTACTTCATGGGCAGGCCTGTCTAGATGCACCAACAGTGGTCTTAAACTGAAAATGAATGAAACATACCTCTCTAATGTGAAGTGGCCCGAATTGGAAATATTTTTTTAAATCGTGATCTCCCAGGGAACCCCGAGTGACCTCTCGCGGAACCCGAGGGTGCCACAGAACCCTGGTTGAGAAACCCTGGGCTAGACATCCCAAAAGTGGGTTGTTGAAGCTCTGCATGAACACTGGTGAACCAGGTTTTGTGTGGCTGCATGCAGAACCAGGCAAAGAATAATTAAGAGCAGTTGAGCCTGCCTGAGTTTGGATGGCCAGAAGCGGCTCAGGCTCAGCATTAACCATTGGCTACTTTTTAACTTCTTTTTTATACTTTGGTGTGTACTTGCCATGTCAGCTATTCTACTCTATCCTGCCTAGGTTTGACAGGAGTCTGTAACAGAAGTTTATAATATTTAAGTATTTGCATTTTATATTGCTATTTTAAAGTTCACATTACCCAGATTGCTAATTTTAATCTGCTGCTGCTGCTGCTGTATCTGTGTAGTCTGCACAAGCCCCTAAGCATATTTTGATTTAATATTGTCTTTTAGCCAGAATTACGTACTTTTCCTAATTACCCTGATATTGTCAATTTAGTTTTGGATAGTTTGGATATTTGAATACGAAATTTCTTGTGCTGGTTCATGACTGCAATAAAGACTGCTGCTTTACCGGTGAATGGCAGTGGGAAAAATGAGCTTTTGGGTGTTGTGAGAAGTATTACTTCAGGTGTTGACATTTTCTAGGAAAAAGAAAAGGGGGAAGTATTGAAAAAGTGGTAAGTCGACAGCATAATGGATCGGGAAGCAGTAGAACCTCAGGAGCATAGCTGAGGTCTGTGTGAACTCAAAGTCGAAGTCTGATGGCATGGGATAAAATAAAAGACTTGTCTGGAAATGTGAAAGCTTGTTATGTAGCTGTCTGCTGTCTAATACAACAGACGTGAGCATTTCCCATGGATGGTGAGCAGGAGGGGACCCTACCCAGGGGGGAAAACGCATGCGTAGTTTAGAGGCTTTGAACTGTCCTTCAAAGAAACTCAGAAGAGAACCGCCTTGAGTTTTGGGGTTTATCTGTCTGGGTTTCCCACACTCCTTCGGTTTGGTAGGATTTTCTGTCTACTGGAGCAGTTCATAAACACTAGAGACCAATTCCTTGTCTCAGTGTGGTCTTTTGCTTAAATCAGGACAGTTCTGCCCTCCAGACGTGTTGGCCGTTAGCTCTAGGAACACATGGAGGATATTAGGCTGGGACAGCTACCACCACTGGCAGGTCAAAGCTATTTACCACCCAAGAGAGTCCCTGTGGTGGCTCAGCATTTGCAGGCTTGGTGGAATTGTTTCAGGCTGTGAGACTTTCTATAAGCTTGTTGGTAAATGCAAGCTGAAGGTATGTTGACTGGTAACTTGTACTGAAGGGTGCTTGTCATTAATGGTTAATGTGTGTGTTCTGGAAAACTTTCCACTGGGCTCTTTTTCTAGTTAACTTTCCAGTGTCCTAAAGAGCAGGTCCATTTTACTTTTGCTCCCTAAATGCAGTTATCTGATCTTACTGTTATATGCTGAATAGATAATGTGTGTCTTTAAGATTGTTTAATTAATTAAATTAATGATGTAATTATTTTGTTAATATCCTGCCCTTCTGTCCAAGCATCCTGGAAGCTGTCTGTAGACAGCAGCGGATGAAGACAGCAGAATTAAAATATAATTGAAGATAACTATAACCTGGTGTTTCTCAACCTTGGGAACTTTAAGATGTGTGGACTTCAACTCCCAGAATTCTCCAGCCAGCAGCTGGAGAAGCCCTGCCGTTTTGTACGTGCATGGACTGCATGCTCATACAGAAGGGGCAGAGGTTTGATCGTGGCACCGTGCCTGCCATCTTGTAGATGTTGACACCTCCATCACAGTGTCCAGATAGCTTCATAAACCGGCAGTGCAGTGTTTCAAGTTCTAAGATGATTAGAATTGTACAGGTTAAAACCAAAAGCTGGAATTGTGCTTGGACAGTTGGCATTCAGTATAGGTTCAACACAGGCTTGGTGTGGACCTTTTAGCAGTTGCATTTTACATCAATAATTTCTGGGTGCTTGTCAGAGTTCGCCCCATGTATGAGTTGATAATTCTGCATAGGAACTCAGTGTGGTTTAAATATTCTGATCAAAATATTGGGAAGTCTTGATTCAAACCTTCAGATATGAAGAAAAATGATGACTGTTAAGGAGCTTTTTTGGGGGGGGGGAATGGCTGTAGGTGAGAGAGGGTGTTTGGTCCAGGTTGGCAGTTAGACAGCGTTGCACGCTATGGCTGGCTGGGGAATTCTGGGAGTTGAAGTCCACACAGCTTAAAGTGGCCAAGGCTGAGAAACGCTGGGCTATGGAATGCAGTTTCCCCATTATTTTGGCCTCCAGGGATCTCAGGTATGACAGTTATGAAAAAGAGAAAAAAATGTGCAGTTTTCCTATAATCCTTGTGCAGTTGTGGAGACTGCAAAAATAGGGCAGACAGCGGGGAACCAGGGCGGGTAAGCACCTGTCTAGTTAAGGCCTTGCCCGTGGTGGATCCCCCTGGACGAAAAGATGCTGCTGTGGATTATTTCATGGAACATATTTTTGAGGTGCTGTAAACGAGCTGCTTGTTAAAGTCTCTTGCGTGCCAGATCATTCGACCTTGTAGCTGACTAGGAATACATTATTCAAGACGCAAGTGGTAGGCATCATCTGTTGCTGCCTCTTGGTGACAAAGGAAATAGACATTGCTGATCATTTTCATGGCTGGCTGCCTGCTTTGGTACCTGCCTGGTGTGTAAAAGAAAGCCGGCCTCCTTTCCACGGGGAAGATTGAACTTCTACCTATAGCTCTTCACGCGTTCTAGAGGTCCTCTCAGTCCCTTTAGTGGTGAGCTTTCAGTCTACAACGGTGTTTCTCAGCCTCAGCAACTTTTAAGGCCCTGCTCTCCTGGCCTTCCAAAAGGGAGCGAAGACTTGGCTTTGCCACCTCACTTGGGGTGGGAGGGGGGATAGTCAGTCATGGGGGTGGTTCGTGCCTTGATGAGGCCCTAAGGCATTTTATTGAGACTGTTGTTTCTCCATCCTGGATTTTATGTTTTGTACTTATATGACGAATCCGTATGGTATTTTAATCTTTTATTATTTTAATCTGATTGTAAACTGTCCAGAGTTGCTTTGGTGAGATGGGCAGTGAAGCAATGTGAGAAATAAGTTGTGTGGACTGCAACTCCCAGAATTCCCCAGCCAGCCAGACTGGCTGGGGAATTCTGGAAGCTGGAGTCCACCTCTCAAAGCCGCTGAGGTTGAGCAACACTGGTCTACAACTTGAACTGAAAGATGACAAGCTGTTTGCCTAGTTGTCTCCGACAAAGAAATGATTGCCTGCAGATGACCAGCTTGCAAACTCTTCTGATTTCTCTCTAGGGAGCCCATCAAACACTGTGGAACATTCCCTTCATACCTCAGTTCAGCACTCTATATTCTAACCCAATTTGAGGTCATCAAGCTGCAAAACTTTTGCAAACAGGAAGAGGATTTGGTTTTCATTGGTCATCAGTGCCACAAGTGATTGACTTACGCTGCTAGACAAAGGGCTGTAGCACAAATTAAGTGGTCCAGTAGCTGATTGCAAACTAATCTTATTTATAATAAGATTATATCCCCCCCACAACTTCGTGTGCTCCACATGTGTTGGACTGCAGCCCTCATTTAGTGGCTTTTTGAAGGATGGAAACTTGGAAAGCAGCAGTAAAAATATACCTACGGTGTTTGCCAAACTTATGGAAACAAAATGGCTAGGATAGCTTACAT
Source organism: Candoia aspera (assembly GCF_035149785.1). NCBI lineage: Eukaryota > Metazoa > Chordata > Lepidosauria > Squamata > Candoiidae > Candoia > Candoia aspera. The sequence continues at coordinate 4,453,558 of NC_086153.1, forward strand.
GTCCCTTAGGAGTATGTGTGACTTATTGGTGCACTTGCAAAATTTTAGAGCAGGGTTTCTCAACCTCGGCAACTTTAAGCTGTGTGGACTTCAACTCCCAGAATTCCCCAGCCAGCCATTAGGGAGTGTCATCTGGCGGATCCCTGGAGAAGACCCTTTTCTGTTGTGGTGCCTGCCCTCTGGAACATCATTCCTCTGCAATGATGACTTGCCTGACTTTACTGGCTTTCCTATGGCCCTAAAGACATGGTTTTGTTGCCAAGCCTGGGGCCCAGAGTGTGTGGTTAAACCTATATAATGATTAAGTTGATTATGCTGTTTGGTTTTATCCCAGCTGCTCTATTTGTCAGATATTACTACGATTTTATCTTTTTGTTCCCTGTTCCCTGCCAAAGCATATGTTTGAGAAGGGTGGCCATACAAATTGAGTTAAAAATAAATATTTAAAAAGCTGGTAAGGGGCACACACTCTTGAAATAAAGCTACATGTCCTCATGTCCCAAGGGACCAAAACATAGTTTTTGAGAGTAAGTATACCATTGTAACAATGTGAATGGCGTGTTATATTTTTTAAAACAATGCATTCATAAGGGTCAGTCATTCTGCAGCAAGAATTGCACAAGGTTTTTTCTATATTTCCTGGTCTTCTCGGATCCCCCCCCCCCCCAAATACATCCTGGAGAAATAGTTTTTCTGGTTTTCCTCTACCTTCAAATGTGTGATTATTCAACCACGCTGCAATTTATTTGTTCTGAAACGGTTTATTTAAAATGTGATTCACATAATCCCGGATTGTACAGCTGAACATGTGTGCGCTTCCTTGCTTCGTTTTTTTCCTGCCTTGCTGGCTTTAAAAACTGAACTCTTCCTGCAAACTTTTGCAGTGCTTTCCTCATCTGACTTCCTGTGTTGATAGCCTTGCAACATTCTAACAACTAAGGATTTTATTCTGCTATAAGCTTTTTAGGCTAGAAATCAGTTCATCGAAAGGATATGTCAGTTTTCCTTTAACTATTTTTGAGCTAATTTGCAGGGTTAAAACTTGCCAGGCAGATTATACAGAAGTATTAAAGAAATGCACATCCATTTTAGAGTTTTTTTTTCATATATATATGTATGTATATTTTAAAATTTGTATCTGGTCTCGTGAAACATTTAATCAGTATGACCTAACACTAGGCCTGACATTTTATGCTGAGACTATTCCAAAAAATGGCTTTAAAATAGCCAATTTCTTTTTAAAGGCTGCATTGTTTTTAGATGGTAGAATTGGTTGTAGAGTCATGCACCACAGTTAGGAGAGACTTCCATGAGCGTGGGGTACTTCTGAAAAGACTCAGCTGCTTGTGCTTTCCAGGAGGCTTAGAAAGGGGGGTGGGTTTAGATTTTTTTTATCTTGCCTTTATTACTTTATAAGTAACGCAAGGTGGTGAACATACATAATACTCCCTCCTCCTTCTATTTTCCCCTCAACAACAATCCCTGAGAGAGAAGGACTGGCCCAAAGTCCCCCAGCCGGCTTTCATGCCTAATAAGGCAGGACTGGAACTCACCATCTCCTGGTTTCTAGCCTGGTGCCTTAACCACTACCAAACTGGTTATGTTTCAAATAAACTATTCAGAACCATTTCAACTTGTATAGGCCAATATTTGTACTGGAAATGGGGCTTGGAAGTATTTGGGTCACCAGTGCAAGTGGCATAATGTATTGCATCCTCTGGCTATCACTTCTACCAAAAACAGTGGTTGGCAAGGTCTGTCCAACCTACAGCCATTATGATCGCCAAGGAGTCATTACTACAGAAATGTAGAGGTCAGTTCTGCAGAATCTTCATACAGGTTAGAACATAAATCAGCGTGTTGAGAAACAGATCTCCAGTTTTGTGTGCCCCGCAAAACACTTAGAGTATGTTGGAGGCCCTTGCCCTTTATGGGATTTCCTGCTTCAGTGTAATATTACATTGGTTCTTCTGCCTGCCACTGTATCAGCATTGCCATGCTCCTGTTGTGGCTGTAAGCATGCAGCCCTGCTAAAGAGAAAGTAGAAATATTTGCCCGCAGTGGCCTAGATATTTCTGGTTTGGATATCTGTTTAGAAAAACTCACACGCTGACCGTAGTAGAACAGCCTTTCTCAACCTTCTGAACCTGGGGGAGCCCTTCAAATATTTTTCAGGCCTCAGGGAACCCCTGCACATGCAGGCTCAAATATAGGCCAGAAGTTACAAAATCATTATATTCGTTTCATGGGTAGGCCTGTATTAACATATTAACACTGCATTAACAGCCTTCTTAAACTAAAAATAAAGAATGAAACTTCCCTCTTTAATGTGAAATTGCCTGAATTTGAAATAATTTTTTAAATAGATCATGATCTCCCCGGGAACCCCTAGTGATCTCTTGCGGAACCCTCGGGTGCCACGGAACTCTGCTTGAGAAACCCTGGGCTGGAAGTGTGGTTGAGATAAAATACGTTGGGAAACCTGGTTTTCCGTCCAGTAACAGAACAATGGCTTAGTTCTGAGCATGCATTATCAAAACTAGTACACTGCATTTTCAGCATTTTTGTGCTTCCTTTCGGAAGACAAGTACTTCTAGGAAATTATGCTGACTACCCTACAGGAAAAGGTCAACAGGTTTTCTACTGTCAGCATCTTTTTTCCTCTTTATTGTGTTTCAGTTGGTGGGGTTCATTGACAAGAACATCAAAATACTTTTTCACCAGCATCAGCCTATTCTTAGCTCTTTAGCCAGGTTTTGTGGGGAATGGATCTGGACTATATAGATATATCTATTTTCCAATCCTGCTGTTTGTAGAATCAGACATCGTCCTTAAACTTGGCAGCTAATTGTATGTGTGCTGTTTTTAATTTTTATATGTTTTTGTATAGTTTTTGGCTGCCGAGAGTCACGAATTTGAAATGGACAACCACATGCATTGAGATAATAAATAAAATAGATAGCTCAGGGGACCTTCTGCAGCCCCCTTCACATCTGTGATCCAGATTTGCCCTGAAGAATTCAGTAATGCTATGTACGTCCATCAGAGACTGTCAAAAGGAACAGGCGCTCCTCACTCTGTCTGCCAGCTTCCATTCTGTCAGTGGAAGCAGTTTTTGTTAAAGTAAACATGAATGAAATCTCTATCTTAGCAGAAAAATTAATCAAATGCAAATTTAATTGAATTCTTCAGGTGTGTACTAGGGTTTTAGGGAGGATATAACAAGGAAGGCTCATGCTAGGAACATATAAATGATAGAAATTACACAAAATTGCTTCTAGAGAGAGTAGAAATGTTGTTTTTAAGAAGGAAATTAGTGTGTTTATGGTGTTGGGGAATGTCTCGAAGCACAGCTCCATGTTCTGGTGCTCAGCTCTAAACCATCAGAGTTACAAGTCGGTGTTGAAACAGAATCCATTTATCCAGATTGCTCTGTTGTAAGCAAGTTCTCTTGTTAATCATCAGCTTTTGCTGCAAAGCTTCCTACACATTTTAAATCCTGACATAGTAATTGATCCTTGGCTGTGGAGTTTGCTGCCAGCTGGTTTGGGATTTACTCAGATTTCAGCTTGCACACGTTTGTTTTTAATGTTCTTTTCCTCATTGGAAAGACCTTACAGGGCTCACAGAGCAGCTGGATTTCTGCTCGTGGGGATCAAAAACTGGATTGGAAATGGGTGGTTAGATACACAACGCGCAACCCCTTGGAAGCTTTCAATACCATGAAATGGGAAAGCAGAAGTTGTCTTCTCTTTTAGCTTAGTGCAGCCGTCAGATTCATGACAGAACGGAAATCCTTGATTCTAGTCAGAACATGGGACCTCTGCACAGTGATTCTTGATGACGACCTTATACTTTACAATCACTAAGTAGATTTTCCTGAAAGCTTTGCTCCTTCTTTCAGTCTCCTAAACTGTTTGTCTGTAGAGTTCTGGCTGCATGCTATACAACTTGTAGATAACTTAGCAAAGGTATTAATCTGTGCAGGGCCTTCATTTTTTAAAAAGCTGTTGGCTGGTTACCATTTAAAATCTATACTATAGAGCAGTGTTTCTCGACCTTGGCAACTTTAAGACGGGTGGACTTCAACTCCCAGAATTGACGGGTGGACTTCAACTCCGGATGGACTTCAACTCCCAGAATTCCCAGAAAGCATGGCTGGCTGGGGAATTCTGGGAGTTGAAGTCCACCTGTCTTAAAGTTGCCACAGTTGAGAAACACTGCTATAGAGGGTAGTGGATGCTAGATGTTACGATAACAGCATTTCTCACCTAGGTACAGTTGATAAAGTCTGTTCTATATTGTCCATGTATCTGTTGTAGAAAATCTATGTTGTTGCAGCTTAATTCTGCAATCTGCTAAGAATACTGTATATGAGAACAGCCCTAATAGGTTAGGCCAACACCCATTGCCATCCAGCATTTTATTTTTTTTTTTTTCAGGGGCCAGTCATAAAGCACTGGGGTGTTTAAACGCAGACATTGGAGACACAGTCTTCTCCCACCGTTGTTACCCTGCAGCTGGTGTTTGGAGGCATTTTGTGTGGGGGAGGGTGCCTTCAGGTCAGTCGTGACTCCTGGCGACTGCCTGGACGAGTCCCTGCAGTTTTCTTGGCAAGGTTTTTCAGCAGTGGTTTGCCATTGCCTCCTTCCTAGGGCTGAGAGAGAGGGACTGGCCCAAGGTCAGCCAGTTGGCATCATGCCTAAGGTGGGACTAGAACTCAGTCTCCCGGTTTGCAGCCTGATGCCTTAACCACTACCCTAAACTGGCTCTGTGCTGCTCCCTCCAACCCAGAGGTGATGTGGAATCTTCCAAGGCCAAAATATCTCACCTCTATGAATGTGCTTCAGTCTGCTTTTGAAGCCGTCCGAGTTAGTGGCCAGCGCCCTGTCTTGTGGTAATGAATTCCGTAGGTTAACAATGTGCTGTGTGAAGAAGTGCTTCCTTTTGCCTATTTTTAAAGCTCTTTCCAGTCAGCTTCCTTAAATGATTTCTGATCCTAGTCTTCCCTGTCCACTTTTTTCATGCTGTGCCTGGAAGTCCCCCCCAGCCCCTTTTTTTCCAAGCTAAAGAGTACCAAATATTCCAGCTTGTTCCCATTATGAATGCATTCTGGAACCCTCTAATTTAGGTTGCCTCCTTTTGCACTTTTTCTGGCTTTATCTTCTATTATACAGAGCACTCCAGATGTGGACATTCCAGAGATTTGTATAAAGACATTACAAGGCCAGTGTTTTCATTTTCAGTCTTTCCTTATGCTCCCTAGCATGGAATTGCCTATGTATCGCCCCCCCCAACCAAGTTGATATTTTCATTGTGCTACCCTCTAGGATCCCAAGATCTTTTTCCTGATTAGTTACATTGATGGGGCTTGAACTGATGACACGTGAACTTAAGGGGTTTGGCCCTGAGGTGTTTATCTAGAATGTACCTGATTCTGTTTCTTTGTCAAATACAACTTTCCCAGTGAAAGACCTTTGTTGTGAATAAGCAAGGTTATGATTTAGGATATTGTAGTCACTCAGATGTTGAGATACTTGCTTCTTTCCAGCTCAGCTACATTTTTGCTGGAATGCCCTTTTCTGAGAACAAACTTGCATTAAATGCTTTATAAAGGATTGGCAAGTCTGGGCACGCATTGTTCCTCTGAAACTTGTTTCCTTCTGCTTGTATTTGTATATTAGTGTGGTTGTTGAATTTATATCCTGTAGATGTGTTTCCTAAATACGAAGAGGGCAGAACAAAAGGCATCATCTTCAAGAGGGCATCCTGTGGCCTGGGAGACGCACAGGTGAGGGCCCTTCACGACTCACCTTATAGTCAAGCTCCTGGTAGCGAGGGCATCTTCAAAAGGGTTTGTCCTGCTGATCTGGGGAACTGGGTGAGTTCATAGTAGGAGAGCCAGTCTGGCAGATAATCAGGTCCTAAGCTGTTTAAGGCCTTGAAGTTCAATAATAGTACCTTCAACTTGGCAAATCTTTCAGTGCAGGAGTTGTGTGCTTCCAGCCCGCATGCTGTCCTCTGCAGGCATCTGAGCACACGCATGGAACATCAGGCAGAAGAAGGAACAGTGCCTGCTCACCTTGTTCTTTTGAACAGTGGCGGAGGCTAGCCCAGAGGAGAGAGCAAATCAGTGGGCAGTGGTGAGGGTAGAAAAGAGACGGAGGATCAGGGCATTGAGAGGGTCTTTCTGGTCCCGGGCAAATAAAACACAGATACAACATTTGAAAAAACAACAACAGACAAATCAGACCTGAAACAATTTGTCTAATTATGAAAAGAGGATACCACCCGACTTCTGCAAACCATAGCTTTTGCTAGAAACTGGGCGGCCTTTTTAGTGGTTTCTAAAGTGAGATATTGCAGAAGGAAGATTGTAACCTGTTTCTGCCCATCCAATTCAATCTAGTAGGTTGGGTATGCTGCGGGTCCCGTCAGCCAGGGAGTGTCGGTTGGCAGGAACCAGAAGGCGTGCCTTCTCCCCCGTAGCGCCTGCCCTCTGGAACGTCCTCCCTCCAGAAATTAGGATGTCCCCGATCCTGCTGGCCTTTCGTAAGGCCGTGAAGACCGGGCTTTGTGCCCGGGCCTGGGGCCTCGAGCGTGTGGATGGCCCCACCTCTTGGCTGTATTAACATCCATGCATTGCTCGCTTGGCAGCCATGTATATCTATTTTGTATTTATTTTATATTTTAACTGTTTTAATTGTAACGGCTTTAATTGCTTTATGGTTTTATTTATTGTTGTCAGCCGCCCAGAGTCACTTGCTGAGATGGGCGGCTATAGAAATCAAACAAACAAACAAACAAACCTCGCGATAAAGACAACTGATTTTTCCCCACCATCAGATTGATGAGCACCAGATGCCACGGATGGTACAGTGGGCGGTTGTTGTACGGGCGTTGAGGGCGTCTTCACAGAGCAACTGTAGCTCCTTATAGAGCGTGTGTGTCTGTCTCATTTGCACCGGCCCAGACGAATCTGAGTTGCCGACTTAAGTATCCTTGTAGGTGAGCGTGAGCAGAGATTCTGTCGGACGGTCTTGCTGCGCCGTATCCGAGAATGTACACCCGTCTGCCTCTAGCATGAGGTATTCCAGGCTCAGCATGCGGCGTGGCCCAGAGTCTTGGTGTTTAATAGCATGATTCTTGGCTCAGCTCGTTCAACCTTTCAGAACAATATTTAGCTGCAATTATCACAGTAGTCCTGCAAGGTAACATGATACTGTCTCATCACAGGGCAGAGGACTGAGGTTCACGGTGACATATAGAAAGCCACCTAGCAAAGTTATGGTGAAAATGAGATTTCCACCACAAATTCACGGTTGTAGCTTGGTCTCTGGGGGTACAGGAGTGGAATCCACAGGATTCTTCGGTTTTGTGTTTTCAGAGATTGTGTGTTGATCAACAGCATTTAAATTGGCTCAGCCTTTTGGTAGATTGCTGCCTATCTGTAGCACTTTTGGTCAGGGAATTAAGAGTTGAAGATGTAGCACTTCTGGAGGGCACCAGGTTGGAGAGGCCCCTCTCTCCGTAGCAGCTCTACCCAAGAACGGTGTTACTTTTAGCAGAGGGCTGCAATTAAAGCAAAGCTATCTTTGGGATGGGAGGCCACAATTTCGATTGCCAAGCAAAGTGATCATTACATGAATCTGACCCGATTTTACAACTTTTTTTGCAGTGGTCATTAAGTGAATCATGCAGTTCCCCACTGACTTTGCTTGCCAGAAGCTGGCTGGGTGGGTTGAAAATGGCGATTCTGTGACCACGGGATGCTGCAATGGTCATAAAAGTGAACTGGTTGCCAAGTGCCCAAATTGTGATGATGTGACTGGGGGGGAATGCTGCGACAGTCGTAAGTGTGAAGACTGGTTGCAAGTTGGTTTTTTCAGCACCATCGTAAGTCTGAACCACCACTAAACGAATGGTTGTTAAGTGAGGACTACCTGTATGTATCTTGCAAGATGATGCTGTCAAGGTAATGCATGCTATATGCCAGCAAATTTGGAAAACACAAGAATGGCCATCAGATTGGAAAAAATCAACTTAAATCCCCATACCAAAAAAGGGAAACACTAAAGAATGTTCAAACTATCGAACAGTGGCACTCATTTCACGTGCCAGTAAGGTAATGCTCAAGATCCTGCAAGGTAGACTTCAGCAATTCATGGAGCGAGAATTGCCAGATGTACAAGCTGGGTTTAGAAAAGGCAGAGGAACTAGGGACCAAATTGCCAATATCCGCTGGATACTGGAAAAACCAGGGAGTTTCAGAAAAACATCTATTTCTGTTTTATTGACTATTCTAAAGCCTTTGACTGTGTGGACCATAACAAATTGTGGCAAGTTCTTAGTGGTATGGGGATACCAAGTCATCTTGTCTGCCTCCTGAAGAATCTGTATAACGACCAAGTAGCAACCGTAAGAACAGACCACGGAACAACGGACTGGTTTAAGATTGGGAAAGGAGTACGGCAGGGCTGTATACTCTCACCCTACCTATTCAACTTGTACGCAGAACACATCATGCGACAAGCTGGGCTTGAGGAATCCAAGGCTGGAGTTAAAATTTCTGGAAGAAACATTAACAATCTCAGATATGCAGATACCACTTTGATGGCTGAAAGTGAAGAGGAACTGAGGAGCCTTATGCTGAAGGTGAAAGAAGAAAGTGCAAAAGCTGGCTTGCAGCTAAACCTCAAAAAAACCAAGATTATGGCAACCAGCTTGATGGATAACTGGCAAATAGAGGGAGAAAATGTAGAAGCAGTGAAAGACTTTGTATTTCTAGGTGCGAAGATGACTGCAGATGCTGACTGCAGTCAGGAAATCAGAAGATGCTTAATCCTTGGGAGAAGAGCAATGACAGATCTCGATAAAATAGTCAAGAGCAGAGACCTCACACTGACAACAAAGGTCCGCATAGTTAAAGCAATGGTGTTCCCCGTAGTAACATATGGCTGTGAGAGCTGGACCATAAGGAAGGCTGAGCGAAGGAAGATCTATGCTTTTGAACTGTGGTGTTGGAGGAAAATTCTGAGAGTGCCTTGGACTGCAAGAAGATCAAACCAGTCCATCCTCCAGGAAATCAAGCCAGACTGCTCACTTGAGGGAATGGGATTAAAGGCAAAACTGAAATACTTTGGCCACATAATGAGAAGACAGGACACCCTGGAGAAGATGCTGATGCTGGGGAGAGTGGAAGGCAAAAGGAAGAGGGGCCGAGCAAGGGCAAGATGGATGGATGATATTCTAGAGGTGACAGACTCGTCCCTGGGGGAGCTGGGGGTGTTGACGACCGACAGGAAGCTCTGGCAAGGGCTGGTCCACGAAGTCACGAGTCGGAAGCGACCGAACGAATAAACAACAACACCTGTATGTAATTGAAATATAAGAGACCACTGAGCCAAGCACCTGCATTTCAGTAGTATACCAGTCACCCTTCATTTTCCAGGCTTTTCAAGTGGAAGGCCTCAAGTGACAGATCTAATTCTGGAGAGTATGAACAAATTAGGTATAGGAAGATGTGTGAAAAAAAGGTTGAAACAGATAAATATGTATTATTCCATATAAAATGGCTTATGAAATGTGTAAGTATATTTTCCAATACTTGGATTTTCGTAGCTGGCTAGAATGGCACTTCTGTTCTTCTCCTTTTCACGGCTTTCTTAGCTCAAAAACCTCTATGTATGAAAAAAGAGAATCTGTGTGTGTGTCCCTTTCTGCGCATAGCAGACAAGTATTTCCAAGACGTGTTTTGTGCTGCAAAAGGAAGAATATAGGAAAACTAAGCCTTAAGTGTTCGAGGGTATCTCTTTATTCTACCAATTAAAATGCTGCGTTGGCAAGCGAACTGTTGTAAAAGGAGTGGCACGTTACTAATAGCTCACGGAGGGCTCTTTGCAAGGTGTGGCTCTGAAACAGAAGTAGGTGGCACAGTTATAGACAGATTCCTGCAGGAAGTGGAACGGGAAACTTCAGACAAACCGGCATAGTCACTCTTCAGGTGACACCAGAGTTGATAGCGTGTGTTAGGCACCCCATGCTTTGGCTGTCCTTCAGGGTGCTCCTAGGACCCTAAGACGCTTGAAGGACCAGGTTAGGGACAGATGGTCACGGAGAAGATCTATCTGTGGATCGCTAAGGATTGACACCGACTTAACTGCGTATAAATCAAAGCACCGCCTATTAACCTGTATTTCTGGCTGGTGTGGTAGTAAAATGAATGGCCACTCTTGGCCATGGGGAGCTCGTATCCGGACCTGCGTTTGGCTTTGAAGCTCATTAATGTTGTGCGGACCGACGTCGTGACTTGCCTTGCTGAAGCAGACAGACAGAATGTCCTGTTATTTGCTAAAGTTAATCATTAACTATTGGGGGAAGTGGCTTGTGAGTAAGGAGATGCAGAGTCAGGTGGGGAAGGAAGTTTCGGGGTTTTTGAGATAGGGCGGGGATGGGCAGTCTGCGGCCTCCGGCGCATGCAGCCTCCTGCACCTTCCTCAGTTGCCTCTTCCCCTTCTCAGCATAGCAACTGTTGCCATCTCTCTTTAAGTACCTTGGTTTGGCAAGACCCCGTGCCCCTAGATTTTTTCATGTAGAAGCAAGAGTGTCCAGAGTCTTATCTAAGCACTAATTAGACCCACTGGTCATGGGTTTGCAAGGAATACCGGTAGTTCTCACTTAAGAACCATTTGTTTAGTGATGGTTCGGATGTACAATGGTGCTGAAAAAGACTTACAACCAGTCCTCACTCTTACAACTGTTGCAGCATCCCCACAGTCACATGATCACAATTTGGGTGATTGGCAGCTGGTTCGCATTTATGACCACTGCAGCATCCCGTAGTCATGTGATCACCATTTTCAACCTTCCCAGCCAGCTTCTGGCAAGCAAAATCAATGGGGAACTGTGTGATTTGCTTAACGACCACCGCACAAAAGGTCATAAAATTGGGTTGGATTTGCTTAATGACTGCTTCACTTAGCAACCGAAATTCCAGTCCCAATTGTGGTTGTTAAGCGAGGACTACCTGTAGCCCCTTTTAGGGAAGCAACAGCAACTGCAACGTTACCAGGTCAGAAGGGAAGCCTGAGAGCAGATCAGAAGGGATGCATGGGACCAAGGGGAAACGATTTTCCTTCCCTAACCTGCATGAAGATCACTGCAGGGGCTGTGGGGTTATGTGCATTAGGTATGCATAGGGCTGTGAGATGCCTTGGGTCCAAAACAGCCCCCTGCCCCTGGATTTAAATTCTCACTTGAGAAGCTGTTACTTGCCCTCTCAGCCTTGCTTGCAGGTTGTTTGTTGGAATAAAATGGAGAGGAAGGAACTGAAAGGTGCTTGAAGGAAGGATGGCATGAAAACACTGTGAACTTGCCCGTTTTTGAAAGGCAGCCTTTCACCAGTCTGACCAATAAGAAATTGCGGCAACGAATGCAGTACGAGCTGCATCCAGCATGTGGAAAATCAAGGGTGTGCCCCAAGTGAAAAATGTATGGTTCTCCACACACAGGCCAAACTCATTGTTGCTCGCAAGTTCAGCCAGATCATTCTGAGCACCTGCAGATTTGGCTGGAGTGAACCTTGGATCATTGAGGTTGACCTGGTTTTAGCTGAGACCAATTGTCATGAGCACTGATGGCGAGCAGGAGGGGGCCCCTATCCAGGCGGGAAAACGCATGCGTAGTACTGGGGAGTTGAGCAGCCATTCAAAGAGACACAGATCAGACCCGCCTTGACTTTTGGGGTTTATCTATCTGGGTTTTCCCATGCTTCTTCAGTTTGTTAGGATTTTCTGTCTTATGCAGCAGTAATAAACACTAGAGACCTATTCCTCGTCTCAGCGTGGTTCCTGGCTGTTAGGACACCAATCCTCTGAAGTCCTAAAGGGGAAGGAAGGATCGGCAAGGATAGTATGTTGTGCTTCCCCAGTCTCCTCCTCTCCACGGCCCAACCCTAATAACTGATCTTCTCCGTGCCTTCTTCTCTTTCACCTCCCCTTAGCTGCAATTCACACGCTTCAATTCAAGCATGGGACATTCATCTGGGTCTCACACCATCCTTCTCTGCCCCTGTCCTACCCACCCTACAGGTGTAGCTTACAAACTATGATTTATGGATTAGTGTTATCTGTAAACAGCCACTTGTGACTTATCAAACCATGGCTTAATAAAAGGTATGAACAAAGCATGATCGTAGGGCATACCTTGTGTTAACATAATAGTTGAGTCGTAGAGAGTCGGGTGGCCTACAAGTTTAATAAATTATTATTACTAACATAATGCAGTTGGATTCTGGTTTTCTGTGATGTAGCCGCATGAGCCTAATCATTGTGGTCTATAAACCATGACTCATGATTTAGTGTATTATGTATGCCTTACCTTTCTAGTTTAATCAAAAAAATTTTTTAATCCATTCAGTTGTGAGTTCAAGTCCCGCCTTAAGCATGAAAGCCAGCTGGGTGACCTTGGGCCAGTCCCCCTCTCTCAGCCCAACTCACCTCACAGCGTCGTTGTTTTGGGGAAAATAGGAGGAGGAAGGAGTAATAGGTATGTTCCCCGCCTTGAGTTATTTATAAAAATAATAAAGGCGGGATAGGAAAAAAAAAAAATGTGTCTGATTCTTGGAGACTGGCTAGACAAGTCCCTGCAGTTTTCTTGGCAAGGTTTTTCAGAAGTGGCTTGCCATTGCCTGCTTCCTAGGGCTGAGAGAGAGCGACTGGCCCAAGGTCACCCAGCTGGCTTTGTGCCTAAGGCAGGACTAGAACTCAGGGTCTCCTGGTTTCTAGCCTGGTGCCTTAACCACTCCATCAGACTGGCTCTCACATTTAATCAGTAGGACACTGTTAGACAAATCATGGCTTAGTGCTGACATACAGATTAAATTAGTAACCTGCTTTAAAAATGTGCTCTGTAGCTGAAGTGTCTTGATTCTAAAAAGCTCCATGTAAAATGTTTGACTGTTGCTTCAAAGACCGTAATCACAATACTGTTACTAGCATTACTGTCTATTGATTGCCTACTGTGCTGGAGTCTCTGTTCTGTAGAATGCAGGGCTTCTCCACCGGAGGCTATGAATTATTTAATTTCTTTCCCCAGTCTGTCAGAAAACCAGTGTGGGAACTGTAGCTGAACAGTGACTTGTACCACAATGAAAATTAGAAAATATTCCGTGCACTTTTGAAGGGAATACTAGGTAGGAAATTGTTGGTGATTGCCATTCTGTGCATAAAATGCTCTTAAAGGCCTATTCATGGACTTCTGATGAGATACCCCTCTCATCACCTTAAGCTATGGGTGGTTTTAATTAAGTTTGTTCATGGCTTAGAGTGTTATGTGAGTTTGGCTATTATGGGTTGTATTGTGGTGTATTGACAACTGTAATGGCTTATTCAGCAAACCGTGCCTTAATGCACCGTGTGATGCTGGCAGGTTTTGTTCTCAGGATGAAATATTTGGTGAACCATGTTATACCGTGTTTTTGTTTGCTTGCTTTGTATCCCAGATGACTTTTACAGAAAGTCTCTGTTACATAGAAATGTGGGTTAATATCCATTAAGGAGCATATTTCAAATAAACAATATACATTTGGTTTTCTTCCCATGAGTATAGGGGACGATTACACACATGAGACCCTCCCCCAGTATAAAATCCTACATTTTGTAGATACTCAAGCTTTACCAGCCTTTCCTGGTGTGTCATATTAATTGGACAATTGTAGGCTGCTGCTACGTCTTTATTCACTAGGGCAAGCCCTAAGAGTAGGACTGTTTGCTTAAAATTGTTTGTGTTGGAGGCTGAATTTCTTCAGAAATATGCAGAGCTAGACATCAGGAACGAATCCTCAAAAGGTAGGCTAAACAATCCGGTGCGCTCCAGATATTTGGGACGATGGCATCCACGGGACCCAGTCATGAGAACGGTAGGCCCAAATATCTGAGAGGGCACCAGATCACGCTGAGGATTATTCTTAACATCTTGCCTTGCATGATGCTGTTAATGGCCACACAACAGAATGTTACAGCCCTTAACAGCGGCCCACCCCGCCCTTATCAGAGGCTGCAAGGAAGGACGCAACAGAATTTGGGAAGGTGGAGCCTTCCACAGGCACATGGAATGTCACCGATAATAAGGCACACAATGAATTCACGGCCCCGGAATTTCCACGTTCGTTTGAAAGGAGCAGTGCCAGAAACGTCTGAGGAAACATGGTTGGCTGTTGCAAAAGCTTTGTGTCCAGGCTTAACTGCTTGCCTTGAATGAATCATCCCACAGTAGTAAAATGCCATCTTGCCTAAGTGTGGAAGTGAAAGTGCATGGAGGCTTCCAGGGAAATTGCTACAGAAAGGGAATCTCTTTCAAAAGAACTTGCAGTTCGAGGCTGTCCTTTGCTGGCTGAATGCTCTTCCTCTCCAGTCAGCCTCACAGCTGAGTAGGGAGTTGAAGTGAAGACCCTTTCCCGCAAACCACCGTACAGGAGTTGCTTAAACATGGCTGTTAAAAAAGAAAATGTGCTGAATGCTGCTTTAGGCTTCTTAAATTTCATGGCTGATTCCTAAGTCGCCTTTGTGGCGCTGGTAAGTCATGTTGAAGCAAGAAAATGTGGTGCGCTTGGTAATTGCTGCTTAGAGGCTGCCCAAGTAGGACAAATGTGGAACAGCGGCTTTTTAACTTTCCATTTTTAAGGAACCCTTGTCCTTAAGTAAGCAAAAAGTAGTTTGGTTCGTTTTTGCCTTAGCACCTAATTGTACAAACCCAGCCATAGTGGTTTATGGTTAGGCACATGCCATCAGCCAGTTGTGATTTATACAAAAGCCTCACTTTTAATGCAAAAGTGTGTTTGCTGAGGAATCCCTGTACTTTTTAGCAGATTCTAAACTAGAGTTTTCAACCTTGGCAACTTTGAGATGCGTGGACTTCAACTCCCAGAATTCCCCAGCCAGCATGGCTGGCTGGGGAATTCTGGGAGTTGAAGTCCACACATCTCAGAGTTGCCAAGGTTGACAAACACTGGTCTAAAGTATCCATTTAGGTTCATATGATGGGGAAATTTGTTCTGCTTCTGCCTGGAATTTGATTCCAACTTTTGTACATAATTCCAGGTTCTAAATTCCTTCGAGAGAAGCATTCAGCTACAGATACCAAACTATGCCAAGAAAGCTCCAAACATCGGAATATATTCCCCGACGTGCAGCCATATTAGCCTTGAACTAAATCACATTTCCTTGGCTAGGGAAGCAACGGTTAGATTCCCACAGTTTGGCCGTGACCTTACATTTGTTCAGCTGCAGCTGGCGTCGTTCGGTTCTGTTACTTTTATTAGCTGGATGCCCTATCTAGGTTGATGCTTCTTCGTTCATCTTCCCCAGTATTTGGAAAGAAAGGCAAACGTGTTCTCAGACGGAATGGTATCATATTTAATTATTCTTTTTTGGCCTTTCTTCGGCTTGGATACGAGAGCCAGTGTAAAATGTTTGATACCAATGCTCCAATCATAGTCAGCTGCATTCCTTGAAAACCAGTTGATAGATTGTCCTGGCTTAGCTTTAAAAAAAAAAAAAAGGGCATCTATCAAAGCTGCTGAAAGAGGAAGACCTAATCAGTGTGCGATTTTTGTAGTTTCTCCTGACCTTACAGGTAATCCTCACTTAACGACCACAATTGGGACTGGAATTTCAGTTGCTAAATAAAGCGGTCATTAAGTGAATCCAACCTGACTTTATGACCTTTTTGTGGCGGTCATTAAGCAAATCACTGTGGGTGTTGAACAAACCATGTGGGTCGTTAGGCAAATCATGTGGTTCCCCATTGATTTGGCTTGCCAGAAGCTGGCCAGGAAAGTAAAAAATGGCGATCATGTGACCACAGGATGTTGCGATGGTCATAGATGTGAACTGGTTGCCAAGCACCCAAATCATGATCACGTGACCCCGGGGATGCTGTGATAGTCATAAGTGTGAGAACTGGTCATAAGTGGTTTTTTCAACACCGTGGTAAGTCAAGTCTGAACTGTCACTAAATGAATAGTTGTTAAGTGAGGACTACCTGTATATGTTTGAATGGCTATTCAGTAGCTGTTGAATAGCTAAACTTAAATTATTCTTGTTAACATCAAGTGATACTTTTTTGCGTATCTTGATCCTATTTGGCTGGGGTGGTGTTAGTGGTAGTGGAGATTGGCTGACTGCTCTCCCAAAGTTTTGGTGCCTAGCAGCTAACATTTTTAAAATAAGTGGAAACAGTCTTTAGACAATCTGAGGAATGGTCCTGGGCAGTGTAGTAGTCAGGAAGCCAGGAAAATAACTCATGCCATTTGCTATGTCTGCCATTAAGCTTGCTGCCCCAATTCAGAATGCTACTTTTAACTTCTAAAGCCCCCAGCCACTTCGGATCATCGGCTTTTAGATATAGGATTCTGCTTGCACCATTAAGAACTGCACGAAAAGGAGTCTTCGACAACATCGTTGTGGCTTGTCTGTTTGCAGCTGCTTGAGGAAAAAGCCGCAATTAAACAAATACACAATTTGAAACTTGTGTTCTTATGTAGGACATTGCAGTTGTTCACCCATAACCCCAATCCATAACTATTGGCTTGTTTTTGCCTCAGTGTGGTGCGCTAGCCCATTCCAAGAAGGAAGCTTGGATTTGGAAACCAGCCTGGATGGGGCTCACATACCATGTTAAGTCAAAAACCAAGAAGCCACATTCTAGGAGTTAGCATTCTGGGTGAACCACCGTGACGACTAGTGGCGCCCTTCCGGTTGGTCTTGGCCAGGCCCCATCGCAGTGAGCTTTCAAGCAGACCTGAATGGCTTGCTTCCCTTGGTTTTGTGTGTGGAACAGTGGAACCAGTGACCCAGGGGTGATGGGCTCTTCTTTCCTAGTGGTGTTCAGGCAGGACAGCCATATGTTGGGGATGTTTTTATTTAAGATCCACTGAGGAGAGCCGGCTGGACTTAGTTGCCTCTTTCAGTTCTAGGGATCTGTTCTATGATCTCTGTTTAGCTTGGACTTTATATGGTTGCTAATGTGTATCTGGTATTAACTAGTTTAAATGGTTAGTTTATTATAGTTTTTATCATTCCCTTATCTCTCTGTAGCATGGCATTTAAGGCAGGGCTTTACTATAACTAAGAGCTCAGTCTTTTAGATAAAAGAAATCACCATGTCGAGGTTACTGTATATTGGATAGTACTGAAAAGTTTTTAATATAATTTTATTGAAAGTTTCAGAAAGCAAGAGTAAAAATTAGTACAAACTAAAATAAAGTAAGATGGAAAAAAGAAAAGGGGAGAAATAAATGAGAAAGCTAAAGTGCAAAAAGAAAAAAGGTAGAAGGAAAATAGAAAAGAAGGAAAAAAGATATAAGGAAGTGGCTTCCAATCTTCTTTACAGCAGTTATAAGTACCATCGTAGATTTATATGTTTTATGCAAAAAGTCCATAAGGGGTTTCTAGTCAGCAGTAAACACAGATATTATCTTTTCTCTAATCAAACAGGTCAATTTGGCCATCAAGTTCTGTCATCTTCAACCATTCCTCCATTGTAGATATTGCCAAATCTTTCCATCTTTATGTGTACAATAATCTTGTTGCAGTTACCATATATAAAAGCAAAGTTCCATCATTTTTTTCAACTGTGTATCTATCAAACCCAAGAGGAAAAATTCTGGTTTCAGTTGTATATTAATCTTTAAAATCCTCTGAATCAGTGTACGCATTTGAACCCAAAATCTTCTAGCTTTTTTGCTTGTCCACCAAGCATGGTAAAATGACCCTTCTTGTTCACGTTTCCCAACATGGATTTGAAGTACCTTTATATATTCTAGATAATTATTCTGGAATCATATACTTATGTCACATCATTTTACAAAAATTCTCCTTAGGATTATAACATAGTGTAAGTTTTAGTCCTTTCAACCACATACTTTCCCATTGTTCAATCTGTATATTATAACCAAAGTTTTTAGCCCACTTTATCATACATTCTTTCACTTGTTCTTCTTCTGTTTCAAATTTCAATAAAAGTTTATACATTTTAGCAATCATATGCTCATAATTTGTACACAATTCCATTTCAAAGTCAGTCTTAGAATATTCAATCCATTAAATTATTTTGTTCTACTTCGAATCTTTCTGATAACTATAAATAGGAAAACCATTGACAATTATGTCCCTCTGCCATCTGTTATTCTCTTGATTTTATCTTGTGTTCCCCTTGGCAGAATGTTAGTATCTCACGGTATGTTAACCATTTGCGTTTGCCTATTATTGCTCATCTATAAAATGCTGCTTGTGCTGAGAGCCACAAAGGATATTTATATTTATTATTTTAGTACCTTGGTTGTTTACTTTGTAATTTTATACATTGATGCTTTTAAAAGGACAATTTTATTGTAAACCGCCCAGAGTCCCCCTTTTTGGGGGGGAGAGGGGCGGTGATAGAAATTCGAATAATAAATAAATAAATAAAATAAATAAATAAAATATGTATCTGTTCCATAGTCTCAATATGGCACTTCTAACATGGTGATTTTTGAAATCCACATTAATGTTAACTGTATCGTACCACCAATACCCATGCCACCCAAATCTCAGGTCACGGCCTCCTAACTCGAAAAGCCTTCTGTTCCTCAGCATCACCCACTCGTGCATCCAGACCAAACAGCAAGCTGCAAAATACGATTTCAAAGAAGGCAAACCCAGTCCTCCTCTTTCCTTTGCATCTTGTAGCACCTTATATTTAACTTACGGTTTTTCCCCTCGCCATACAAACTTTTCCCATTGTTTAAATGGTGCCTCGGTTGTTAAAACCGGCATTGTCTGAAACAAAAGCATCATTCCAGGCAAAACACTTATTTTTATCACAGAAATTCTCCCCAACAATGATAAAATAAATAATTTCTCCCATCTTAACAAATCTTTTTTAACTTCATTCCATGCCTTAACATGATTATTTTGAAATAACATACAATTTATATTTGTCATGGTGATACTTTACTTTTTTTCTCAATCTTAAAACCCGTTTTCTTCATCAATTCTGTTTGATCCTCTATGTTCATATTTTTATTAACATTTTCATCTTCCGATTATTAATCTTAAACCTGCTAGTGTACCAAAATCTTTTAATTTTCCCATTAATGTCTCTCTTCCCTTTAGTGGATCCTCCAGAAGTCATCAGCAAATGTTCTTAACTTATATGTTTCTTTTTTAATCTTTACTCCCTCAATTCTTTCATCTTGTCTTATATCTCTATTCAGTATTTCAAGAACTAAAATAAACAGGAGAGGAACAATGGGCATCCCTGCCTTGTCCCTTTTGTGTATCTCACAGGGTTCTGTTAGATCTCCATTGACAGTTATTTGTGCTTTCTGTGAAATGTAGATCGATCTTATCAGTTTCATAAAATTCTCCAAAATTCATATCTTCCAAAACTTTAAACAGGAAGGACCAGTTCAAACTGTCAAAGGCCCTCTCTGCATCTAAGAAAATCAATGCAGCTTGTTTTTCATTACGTTGCCCCAAGTATACTGAAATATCCAACACATTTCTTGTATTACCTTTTAACTATCTTTCAGGTAAAAACCCACTTTGATCCTCATGAATAAATTCTTGCAGGATTATTTTCAACCACTACCTGTAAAGTTTTTGTGGGGGGCTGGCCTGATAAAGAGTTTCTTGTGTTTTCTGTCTTTGTGAGATCCCAGTGCTAAGGAAATTATTGTCAGCTGTTAGCAATGGAAGGGGGTTTGTCGAAATGCTCATTAAAAACTTTGATGTCTTCTGTGTTTTTTAGCTCCAGAACCTGGGTGTTAACCCAGCCAACATTGGCTTCAGTACTCTGACCATGGAATCTGACAAATTCATCTGCATACGAGAGAAAGTGGGAGAGCAGGCACAGGTGGTCATCATCGATATGAACGACCCCAGCAATCCGATCCGCCGGCCAATTTCGGCTGATAGCGCTATCATGAATCCTGCCAGCAAGGTGATCGCCCTCAAAGGTATGGAAAATGTTTTCCAGTGTATTTCCCACTTTATGATTCAAAGACCTGGATTTTAATGTGTCTTCTGAGGTGTTCAAGGTTCCTCGTTTTTTTGCTGTCCAAAGTGAACCACACCGGCTAGCGAAATAAATGTAATTTTTCATTTCCTCCTCTGTATGGCAATGAAAAGCTGTGGTTTGTCCAGTGTTTGCAACAAAAAAAATGTGTGAAAACTAGTGGGGTTGATTAGTTCACCATCTATTTTATAGCCTCAGCTTTATCGTATCTTAAAATGTGCACTTTTAACCTGTGGCAATTCAAAAAACGTGTGCTATCCTTTTAAAAAAAAAAAAAAAGCATGGAGGTTTTGTTACAACATTTCAGAACAAGGATGTTAATACTTCCTGCGAAACAATGACATTTATTTTTCCACGGCATGCACAAATTTCCCACCCACATCATATGCCACATGTCTCCTGATGTAAATCACTGTAGGGGTAAATCACAGCTAGATTATCGTTCCTCTTACACAGCTGTAATTATATCTACCTAGGCCTCTTTTGGTCAGAACACAAGTCCCAGCTTGAACCAATCTTTGTAATGGATGCTAAATGTCTAAGTTATACCAGTCGTCTTTTTTTTTTCCCCTGAAGCACTGCAAATCTGCCTTCAGTAGCGTCCACATATTGCCACGTTTTTTCCCCCATGGTGGATAAACTAAGCACTCAAATGTCTCATTACAGCAGCGTCCTTTTTTCTGATGGCTTTAATGTTTTATCACTATTTTTGTCACACTTCCTAATGCTTTCTTGTGTGTGCAGATGGTGAGTTACCTCCATTTCAGATTGTATTTGTGTTTGTCCTGTTTTATGAAAAGAGATTGCAAAAGACTTAGATTAAAGGCTTAAAAGTGAGCATTGCTGAATAATGAAGGCAGAGCAAACACAGGACTGCAGATGTGCAAAACTCAGTGATACAGGGACGGGGTGTTCTGGGATTCTCCAGAACATTTCCTGAATTGGTAAGTTCTGTACATCTGTAACAAGGATCTTCATTCTGACGCGTGAAACATTGTTTTCAGCGCTCAGTAACAATTGGGGGGGGCGGAATCTTGAATGTTAGAACCCACAAGCATCTCTGCTTGGGTGTGCATCACACTTTTTATAAACAGGACAGAGACTTACAATATCATATCTGGCTGTATATTGCTTTTTGTGTATTCTGTATATAACGGGCGGGGGGTGGGGGCTGAAATGAAGCCATTCGGGCTTTCAGACAAAGAATGATGGGTCTTAGCCTATTTATTTATTTGATTTATCTCCCGCCTTTCGTTCAGGATTCAAGACAGCTTACGTAGTGCTCCATCCTCTTAGTAGTACCCTCCTGAAATCCATGATTATGTAGGTTTTTTTAAAGACCAATCTAACCTGCTATTTAAAGGATAACCATCTGAATGTAGAATCTGTAACTTCTGGTGGGCGCATGTGAGCTTAGGCCAGTGTTTCTCACTCACCTTGGCCACTTTAAGAGGTGTGGACTTCAGCTCCCAGAACTCCCCAGCCAGCTGTCCGGGAGCTGAAGTCCACACTTCTTAAAGTGGCCAAGGTTGAGAAACATTGGCTTAATCTTTAACCCTCAAATTTAGTGGTTAATAGCTTTGAAAGTCTTCCTTGCATAGTTTCAGTGTGTTGTGTTCTTTTTGGATTAAAGATGGTGCAGTCATGGGCTGGTAGTGTCCTTGAGAGGATGTGTAGCTCATTTTCTCTCTCAGTCCTCCCCCAAGCCTTTTAACCTGTTCTCCCCCCCTCCAACATGTTTGCTTCTGGCCTCCCGTGCCTTCACCTACTGCTCTCTTCCACAAATGTAATATCTTTATGTAGAAGTACATTCACTTCCTGGTGTTTGTCCTGACTGGGTCAGGAGGAGAATGCCAAGCCAAAATTGGATAGAGGGGTTAGATCAGTGCAACTTTAAGACTTGTGGACTTCAACTCCCAGAATTCCCCAGCCAGCTATGAGAAACACTAGGCTGAATAGTCTGCTCTTGAGGCTGATTCATAGCACAGGAAAAATGGATCAGCAGCTTGAACTGTGCCCCTTGCCCGTCTTTAAAGCTTGCACATGGCTCCCTTCCATTCCTTCTGGCAGTTTGGGACACTGACCGGGCACCTTGTCTGCTTTGATTTTCATCCTTAATCTGGGAAGATTGCACCAGATTCCTCATATTAAACAAGATCGTCGATACTTCATAGAGATCTACATGTAAGGGAGGAATTTCATGGGATCCTGCTTATTTGTATTTCATCCCTTCTGTATCATACATTTCCTCAAAGGTCTTCACAGGAGAACCCAAAGGGCAGCCCTCATTTTATTCTTATAGCGGCCCTCTGTGGCAGATTAGACAGGGATCTAATCCGGCGGGTATTATACCAAAGGCCATCTCCCGAGCTAAAGGTCCATACAGGAATTCAGACTCACATTTCCCTGGTCTGTGTTCCAACACTCACCAACTAAAGCACACCAATGCCTTATGGGAAGGACTTTGAAGGTTGTGGCATGACCCATGTTGAACATTCACTTTTTTTTTAAATGCTTGGGGTATTCCTCTTTGTGACCTGCAACCCCAGTCTACCCGGTTGTAATTGTATTTTCTCATCTTTCTAACCCCTGTGTTTGCTGCGTGTAGTCTGAAGTATGCAACAGCAACAACATTTAAGGGCAATGGTTTATTCAAAGCTAAACTAGCAACCCACTCAAGAAAGTGCCCACTTTCTGTCCAGAAGAATAGGACATGGTAGTTAATCTTAGGTTGTCCCCATACCTATCCTAGATGCGGACATTAATGTGTGTGTTGCACTGATGTTGTATGTCTTGATGTACTTTATCTTCTCAAGCAAGAAGTGAAATGAGTTGCTTGGATGAAGGATGAGCAACTTTGCATGAATGTTGAGCATCATGAAAGAAAACTCGTGCGCTGTAACTGGCTGTAAAGCCGTTATCAGTTCAGCCCTTGGTTCTCTTAGGACTCACGTAGGATAGAAGTGGCGTTTGAAAAGTTGGCCATTTTTACCATCAAATACCGTGCATGATCCTTTCGCTGGGCTGGGATTTGGATGTCAGATAAGTACACGCAGGCTTAAATATCTGTAGGCCTTTAAGTGACGGACCCTTACAAGTAACTTTGGTCAATCCGTACTCCTGTCTTTAGCTGGGAAGACCCTTCAGATTTTTAACATTGAGATGAAGAGCAAAATGAAGGCGCACACCATGACAGATGATGTCACCTTTTGGAAGTGGATTTCCCTGAACACTGTTGCGCTGGTCACTGACAACGCCGTGTACCACTGGAGCATGGAAGGAGAGTCTCAGCCAGTCAAAATGTTTGATCGTCATTCCAGCCTCGCGGGTTGCCAGATTATCAATTACCGTACTGACGCGAAGCAGAAATGGCTGCTTTTGACTGGCATATCTGCACAGGTAATGTTTCAATATTGTGATACGGCCTAACGAGCGTTGCTTTAACTAGAGCTGGGATCTGTGCTATGGGACGTGGGAGAAGA
The DNA here is from genome assembly GCF_035149785.1 of Candoia aspera. Classification (NCBI taxonomy): domain Eukaryota; kingdom Metazoa; phylum Chordata; class Lepidosauria; order Squamata; family Candoiidae; genus Candoia; species Candoia aspera. Next base: position 4,477,098 of record NC_086153.1, read on the forward strand.
TGGTTCCTTTCTCACCCACATTTTGTGAGAAAATAGGCAAAGGATTCCTCTAGGACTGTTGTAGCAAAATTGGAATCTTTGTATCTGAGGCCAGCCTGTGCCCCGTCCTCCTGCCACCCATGCAGCCTTGATCTCCTGGCAGAGCATTGGCAAAGCCTCAGCAGCTAATCTCTTACAACAGAAGGAGCTCTGCTGAATTTCACTCTTAGGTTTTGTGGGTTACACGAGGAGACACATCCCGCAAGCAGAATTTGACTGGGCTAATCAAAGAGAAACTTTTCTGATTTTCACTGGTTAAAAAGCTTGTTGGAGTAACCCCAGGCTTAAACCACAGGTTTCAGCCTCTGCTTTTGGAGACCCCTCCAGGGATTAAATTTATTTTTACTTTATTTATTATTTATTATTTTGTTTATGTCTATTTTTAATTTACTGTACGACCCAAATCCCAGAAGGTTATCAACTCTTGTAAGGTTTTGGCATCCTCAAGGCATCCGGTAATGTACTGAGATTTGGGCTGTTTAAATGCATTGAAAATGGGTTTTTATTTTCAGAGTGGGGAGGGATAGTGTTGTGGTGGCCTCAGTTGCTGCACTGCTGACTTTTGCCTAGTGTGGTGGTCTTCAACACTTTCAGTGTTACCTGTCCCTGTCTGTCTATGCATATATGCATTTTAAAAAGGCCAGGAGTCACTAGTGTGACCAATGGAACATCAGACTGCTAATTTTCAGCTGTTACCTCCAATGCCACATCTCCATGGCACATTATCTAGGAGCGCATTTAAGTGTAGTTCAGCTGATATCTTGTGACCTCTGAATAAGGAAATTGTCCCTTTTTTTTCTTCCACTATTCTCTTTCAAGTTTTGAAATTGAAATAATAGTGTAAACCCTAAATTTGCCTCAGTTTTTTTAAAAACTTAATGCTTCTCCCAAAGTAAGGGGAATTGTAAACATCCTAGCCTTTTAAATATTTTAGCAAATTTATAGTTTGCTCAGAGAAGTTTGGATTATTGCAGTCTTTCTCAGGCCTTTTGACCCTGGAGGAACCCTTGAAATATTTTTCAGGCCTTGAGGAACCCCTGCACATCCAGGCTCAAATATAGGCCAGAAGTTACCAAATTATGATACTCATTTCATGGGTAGGCCTGTCTAGATGCATTAACAGTGTCCCTAAACTAAAAATAAAGAAACTTATCTCTTTAAGGTGAAGTGGCCCGAATTTGAAATTTTTAAATAAATTGTGATCTTCCAGGGAACCCCTAGTGACCTCTCGCGGAACCCAAGGGTGCCACGGAACCCTGGTTGAGAAACCCTGGATTGCTGGGTAGATCAGACATAGAATTAATAATGTGCACGACACAGCCCTGTTTGTTTCATTGCCACGCTCATTGTAGCCCTCATCCGTGGCCCCCAGTCACTGAAAATGTGTTTGGCCCCCACTGGCTGTAATCAAGTAATGACTGGATAGAATGGCCACCACAGGAATCACGTCCAGATGAGCGCGAGCCAAATTAGAGATTGTTCAGTTCACTAGTTCCTTGTCGCTTTTCAGGAACCCCCCAGGGTGAGCTTCTGGTAAAGAAAAGGAAAAGTTGTTCCTGGAATGAGAAGCCCTCCAAACAGTCACTCACACCCTGGTCATCTCCCATATAGACTACTGCAATGTGCTCTACATGGGGCTACCCTTGAAGAGTATCCAGAAGCTTCAGCTGGTCCAGAATGCAGCCACGTTGGCCATTTTTGGTGCCCCTAGGTCGGCACATATAACACCATCGCTGCACAATCTGCACTGGGTGCCAGTTTGCTTCCGGGTCCAATTCAAGGTGTTGGTTATCACCTTTAAAGCCCTACATGGCGTGGGGCCAAGCTACCTGAGGGACTGCCTCGTCCCCATCACATCGGTCCGCCCCACCCGATCAGCCAGAGAGGGCATGTTATGGACCCCGTCGGTAAGAGAATTCCGTCTGGTGGGGTCCAGGAAATGGGCCTTCTCTGTAGTGGCCCCCACCCTCTGGAACATCTTGCCCCCGGAGGTGAGGCAGGCCCCATCGCTCCTGATCTTCAGGAAGGCCCTGAAGACTTGGTTCTGCCGTCTCGTGTGGGGTGGGAATGTGGGCAATCATTCTTGGGGGTGGCTCGCACCCTAGAGTCCTTCCCACCAGCTTGGAATTTTATAGCCTCTTGGATTTTATATTTATTTATTGCATTTTATAATTGTAACGTGTTTGATTTTTATGAGATTTTAACGTTTATGCCCGTAGTTTGATTTTATTGTAAACTGCCCAGAGTCCCTCTTTTGGGGGAGATGGGCGGTAATTGAATAATAAATAGTAAAAAGCAGCACAAAATTAAACAGGGATGCATAAGAAAAAGTGCTGATTTGAGCCCTCTTCCGATGTGCAGCCTGGATACTAAACCCGCAAATAAGGTTTATGGTTAGCTTAACACTGTATTTGAGTTAAACGTTCACACGGCCCCTTTTCTCCCCCCCTTAAAGCAAAACCGTGTAGTTGGAGCCATGCAGCTTTATTCTGTGGACAGGAAAGTGTCTCAACCCATTGAAGGCCACGCTGCCAGTTTCGCACAGTTCAAGATGGAAGGCAATGCAGAAGAGTCCACCCTTTTCTGCTTCGCAGTGAGGGGGCAAGCTGGAGGCAAGGTAAGCTGTGGGCCTGATCCCCGTTCTTCCATCGCGGGGGAGAAGGCGCTGGCCTGGGATGTTTTTTTATGCAGATTTCGGCTTTTTGGTGCATAGTTTTGAACAGCAGGAATTCCCTTCTCCCTTTCAGCAGGCAGCGTAAACTGTTGCAGGTGGCCTCAGAGGCCTGGTAAGACTGAAGGACATCCCAGCCTGATAACCAGAAGGGGCATAAGTCTGAGCAGCTGCATGCGGGATATAATTTGCTCTGTTACTGTGTGCTGTTCAGAACTTAATGGTTGGAGTGGGAAGTTTAATTGGGGCCATCGTGGTTCAGAACTAGCACTTCCTAGAGAACATTGGATGTCTGAAGGAGCAGTTGGCCTTCAGCGGAAACCACATCCCAACCCGGTGGTAATGTCGCTGCTGCTGCTTGGCTGATCCTGGATGAAGCAGCCTAGCCGGTTTTCAGCCATGGGACGTCCTCATCCTTCTCTTCTAGTTTGGTGGAGCAAAGTATTGGGGAGCAGGCACCCCTTTCCAAAGATGGTATCCAATCTGATTTCTTTCTATACAGTTGCATATTATTGAGGTTGGGGCACCTCCCACCGGAAACCAGCCGTTTCCTAAGAAAGCCGTGGATGTCTTCTTTCCACCTGAAGCCCAGAACGACTTCCCAGTCGCAATGCAGGTATGGTATGTTGTCCAGGAACGGCCTTTATGTGTCACTCCTGGAAACTTTGGAATAGGAAGGCAGGCAGTGAAATCAGAAGGGCTTAAATGAATCGTGTCAAGACTCTAAAAGAATTAGCAAAGCTCAGCACTGCCCATCTCTGAGCCTTGGATTGAACATTGCAGTTGCTTTTTATAGAACGAAGTTCAGGTATTTTTGGTTTTTGTAGCTGTACAATTGGCCTCCTGATCCTTTGTCTTGCTAGCTTTGCAGTTTGGCACTCGGACAATTCAAACAACATGGATGAACGTACAGTATTTCTGATGAACCAGGACTCTGCATGTCCCGCGGTGTTATAAGAGCAGAGTTCATTATCCTAAAAGTCTGTCTGAGTTCTTCTAAAATACGTGTCTACCCCATATATCTGCAGGGAAGCATTAACAGTGTGTGAGTGAAGTGTAGTGAGCGTAGAGGATGGCCTTGAAGGGCAGGGAACCTCTGTTACCAGGCAACGAAGAGATAAATGAGGCTTGAGCCCAGGCCAAGAGAGTGGCTTATGAAAGCACCTCGGGAGAGCCCTCTCCCCTCAAATTCACATGAAGATAAAAAGGGAAGGGAAGCACGTTCAGACTTGCAGGATTCTGTTACAATGGCTTTTCTAATAAAAGTAGCTTTAGGTCTACACGGTGTCTTTTTATTCTGGTCTACCTTATAGGGCTGACATAAAATCTACTAACATTTTTGAAACCTGGGGGTGGATGAGTAAGATTTATTTAATGCAGGCAGTTTGGTGTATTGTAGAGAGTTAGCGTGGTGTGTTAAGGCATCAGGCTAGAGACCCTGAGTTCCAGTCTCGCCTTGGGCCGGGTGACCTTGGGCCAGTCGCGCACGCTCAGCCCTAGGAAGCAGGCAATGGCAAACCACTTCTGGAAAACCTGGCCGAGAAAACTGCAGGGACTTTTCCAGGCAGTCTCCAAGAATCGGACACGATTGAATGGATTTTTAAGAAATGCAGGCTAACTCTCGCCTTGACGAGGACTGAGGTTTGATACGGAACAGGAGACCGTGCTATCTCGTTCGGATTCTAAGACAGGCATTGAACTGTCTTTGGTGGTTGTGCAACTGCAGTATATCCGTCAGGATGGCTACCGTTCTATTCCTGCTCTTTCCACCTGCAGATCAGCGAGAAGCATGACGTGGTCTTCCTGATCACCAAATACGGTTACATCCACCTGTACGACCTTGAAACGGGCACCTGCATCTACATGAACAGAATCAGCGGAGAAACCATCTTCGTCACGGCACCCCACGAAGCCACTGCTGGAATCATTGGGGTCAACAGGAAAGGACAGGTAATGAGGCTTCAACGCTTGGATGGCTGAGGCGGTTGCGCACGTTAGTCGATTGAGGCCGAGCGGGCAAATGACTCTGTCTGCGTATGGATTTTTTAAGTGTTGTTATTTTTCTCGAATGTTTAGGTGACTACCAAATTTCATGTAACAGCTTGGACTGCATGTCCACAGCCAAACCTTTGTGTGCTGCCCATTCTACAAAAATAAGGCGAAAGGGTTGTATTTGAATAGTAGTGGGTCGAAGTTCAGAGCCTGCAGAAAACCTGCTTGATCTCTCTTGGCAATGTTTAACGGTGCTGACCTTGGAAGGTCTTTCTTCCCTGATCGGGCGATACTTGCTTTTGGTTCGTGGCCTGCCGTCAGTTGTAGATGGCTGCTTTCCCGCCAGGAACTGGAGCTGCCAAATTGGTCCTCTGCTGGTGCTGAGATTTGATTTCCTGCAAGAAAATTGAGGGCCTGGAGTTAAGGAGGAGGCGTATCTTGGAACTTCACTGCTCTCTGATCCGGAAGCTGCCTCTTATCCTCTGCCTCTTGAAAAACACCCAAGACAATCCATGCGTGCAGCTTTCTCTTGTTAATCTGTTACCGCTTGTAGTCACACACTCTCTGCTGCCGGAGCGGGCCTCCCAGTCATCCTCAGCTGCATTTTGGGGCCAATGTGCCCTTTGGTCACCAAACATGTGATAAGGGAGAAACGGCTAAGATGCACACATGCTTAAGCTGCAAGATGCAACGGAAGTTTGCAGACCCTGTCAGAACCCTTGGTGACTTCTGTGATTCCTTTGAGGCAGTTTTTCCCAACCTGATGCTTCCCCCCCAGATGTGTGGGTGGGACTACAATCGCTTTGCGGGCATAGAATTTATAGCCCACCATATCTGGATTGCCTCAGGTGGCTCTGCTGCTGCAGAAGGTTCAGGTTTGAGCTATGGCTATGACTTGCAAGGAGGGCAGAGCTGGTTGAGTGTAATGGTTAAAGGCACTGGACTACAGGTAGTCCTCGCTTAATTACCACAACTGGGACTGGAATTTTGATTGCTAAGAACAGCAGACATTAAGCGAATCTGACCCGATTTTATGACTTTTTTTTTTTTTTGGCCGTGGTTGTTAAGCGAATCACCCAGTACCCCATTGATCTTGCTTGCCAGAAGCCAGCCAGGAAGGTCGAAAATGGTGATCACGTGACCATGGGAAGCTGCAATGGTCATAAATGTGAATCGGTTGCCAAGCTCCCAAATCGCGGTTGTAGGGACACTGTGATGGTTGTAAATGTGAGGATTGGCCATTAGTCAGTTTTCCCAGCACCGTTGTACGTCCGAATTGTCACTAAACGAATGGTTGTTAAGTGAGGACTACCTGTAAAAACCAAGTGAGGAAATCATGAGTTCTCTTCCCGCCTTAGGCACAAAGCTGGCTGAGTGGCTTTGGGTCGGTCACTCTCTCCCAGTCCTAGGAAGAAGGCAAAGACAATCCATTTCCAAAAAATGGTATCAAAAAACCTGCGTTGTCCATATAGTTGCCAGGAGTCAAGTCTGACTTGAAGGCACAAAACAAACAAATTGGCAAAGCATTCAGCATTCTGCAAAGTAATAGATAATCTCCTTTTCTCCTCTCACCGCCCCTCCTTCATTTTTCTACCATTACTCTTCTGTTAATTTGGTATAAGGCTGTCGTCTTCAGCTGACCTGCTGGATTAACGGAACCACAAAACCTGTGGCCTGATTTGCACAACACAAGGCCAAAAGTTGAATGAATCCCTCTCCGCATCTTGAGGCCCGTGCTATCTGTGTTTAAATACTTGTCAGCCATTTGATGAAGGTTGCTATTGTTAAGTCGCTTGACTACAGCATTCTTTATTTCGAGTCCAGTTCTGGGTAGGATAGAGGAGGGGGGAGACCCGATTAATAATCATTTTGGTTCAGGATTCTATACCTAGTAACCAGTTCAGTTCCAAAAGCATGCCGTTAGTGCTGGAATTCCATTAAGATTGAACAATTTAGCGACAGCCGTCGTCATTCCTCCTCAGTCATGTTAATCTGCTACTAAGCTGCTATAGCTACTTCAGAACGCCCCCCCCAACAAAAACATCTGGCATCTGGTTACCAGCCTGGGAAGAGGTGAGCCTAAAAACCTAAAGGCAACTGTTTTTCTAGCGTGATGTTGGCTGCTGTGCTTGGCCAGGCCTCTTGCATCTTTCTCTTAACGGGGGATTGAACCTAGAACCCAACTACATACAAAGCACGTGTCCTTGTAGAGTTGGGTGCAGCTCATCTTAAAATCTCTGCATCTTAATTCCTCCTTCCTGGAAAGATGCAGGGAAATGCCTAAATCTGAGCAGGGATTCAAGAGGCCACACAGCTTAGACTGCACATCCTGAGAACAGCTCTTTGCTGTGCCCTGTTGGGCAGGGGCGGTCTTTGAAACCGAATAACTGGCTTAGATGGTGTGGTTTCTGGGACACTGTATTAGAGGATCACCCGAGTTGTGTCTTTTTTTTTTTTTTTTTTTGGAATCGGAATAAAGTCTGGTCTTGACAGCAGAGTTGGAGAAGAGCCAGTTCCCCGGTATAGGATGTGCCTATATTGAAAAGACCCCAACCCACCTCAGCTTCTGTCCCATTATACGGAAATAAGGATCCAGAGCAAGGCTGCATCCCCAAATCTTTTGCCTGGTGGCTCTGCATCGTTCCGAACAGATGGGCTGTAGATGACTGACTGGTGTTGGCATGATCATCTTTGCCCTCCTTCTGGGCTTCCGGTCCAAAGATGAACAATACCTGATTTCACACAGAGTTCCTCTCCAGCCAAAGGCAGTTCTGTACATGGCACAAAGCTAGGTAGATGAACCCTGCTGCCAGCCTTCCCAAGTGGACCAGACAGGAAACACGACCAGATGAGCCAATTCTACCTTATTGTAAGGCTACACAAACAGAATCTTGCAAGGCTGAAAGTACAAATCTCCCTCTGTCTCTTTTACACTTTGAGAATTTAGGGAGGGTCCCTTCTGAGCCTTTCTCCATCCATTATGCAGCTGTGGGCTATGTCCCCTCTTACCTGACCCTTCCCTAGGCAGCATCTCTTTGTCCCGTCTCTTCAGGTCTTTCTCACATACCATCGCATCTGCCCTGCCGTACTTCAGGCGGCAAGGGCGTGGAGGCCTTGTGGTGAGCACTTACCCATTAAGCAACCGGCAAATTGGGATGAGGTGTGTTCGCTCACTGGGAGAGCTTTCTTTGTCTAGAAGACATTCGCACAAGTGGGAATTTAGAATTCAGTTTCATGCATTCTGGACTGCCTGAAACACCTTTTGGCTCCACCCGCCGCCTTGCTTAACAGAACCTTCGAACGTTATAGAAAAGGTTGTGCGTTGTGTCTGTTGGCAAAAGTAGTAGTGGGTAGTTCTTGAATTCGAGAGGTCCTAACGATAAACTTTGTTCCTTCTCTCTCCCTGCATTTAGGTGCTTTCGGTGTGCGTTGAGGAAGAGAACATCATTCCTTACATCACCAACGTGCTGCAGAATCCCGACCTGGCGCTGCGAATGGCTGTCCGTAACAATCTGGCCGGTGCTGAGGAGCTCTTTGCCCGAAAATTCAATGCCCTTTTTGCCCAAGGGAGCTACTCTGAAGCAGCCAAAGTCGCAGCAAACGCCCCAAAGGTGTGCAGAAGGTTTAAATGATCCACGCATATGCTTTGTCTTGTGCTTATCCACTAGCCAGGTCTCAGTTACTGGTTCAGAGCATGCCTGTTTCTTTCTAGCTTGTTTTTCTGGCACTGACACATGGGGGAGCATCGTTAGTTGTTACGGTGCTGTCACTTGCAAACCTGAGGGTGTGACCTAAGGATGACTGGTGGGTTTCTTGGTCATGCACCCATTGGTTGCAGTTGCCCTGATTGATTCTTGGGCACGTGGCTCGGTATGCACAACTAAACAAAATGGCAGTTGGTTTTTTCCTGCACTTTTTGCAGTGGCTCAAAATATTAGGGTATTTATTCTCCATTCACCGGCAGGTGGACTTGAGAAAAAGTTCATCCTGAAAATAGACTGGGAGGCATGTGCCTCTCCCTGCTGCCCCCATAGCCGGCTGTTGCGCATTCCAGGTCAGCTGTGCAAGGCTGGGTAATAGGAAGTGCGCCTCTGAGAAGAGAAGACCAAACGGAACACCTTGGTTCTCCTCCATGATAAATTATAGTCGGACATGGTGAGAATGTAATCCTCCTGCTTCCAGCGAGGAAGACAATTAACATCTCCAAGGTTAATGTGTCCTTTTGTTTGAAAACAAGTTAGCTGTGAACTACAGGTACTCCTTGACTTACGACTGTTCATTTAACAACGGTCTAAGTTACAACAGCCTCGGAATGGGTGCTTTATGGCCTGTAAAGCACTTCTGAGTGTCGCAAAACATTGCAACCCCCCCCCCCCCGTGGTCACATGATCGCATTTCAGGAGCTTGGCAACTGGTTCACATTTACAACTGGTTGCAGTGTCCCACAGTCACGCATTTTGCAACTTGTTTGCCATTTTCCAGCAAAAAACGCCCATTGCGGAAGCTGGATTTACTCAACAACCGTGGTGATTTGCTGAACGATCACTGTAAAAATGGTCATAAAATCGGGTCTGGTCATGTGGTGACTTGACTTACGACCTCATCGACTCACGATAGAAATTCGGATCCCAGTTGCGGTCATAAGTTGAGGACTACCTGTACCTATTTGCCTCAGTTTGGGGTAGTTCTGTAGTGGGACCCAAGTTGTAATCAGGACGGTTGGACACAAAGCCACAATCCGCTGCTGCTTTTGGGGGGACCCGATAATCCTGTTAAGGGGGGGCTTGGTCCTGTCATGTCTGTCCAGTTTCCTACCCAAATTGTTCATTCCTCTCGTGGTACCTCTCTAATCCTTCTGTTGCCTTTGGGTCTACCATTAGATACAGCAGAAGCTCTTCGTTATTCCCTTGTCCCTTTACATCCATGTTTTTTTTCTCTCTTCCCATTACTTGGTTCTTTCTACATTCCCAAAATATTCTTCCCTTTCTTTGCTTCCTTATATGCCTGGCACCCTCTCCCAGAAAAACTATTCATATCTCCTGTTCCTTCCTTCAAATTTTCATTTTCTTCCTTCCATGTGACTTTCTTCTTACGCTCCTTGTAACCGGGCTTATAGCAAAGCTGAATTGTGGGCATCTGAAACAATCACCTAATTCCTTTCCTATTTGCTCCCTGTCTCTGATTCTCTCCCCTGCCTCCATTTCCTCTGGGCTGAACTTGGAATTGCGGTCTGCTATGTTTACCAAAAGGGCATTAATGAAACAGTAATTTATTGCCGTGCTTGATTGGAAACAGCCATAAGCGTGAGGGATGATCGTAGAACTACGTTTTGTAAGAACTTTGTGGGATTTCTTGCAGAAGATCTGTCACTGCTAGACAATAGGCACCCGGTGTGGTCTTTAATAACTCAATATTTCTAGAATGTGTGCTCATGTTCTACATTTGAACAACTGACTGACTTTAATTTGGTCACCGAATTGTATGCAATTTACTTGGAGGATTTACAGGTCCAGATAAAAATGTGAACACATTTCTGAATAAATTAAAAAGAAAGAGGAAAAATATAAACAGAGGGGCGTACGTTATAAGTAGAGAGCCAGTTTTGTGTAGTGGTTAAGGCACTGGGCTGGAGACTGGGAGGCCATGAGTTCTAGTGCCGCCTTAGGCACGAAGCCAGCTGGGGAACCTTGGGCCAGCCACGCTCTCTCAGTCCTAGGAAGGAGGCAATGGCAAACCACTTCTGAAAAACCTGGCCAAGGAAACAGGGACTTGTCCAAGCAGTCTCTAAGAACTAGACACAATTGAATGGATAAGAAAAAATATAAATGCAAATACTAACCTAACCCTATTTAGCTAATCAAGTCACCGGATATAAGGCTGCAAGTTACCTCAATCAGATTGTTATAACAAAATTTCAAAGAGCTCTGACGCTTGCCTTGCATGCTGTGGCTCTCGGAAGGAGATTCCAGAAAACCCCATGGAACAAAAGCCTTGTCATTGTAATAAATCAGGAGCTACTGAAACAACAGCCCGCACACCTTTTTAATATCACCCTCACTACAACCTGCAAGGCAAACGTACTACGCCTTTATTTTCTGAATATTCAGGTTGTACTCTTCTTTTATCCCAGTTACCTTTTAGTTGATCAGAGTGATGTAGTCTTATAATGTTGCTGAATAGCTGGAAGATCTGCCAGGACCTTGCTAGAAACAGTTTGCTTCGACTACATTTTTTTTATTTACTTAATTTTCCTTTTTAAACCCTTTTTTAAAACTTCAATCTTGTTTCATTAATCTTATTCTGTTACATTATTTAAAACTGATCAGTGACCTACATTACTCTGACTAACATGCAGGAGGAAGTTTGGTAGTACGGGAACTGTTCTCTTTCTGCCACGCAACGGATGACTAGGTGGCTCTAAACCAGTGTTTCTCAACCTCAGCCACTTTCAGATGGGTGGACTTCAACTCCCAGAATTCCCTCAGCATGCTGGCTGAGGGAATTCTGGGAGTTGAAGTCCACCCATCTGAAAGTGGCTGAGGTTGAGAAACACTACTCTAAACATAAAGCAGAAAGATGCAGCTTTCTTTTGCCAAGAGCCTCGCTTGGACTGGTGAGCCAGGAGGTCCGTGTTCAAAAATCAGGTGGACAAAGAAGGGTGGAGACAGAGCACAAGTTAAATTAGTTTTAGGTGGTTTTTACTCTTTTTCTTTTTTTTGTTTTGGCCCCTTCGAGTCATTGCTGACTCCTGGCGATTGCCTAGACAAGTCCCTGCAGTATTCTTGACAAGGTTTCAGAAGTGGTTTGCCCTCGCCTTCCTCCAAGGGCTGAGAGTGGAGGACCAGTCTAGAGACACCCAGCTGGCTTCATGCCCAAGGCGGGGTTAGAATTCCCAGTCTCTCGGGTTCTAGCCTGGTGCTAAACTGGCTGTTTTACATTTTACCTTAGTTTAAATTTAATTAAATATAATGGCAAGCAAAAAAAAAGGCATGATGTACATTGAATAATTAAAAACAGTGAATAGCATTGCTTCCCATGTATTGAATAATGTTCCCCCTGTGTTAAATTAAGTTTGTGGTAAGCTCTTGGGGTTGCATCCAAGAATTTCAGGGTTGTGCATGTGCTGGGGCCTCAGGTTATGCGCTTCCTAGCTGTGTTTCCTAACCTTGGCATCTTCCAAACGTGTGGAACAATTCCTGGAATTCTCAGTGATGGCCAGACTGGCTAGGGAAGTGTGGGAGTTAAAACCCACCCATGAGGAAGTTGCCGAGAGTGTATTATACAGGTTCTGCAAACAGTCATTCACCTGTGGTTTTGGCCCATCTTGACCAATTTGCAATGGGTAGATGATGTATTTTATCTGCCTTTCCCCCCCCTGTTTTTAGGGAATATTGCGCACTCCAGACACCATCCGCCGGTTCCAGAGCGTCCCAGCGCAGCCAGGCCAGACTTCTCCTCTGCTTCAGTATTTTGGAATTCTGCTAGACCAAGGCCAGCTGAACAAATACGAATCCTTGGAACTCTGCCGGCCTGTGCTCCAGCAAGGACGCAAACAGCTTCTGGAGAAATGGTTAAAAGAAGACAAAGTAAGTCGTGTGTTTGGCAGGGCATCTTTGAAGATGGGAGTGGCTTGGTGGTCACCAACAGCCAAAATCTATCCTTTCTGCTGGATTCAGTCTCTCCAACTCTGCACAGAGAGCACCCGTCTGTCTCGAAGCAAATGGCAATGGTTTTAGTTGGAGTTAGGTAGCTGTTGCTGGATGATTTTGCTCTTTGGATTGGCATCATGGCAGATAGCAAGTGAAAGATGCCAACTCACAGATGGCAGCGTTCTGGCAGCAGCATCTTGGGTACAGAAGGCATTGGGCTCCTGGCTGGAATTTCCTGGCAAATGAAGGGAAAGGAAATTGCCTTTTGGATATTTGTCTGAATTACATCATATTGCCCTTAAGTGAGTGCCCTCTGCCTCAACTGTCAGCTGTTCCCAGCTGGTGGACGATGCTTGCCTGCAGGCATGCTGGGGGTTTCTCTAGTGCCAAAATAAAAATAATCCTTCCCCCCCCATGGTCAAAATCCCACAAGACTGTATCTCTCTTGTTCAAAATCTTGCACGACTTGGAAAAGCAAAAACTGTTATAAGACTCTGCACTAGCTTCTGACCCCGTTGATTACAATTTGTGAAGTCTTTGTGATTCTGACCTTTAGTCGAGATTTGAAATTTCCAAACATTTGTTACACGTTTTTTCGAACACCAGGGAGTGGGTGATGGGGCTGGAATCTTTAAAAACTCCATCTTTTCTTAAACAAGACAACAGGGGTCTTCTTGGGTCCTCCATAATCACAGTCTTGGGATTACACACCTCACTCAGAAGTTGTATTGAGACAATGCTTGCCCTTGTCTCGTGAATGCTCTGGCCTCACTGCGCCTTAAAGCAGCTGTTTGTCCAGAGCTTTTTCTGTTAAAGGATTTAATTTAATCCCTTTGCCTCCCAGTAGATACTAGCAATAACCTGACTCCTTGGAGTCAGAGGTCACCCAACTCCATGTTTATTTTATTTTATTTTATTAAATTTATGTCACCGCCCATCTCCCCCCAACGGGGGACTCTGGGCGGTTTACAATGCATAGCTTGACTTCTCAATGTAGTCACCTCCCAAGAAAGCTTTTAACTCTCTTTACTTTAGAAAACACTGTAAACCTTCATCCGGCTAGGAAGGTTATTTATGTGGTAAGCTTTATTCTTTAGGTATACGAACACAGACAAAAACTAGTAAATGCAAATAGGCAACACAGTGCGTGCAAGGTCCAGGTTATAGGCGTAAGATTTTATGCTTGAACCAGTGTTGCTGTGATAGTGATTATTAATAGATCATGACATATAATTGATTTTACAGGGCTTGTATAATCTTCACTTTTGTTTTAGCTTAAGTGTTAATTTGAACTGAGGTGAGTCCATGCCTCATTTTGGGGCGTGTCATAAGTAAAATGCTTGCTTGTAATTATAATTCAGAATTACATGAACCATCTGAAGTATCTTACAAGAAAAGAATAAAGCTTATATTTTAAGATGTGTTAAAATAATCTAAGGCAGCCTTTCTCAGCCTTTTGACCCTGGAGGGACCCTTGAAGTACTTTTCAAGCCTCGGGGACCCCCTGCACATTCAGGCTCGAAGATAGGCCGGAAGTTACAAAGTTATTTTATCCGTTTCATGGGTAGGCCTGTCTAGATGCACTAACAGTGTTCTTAAACTGAAAATAAAGAATGGAACTTACCTCTTTAAGGTGAAGCTGCCTGAATTTGAAATAATTTTTTAAATAAATTGTGATCTCCCAGGGAACCCCCAGTGACCTCTCACAGAACTCTGGCTGAGAAACCCTGAAATGAGGTTTTGCCTGCAGTTTAACCAACAGCCTTTACTTTATGAACTTGATTTCTTGATTCAGCTTGATTTCTCACTTTCCCCCCTCTTCTCTCAAAGACTGAGGAGGAAAAAAAACAGAGGGGAAAAAGCTGAGTTCCTGAGTGCAGGACTTCTGTTCATGACAAATGTGCTTAGCTATTTTAGTTTTAGATTGAATTAGCTTAAGCAACCACCTGCTTAAATCTCAGTCCGCCTTCATTCTTGACCAGGGGTTTATCGCTTGACCCTTCGGTGACTTGTCAAGAGTGGCTCTTTTAAAGAGATTTTTGCTGTCCTCTTCCAACATGAAGAGGACCAACTGCACTGCGCACTGATCCGTGTTCAGTTTGTTCTTACTATGGACATTGATCAAAAGTGCCCCTCATGGTTGAATGTCATGCCCCTACAACCCTTCAGATGTTCTGGCAATGGGGTATAGGTCCCATAGCACTGGAGCTGGCACTTGAGAAATAGCACGTTCTGTAGCAAAATGAATGTTACATTTTGGAGGTTTCTTTAGGATTCACATTTCCTCAACCGCTTGTCACGTTGATACATGTGGGAAGGACTTCCTACTGCAGTTATTTTATATATTCAGCACCTTATTAGGTTTTTTTTAACCATCTCTGAAATGCTTGCTTTTAAACAGTTGGAATGCTCTGAGGAATTGGGAGACCTTGTGAAGTCTGTGGACCCAACGTTGGCCCTGAGCGTCTACCTACGGGCTAATGTTCCCAATAAAGTCATCCAGTGTTTTGCTGAAACGGGACAAGTTCAGAAGATTGTGCTGTATGCAAAGAAGGTAATTAGTTCCTCTAAAGCAGGAGTCATCTACTGAATCCAAGTAGCTCAGGAAATTGAGGGTCTCTACAAATAGCAGAAGTTATTTGGTAGACAGATTCTCTATCCAGAAACCTGTCCTGTAGTTCAGTGTACATCCAATACAGAATTCGAGTGTGGACTCTTACAGTGTGGTCTATGCGTAGCTGCCCTTGAGGACCACTCAGAAGCGATGGGCTTGTTTTGTTTTGATTCTGTTCAGCTAAAAGCTTGCTTTGGTGAAAGAGGTGAAAATAATTTTGTACTAAAGAGATTGCTGGAAATAGTACAAGTAGATGAGTTCAGATAAATAGGAAAGACGGAAGAACAAAAGATGGTGAGGTAGAATCAACACTGCCTTTGGGGTGGTTGGAAGAATGGAGAATAGGTGAAGTCTGCTGATCTGCCAGCCCTTGGGAACGGAGCTTACTTTGAGCAGCTTGCATTCTAATACTCATTTAATCTTAATGCTTGGTCAGCCAGAAATAATCTTGATTCTAAATTCCAGGAAGGCATTGGATTGGATTCCTGGCCCATCGAGTCCAGTAGCTTGTTCTCACAGTGGCCAACCAGCTACACCAGGAAGCCCACTAGTCTCCCAGCAGATGTCCTCCAGAGGCAGTCCCGCTGTCATCAAGTTTAATAGCCATTGATCCCCATGTCTTCCATAAATTGGTCCAACCCTTTTTTGAAGCCAGCCAAGCTTGTAGCCAGCACCCCGTCCATTGGTCAGAAGTCTTTAATCTTTAATCCCTATATGAAATAGTCCAGGGCATTCAGTGGTCCGTTCTGATTCTGTATTCAAAATTTCTGGGCCACATCACTCTTGAAAATGGCTTATGAAGAACCACAACGGAAGTGGAGTCAATGCTCATGAGACCTTTTAAGGATGAATTAAGGCACCTCATATAAAAGCTGTAAATGGTAGCAACCGCACTTATCAGACTGAAAAATAAGGGTCCCTTAGGCTGGTTCTGAGCAAGACATCTTGGGGTCTGTGAGTTCTGCTATGAGATCAATCAGGGTGAGCTTTTTCAGTTTTCAGTCTGGAATGTGACCAAGCCAGAGACAGACATTCTCGGGACTTTCTCACTCAAGTGCACAAAGTAAAGCAAAGCTAATAAATCTTATCTTTTTGTGCATGCCCACACCCTTCCTAGGTTGGCTACACTCCAGACTGGATCTTTCTTCTGAGAAATGTAATGCGGATCAGCCCGGACCAAGGACAGCAGTTTGCCCAGATGTTGGTGCAGGATGAAGAACCTCTGGCGGACATTACCCAAGTAAGGAAACATCTTGAAAGAGAGAGGAGGGAACTTAGCTCTCAGCTTGCTACTGCGGGCTGGAATAAATGGCTTTATCCTGAAGATCCTTGGTTTCTTATAAAACCTTCACACTGCTGCATCTAAAGAAGCATTTCAGTGCCTCCAATAATCCTGTTTCCACTTTGACGTTTCTACAATTTCTAGTCATTGACCTCTTTGTTCTTCGTATATGGTTGAGTGACGCTAGCACAAAATTTGGGGCGTTGCAATCCAGAGATGCAGAGTGTATGCCCAGTTGTTGAAGACTATTAAAAATGTAGAAAAGGTGACATTAAGCAAGCGTTAACATGCCGCAGAGCGTTCAGAATGTGGGAACGTGCTGATTCTTAACAATTTTGATCCATGAATAGAGTGGCCTATAAGCCCAGTTTGACCCATAAATAGAGTGACTATATAAGACTTATGCAAATTCGGCTTTATGGTGGGGTGTAAAACATGGCAGCTGGCCATGTGCTCATGAGCAAATTGGTAGGTGATGTGACTCTGGGACTGCTAGTATTTAGCAGTCTTGAGGGTATTTTGGCCACCCAGTGGAAGGCCAAGAGGGTGGGGGCTGCACAGATCTCATGTGGAAGGTGAAGTCTCAGCAGGCATTTCTCAGTGGACCCATTTTAAAGGACCTGCTGCTAAATCTGTCACGTGGCCTCTTGAGGACATGCCGATGTATACTAAGAACATTCCCCTGATTTAGGGGGTCCACAAGGCAGTCTTTGAATGCTACAGGACCGTCCAACCTTGGCGACTTTAAGATGTTGCAGGCTGGCTGGGAATCCTGAGAGTTGAATCGACACATCTTAAAGTTGAGAGCTTTAAGATGCGTGGATCTGTACACACCTTTAACATGTGTAGATCGTCTTAAAGTTGAGAAACTCCCAAACTCTTTTGTACAGTATCATGATTGGGCATTAAAGCGAAAACAGGTTTTGTGAAAGACAGTTGCCTGGAGTTTGCATGTGAAATGTTTCAGAACTGAGGCCTTCGAACGTTCAGATTGCTCTATTTTGAGTTTTAAACCCTCTACTAGGAGAGTCCCGTGTTTGAAAAGGCACCGTTTGTGCGCGGAACACGTTCCAGGTGCAAACAGAGCTGTTTCAAAGTTGAAGAACGTCTAACCAAACCAGAACCGTCTGTTTAAAAATGGTTCAGATTTGAAATGCTTTGCGCACCCCTAATGAGAGAGAGAGAAGAAATGTGTTTGGAGCCTTGATTAGATGATCCTATATTGCTGGAATGCTTGAAACAGGGTTTCTCAACCTTGGCAACTTTAAGATGTGTGGACTTCAACTTCTGGGAGTTGAAGTCCACACATCTTAAAGTTGCCAAGGTTGAGAAACCCTACTTTGAAACAAAAATTTTACAAGAGTTTATCTCCATTGGGTGGGAAAGATCTAAAACAAATGCTCTCCCCCCCCCTCTCTTTTTCGCAGATAGTCGATGTGTTTATGGAATACAACCTGATCCAGCAGTGCACAGCTTTTCTCTTGGATGCCCTGAAAAACAATCGTCCATCCGAAGGGCCTTTGCAGACTCGCTTGCTCGAAATGAATCTCATGCATGCCCCTCAGGTAGGTTTTACACCTGGTTCTGGAAAGGATTCGATTACTCTGCTTCCTGGACCTTCCTCCTACAGGGGTTTGAAGTGATCTTTGGATGCAGGGCTCCCACAAAGAATCCCTTAAAATAGGGATTTCAGTTCTGCTCATTCTAGCCTTTTGAAACAAGCAGAGAACCATAGTCCTCTTGATGCTCATCCCTTCCCTGCAGAAAGAAGCTGCCATTTTTATGTGGAAATGAGGTTTCTGAAACCAGGGATTAGCACGTTCATAATGACTAGTTTTCCAAAAATGTGTTCTGACTTAAGGGTTCAATTTTTTTTACCGTAAAAACTCATCGAAGTGAAATCCAGTGCTAAAACTTGTGAAAAAATTATTAAAAACTAGACAACCCATGACCCATTGGGTCACTGTTTTGGAGGTATTTCCTTACCAGATTCCTCGGCGCCTTCAACAGTGGCAGAGCTTCTAATGTACTTACTGCCCTCACTGGAAAAGTTCTTAAAAATTCAGGGAGACATTCCGAGATGTATCTGCCTTGAAATAAAATCATAAATATCATAAAATATTTTATAAAATTTGCCAAATTTCTATTCCACGGGAGTCATCGGTCCCAGATTTTGGATGCAGTCTGTAAGTTAGCCCAATTTTTGGTTCAAAAATTGTTGCCCTACGACTCACCGTTTCGCCCAGTTAAAGGTTACAAGGTATCAAACAGACACACGAGTTTCAGTAGTATATAGATACCTCCTTGTGACTGATAGGTTACAAAAAATCCCCAGTTCCTCCTAAACTGGAAGTGTTTTGGGGTACTTTTCTGAAGCCATGAATGAGCAGGCTTGCAAGCCTGGCTCGGTTTAAAAAAAAAAAAAAGTTGGCTGTAGATACTGAAAAATACTTATTTTTCTTGTAACCAGCAGCCTTACTTCTGGAGGCTGCTGTGAGAGATTGTGGGGAGGCTAGGAAAAAATGGTATGGAAGGGAGAGTAAACCACCCAGAGTAGCTTGTCTCATAAAGGGCAGCTCAGCCCAGGTGGCAGGAAAACTGGGGAGAGGCATTTCAAATTATTCATAGACTTAATGAATTAGCTATAAAGAAGGCTGGGAAATTCTTCTTGCACTTCCCAACGTTCTGTTTTCACCCCAAACTAGCATTAAAATCCTCAGCAAAGTCTTGGTTCCTTGATGGGGCACGCGGGGCTTGACGGTCAGGCTCTGAACACAATAGAGCTATCCAGGCATTACTTTCTGGTGCAGCTTCTTTGCCGGAGATCTTCCCCTCAAGCAAGAGCTCCAGTTTTAACGGCCAAGCCTCTTTCAGGTTGCCGATGCCATCTTGGGGAATCAGATGTTCACCCACTACGACCGAGCCCACATTGCTCAACTGTGCGAGAAAGCTGGTCTCCTCCAGAGGGCCCTGGAACACTTCACTGACTTGTACGACATCAAGCGAGCCGTCGTTCACACTCACCTTCTCAACCCCGAGGTACAGTGGGGGGAGTGTATTTTTGTAATTGCTGCTCTGCACCTTTTGTGGCTCTTGGCAGTTCGCAGCAGCAATACAATGTGTCAGCCAAACGTGCATGGGAAAGTAAAGTTAAAACTAAGTTAAACTAAGACCAAACAGCATAATCTTGACGATGTCATAATCCACCCCAAAGCCCCCTGGGATAATTCAGTCTTAATCAGTTTCCAGAAGTGTAATTACAAGGGGACCAACCTCACCACTCAGGGGAAGGCCGTTCCAGAGAACTCTGGCCACCGCTGAGAAAGATCTCACTACGTTCAGCTGCATTTGGAGACCGTTATTCTCGTTACAGATGGCAGCACACCAAATGCACAAACTTGGGTATTTATTCCGTTTATCTCCACCATGATCAGTGGAGACTTCTGGTTGTTTACATCCAAGGCAATAACACGTGTCACAGTAAAAATTAAACCAAAGTCTCAAAACCATCTAGCCAAACTCCCCAAATACACACATTCAACCCGTAAGTAATGCCGCTGTTTGGCGCCCCAAAAGCGCTCTGGAAGAGCTTTTTAACAGCTTCTGGAAGGCCAGCCCTGCGGGGCTGATGAGTCGCCGCCATTGCCATCCCCGCTGGAAGGCTTCCCACTGGGGGAGGCCATCCCCACGCGTTACCCCAGATCTGCACCTTTCTGCCCCACAGAAGCTGAGGTCCCTTCTAATGACGCCTTTAACTTGCAGTGGCTGGTGAACTATTTTGGCTCCCTCTCCGTCGAAGACTCCCTGGAGTGCTTGCGCGCGATGCTTTCAGCGAACATCCGCCAGAACTTGCAGATATGCGTCCAGGTCGCTTCCAAGTACCACGAGCAGCTTTCCACCCAGTCGCTCATTGAGCTCTTCGAGTCTTTCAAGAGTTTTGAAGGTAGGGCGGCTGGGCTGCCAAGCCGCACTTGGATTCTGAGGCCGTACCACCGACTGCCTTTGTTCCATCTGGCCTCCCTTGGTCCGTTGAGACGAGTACGTTTCTTGAAGTCATCTGGCCGAGAAGTTGCCCTGGTCCTTTTTGATTGGTAGAGACAGGCAGGTGGGAAGGTTTGTGTGTCAGGGTGGTGGCCGTGACCACCCAGTCGCGGCTGGGCTCCTTTTTATTGTGCCGTGATTGTGGCTGCCAACTTGACTTTTGTGACCTTCCTCCTATGGGCAGCCCTTCTGGCAGTTTCATTCAGGAAGTGATACAGGTAGTCCTTGACTTAATGACCATTCATTTAGTGACTGTTTGAAGTTACAGTGGTGCTGGGAGAAGTGACTTAACGACCGGTCCTCACACTTATAACCGTTGCAGCGGTCACATGGTGACAGTTCAGGCGCTTGGCAACCAGCATGTATTTACGACGATTGCAGCGTCCCAGGGTCACCTGATGGCCATTTGCAACCCTCCTGCTGGCTTCCGACAACCAAAATCAGTGGGGAACCATGTGATTCACTTAACAACCACTGCAAAAAATGTCATAAAATTGGGTGCAGTCACATGACGCCTCACTTAATGACCTCACAGCTCAATGATGAATTTTCCAGGCCCTGTTGTGGTCGTAAGTCGAGGACTACCTGTACCCTGCTGGGGAAGGGTCTTTTAAAAATAGATGCAGAGATATCCATCTTGGGTCATTGTCAGTGGATGGCAGTGTGACTAATCAGGGCTTGGAGGCTGATCAAAATGTTAATCTGTAGGGCTAAATGGTTAAAATGTTTTTTAACGTGAACCTCTGTATCAAGTTCTTCCAAATTTGATGTCCTTTGAATGTGTAGGACAGCATCTCCCAGAATTCTCCAGTCCACATACAACGGTGCTGGCTGAGGAATTCTGGGAATTAGAGCCTCAAGACATACAGAGGAAATCAGGTAGGGGAAAGCTTCCTTAGATCAGTGAGTGAGACTTGCACTTAACGTTTCGCCGAAAGCAATTGCATTGTGGCTACAAGTGAGCGTTTTCCGCAAATGAAAAGTCAATCCCTTCCAGCTCCAAAGTTCTCTGACAGGTCCTTTTAATCGTCACTCCTTGTCTTTTCCACTTCCTGCAAGGTCTCTTCTATTTCCTGGGCTCTATTGTCAACTTCAGCCAAGACCCGGATGTTCACTTCAAATATATCCAAGCTGCTTGTAAGACGGGCCAAATTAAAGAGGTGGAAAGAATTTGCAGAGAGAGCAATTGCTACGACCCAGAGCGTGTGAAGAACTTCCTCAAGGTAAAGGGACAAGAGTGCCCCCCACCTTCATACTGGGACCTTTCTTATACTAGAGGCCAGGCTGGTTCTCTAAATGGTGAGACTAGTCCAGTGTTTTTCAAACTTGGCAACTTTACGGTGGGTGGACTCAGATCGGATTCGCTTAGTGACCAGAATGCCAGTCCCAATTGTGGTCCTTAAGTGAGGACTACCTGTACTGCTCTGGAATATGCAGCCATCATGCATACTCAAGGTTGCTGTCCCAAGAGCTGCTACCATCCGCTTGGATTTTGGGGGGTGAAAGTAGATGGAAGGGTTGGCCTGAGGTAGATTATGGTTTCAAGGTAATTCAACAGCTGTCTCTGCGTCCATCGTTTTCTGATCAGTATGTTGTCTTTTGTGCTGTTCCGGGGTCTGTGGAATATTCAGGACATGTACCAGGTAACGTTCCATTAGAGGCCTCGCTGATCAGCTCACACCTTTAGTTTCCACTCATGCATAGCATTGTGGCTGGAGAATTCTGGGAGGTGCAGTCCTAATGCAGCTGGAGGGCACCAGATTGAGGGAATGGTGCATAGGTTAACTTCCTGGGATTCAGTCTTGAAAACAATGCTGGGGTGCGGCTTAATTTGTAGCTTGGCGCACCTACTTAAAAGCATCCAGACTATTCTTGCAAAGAGGAGCGAAAGCACACTTTTTATGAACTTCAGCACAGGTGGGGTTGTAAATTCCCCCTTAAGGGACAATTTGGGAAGGAGCAATGATGGAAAGGGATGAGGGAATTTTGCCACAATTACTCACTGGCCTAGAGCTAGATTTTTCTGCTCCTGATTGGAAAAGGTTTTGGCACCCTCCTTCAAACCTTTGGCCTATAAGCAACAGTCTGTTTTAATCAGGTGAGGATCTTCAGTTCAAATGAAGGCAGTCCTGAATATCAGTCCACACCTGTTAGGGAGCAGAATTAGGGCAGCATTTATATTTTTCCAGTTGGCAAAAACTTCCCTCTCTGGATATCCAGGAATTGTTTATTCACCAGAGTTTACAAGCCAGGGGGGGAAAAGGAGATGCCTATATTTTAGCCCTTGCAATCCCAGAGTTCACCCTGTGCACTCAATAACTGCTGCAGCTGATAAATACCAATGCTTAGAATAGGCTTGTAATCCTTTGTGTTCTCGTGCTTTTGATAAAACTCTTTCTGGAGGCTGAGCCGGCGGAAAATCAGTGTTTGGATCCTCGATAGCCTTAAAATGAACGACACGGGTAGGAGCTTGAAGAAGAATGAGGCCTTGGAACGTTGCCTTTTAAGGGGACATTTGAATGGGGATTCGTTTGTTCCTGGCCAGATGACCTCCCGTGCTTGTCCATGCAAAGATCGATCCCTTAATATGTTTGGTCGCCATTTTCTATTTTATATATTGGGTATGTTTTTTAACGTTAGGTGATTATTTTGTGGTTTACTGTTTGCTTTTTGCTGTGGAGCTGGGCAGCCCTGTACATCCACTAGATCAGTGTTTCTCAACCTCGGCAACTTTAAGATATGTGGACTTCAACTCCCGGAATTCCCGGAAAGCTTTGCTGGCTGGGGAATTCTGGGAGTTGAAGTCCACATATCTTAAAGTTGCCGAGGTTGAGAAACACTGCATTAGATTAATAAATAAACAAATTCCTGTTTTCTATTTGCAGGAAGCGAAGCTGACAGACCAGCTCCCCCTGATCATCGTTTGTGATCGCTTTGACTTTGTCCATGACCTGGTGCTGTATTTGTATAGGAACAATCTCCAGAAATACATTGAGATCTACGTGCAAAAGGTAAGACCATCACTTTCTGTTAAGGCACACCTTCAATTTACATCCAGGAAGCAGTGGATATAGCCTAATAGCAGAGTCCTTCCTCAGGGGGGAAATGGGCAGTGATGATAGATAGATAGATAGATAGATAGATAGATAGATAGATAGATAGATAGATAGATAGATAGATAGATAATAGCAACTTGGCTTTAATGTCACACTTGTTCCAGTGTAAAAAAAATTCAGTGGGGGGATTTGAGTAGAGATTCTTGATAAAGTGACACTCCCTTATTAGAAGTGTATCTACTGCTGGGTCCTCAGTGTGGTGTCCTTATGCCACCTGCATGGTCCTGAACACTGCTTAGGACTCTGGCAGACTTCCTGCCCCATGTTTTTCAAAGCGTCTTCTAATTTAAAAAAAAACAGTACAGAAAATGCTGGCACGCCACAAAATGAGAGCCTCCGCCATCTTCTGTATTTTCAAGAACGTCTCTGGCTGCGCAGGCACTTCTGGAGCATAAAAATGATGGTCACCCTAATCACGGGCCTTGGCTGAAACCCTAGCTGCCGTGATGTTAGCAACTTGAGCTCCTTAATTGAACTCCACGGTGGCAGTTGCTTGAAGCTTCTTCATGTATCGAATCCCCTGAAGGTTCAGGAGGCCTGGCTTCTGTTGTTGCTGGGGGCTTTAACATTATCATTAATTGTTTTATGTCTTTTTGGATTTTGTAGGAGTCTTCTGGAGTGGGCAGCTATACCAAATCTAATTAATTAATCCAATCCAATTCAATTAATTACTGCTGCAGGTGAACCCGAGCCGTCTGCCCGTGGTCATTGGCGGCTTGTTGGATGTGGACTGCTCTGAAGACGTCATAAAGAACTTGATCTTGGTGGTGAGAGGTCAGTTCTCCACTGATGAACTTGTCGCTGAAGTGGAAAAAAGAAACAGGTAACTTCCTGTGACTGGTGGTTTAAGGGTTCACATTTTTCAGGGTTTGAAGAATGGAAAGGCCTAGCAACCGGCTGAATAGCCGACATGATTGTCATTTGCCCCCGAGGAATAGGATGGAGCTGAATGGAGGGAACACTGTACTGTCCCATGATAAAATGGGGCTTAGGTTTATCAACCAGAGGGAGGCTGGTTGCAGAAAGCTACAGTTTTGAGATTTGAGGCAGGGATTTGGAACTTGCTTTGCATTTTGGTCCCTCTGATACTACTCAGTGTGAATTTTCTCTTATTTAATTCTACTTATATTCTGCTCATTAGTGAAAAATCCTAGGGCGGGCCTCGCCATTAAAATCTCAAAAAACAATGATCAGTCTAATCCACAAGATGAAGCTATCAACAGATTCAGTCTTCTTCATTTGCAGCAGGCAACACAAATAAACAATTATGTCTTGGCTAGTTGCTGAATGAGAATAACCCTGGTGCCGCATGCTCCTGGCGGAGGGGTGCTTTCTGAGTATCGTCAAAGACTGTGAAAGCTATTAAGCAGTGGAACAGCCTGCCTCCTGAAGTGGTGGGTGCTCCATCACTGGAGATTTTCAAGAAAGGATTAGACAGACATTTGTCCAGGATGGTCTGAGGATTCCTGCACTGGGCAGAAGGTTGGATTCCATGACCTCCAAGGTCCCTTCCAACCCAAGGACTTTTTGATTAGAGCAGTCTGGGTCTTGTGTGACCAGTTGATGTACCACCGACAATGAGATGCTGTTGTGGAACTCTAAGGCAGCCTTTCTCAACCTTTTGACCCTGGAGGCACCCTTCAAATATTTTTCAGGCCTCGGGGAACCCCTGCCCATCCAGGCTCAAATATAAGCCAGAAGTTACCAAATTATTATTTTCATTTCGGGTGTAGGCCTGTATAGATGCACTGACGGTTTTCCTAAACGAGA
The DNA here is from genome assembly GCF_035149785.1 of Candoia aspera. Taxonomy (NCBI): domain Eukaryota; kingdom Metazoa; phylum Chordata; class Lepidosauria; order Squamata; family Candoiidae; genus Candoia; species Candoia aspera. The sequence continues at coordinate 4,502,272 of NC_086153.1, forward strand.
AATAATGAAACTGACCTCTTTCATGTGAAGTTGCCTGCATTTGAAATAATTTTTTTAAATAAATCGTGATCTCCCAGGGAACCCCTAGTGACCTCTCACAGAACCCTAGGGTGCCACAGAACCCTGGTTGAGAAACCCTGCCATAAGGTAACAGGTGATTACTTCTTGAAGCTTAGCAACTGAACAGAGAAACAGAGCCAGATTATGGATACATAAAAATATGCAGAAGTGTAGCTTCAGATTCTCCTTTAAACCTGCCTGCCAGCTTCTTCTGTACTTGGATGCTGTGTCCTGGAGGACAAGGACTGTGAGCAGAGTTTGGGAGCTATCTAAAACCCAATGCCTGTTCTCTCCTTAGGTTGAAACTCCTCTTGCCATGGCTGGAAGCCAGAATTCATGAGGGTTGTGAAGAACCAGCTACGCACAACGCACTGGCTAAAATTTACATTGATAGTAACAATAACCCTGAAAGGTTTTTGCGAGAGAACCCCTATTACGACAGCCGCGTGGTGGGGAAGTACTGTGAGAAGAGAGATCCGCATCTGGCTTGTGTGGCTTATGAGCGAGGGCAGTGTGACCAGGAGCTTATCAATGTGCGTTTCCTGGAAGAGGGTGATCAAACTGGGTGGGCCTAAAGATGAATCGCAGGGGGAAGGGGGTTCCTGATGCATTCTTCTGAGGCTGTAGAATCCACTTGGTATTTGCATCTGCTGATGAAGCAGAAGACTAGATAGCAGGAGATGGCTTCATGGTCCATCTAGACCAATCTTTCCTGTGCGTGGAAGTGGGCTTCCTTACCCAGGACTTTCTGTATGCAAAACAATGACTGTTTTGCACTTCATTTAGAAGCTTAACTGTTCAGGACTCCATGGCTTTTCAAGAACTCGGAATCATGCTTTTCATGGCCTTTTGCCTTAAATCAGTTTGAATCACAATACTGGAGATTAAACTTTCAAACCGATCTTTTGCTCAGTTCTGGGTCTCCCCTGGGGGGTCCCCATCAGCTGCTTCAGGTGGTGGTGGGAGGTGGACCAAATGGCCAGGAAGAGGGAAGGGCAAGTAGCCGTTCTCTCGTTTCATCCAGTGTTTGAAAGGCAGCTCGTCTAACAGTGAGCATAGCTATCTCTGCTTTGGTCAAAATGACAAAAGCAGCAGTGCAGCATTGCTCCACAAGGTCCACCCTCAGAGACCGCTGGGCTTTGCTCTCTCTGGTTGCAATCTGCAGCCTTCTGAAGCCCATATTTTGGAGGGGTGTGCTCCAATCACGCAAGAAGCATTAACGTTCTGCTTAAAATTGGGCATAGCAGTATTTCATAGCTCTGATGGATTTTCCTGGCTTGCCGGCGTGCAGCTTCTCACACAGGACTTGTTTTTTTATAGGTGTCATTGTCTGATAATGGCACCAGTCATTGTACAGACCTTTCGTAGAGACCTTTTTTTACCTTCTTTGTGGCCCTTGTGGTTGATATCAAGCTTGACCGTTCATGGAAAGTGAAGCCATTGCTGTCCTTGGTCTGTACATTTTGGGGAACTGAGTCTAAGGCTCTGGCTTGCCCAGAGCCCTGCAGGAAAGCCATTTCCAGGTTTATTTCCCCCCACTGTTTTTTGTGCCTCAGAAACGAAGTCTTGGAACTGTGAAACTTTGTTCCTTAGCCCACCAGAGCAGGCCCTCACCATCACTGTCAACCCCTTTGTCCAGGTATGCAACGAGAATTCGCTCTTCAAGAGCCTCTCCCGTTACCTGGTGCGCCGTAAGGATCCAGAACTGTGGGCCAGCGTGCTGTTGGAAAGCAACCCTTACCGGCGGCCCCTCATTGATCAGGTACACTCTCTGATTGAGTTTGCTTGCACGTGGGATGCATTTGGAAGCAGGTGATGCTCTGTTGACCCTTGTCCCTCTTACATCGGCAGGTTGTGCAGACAGCTCTCTCTGAGACCCAGGATCCCGAAGAGGTCTCTGTTACCGTCAAGGCGTTCATGACTGCCGACCTCCCCAATGAGCTAATTGAGCTGCTGGAGAAAATTGTCCTTGATAATTCTGTGTTCAGCGAACACAGGTTGGTACTTTGCCTTCTTGGTCTTCTCCCCTTCCCTATAATATTTGGAGAAGCAACGTTCTCCTTTCCACCACTGGGGATCCTTTAAGGTAGAAAAATCAGAGACCGGGCCTGTGGCTTCTTCTAAGTCTTCAGGTTACGGGAGCAATGAAGAGCCGCTTGCATGCTACTGCTTTTTTAGGAATCTCCAGAACCTCCTCATTCTGACGGCAATCAAGGCTGATCGCACCCGGGTCATGGAATACATCAATCGCCTGGACAACTACGATGCCCCTGACATTGCCAACATTGCCATCAGCAATGAACTCTTTGAAGAAGCCTTTGCCATCTTTCGGAAGTTTGATGTTAACACTTCTGCCGTCCAGGTAACATCAGCACGTCAGAACTGAAGTTGATGTGCCCGCAATTGCTCAAGGTTGCTTTCCCTTTGGCCCTGACTCTCATCTCCTGCTGCTCCTCTGAAACCCATCTAGTCTTTGCTAAAGTTAGCAATTTATAGCACTGTAACTTCTTTCTCTGCATAGAACTCAAAGGTCTGGTGTGCAGTTTGGGTTAACTTAATCAGCCTGTGTGGTTACAGCAGCTAAAGCCAAAGAAGGGCTTCTTTGAATTGAGTGACTTCATGGACACATCTGTCCGATCGTCTTGGCAGCCGTCGGGAGATGGTTGCCTGCTGTCTTCTTCTGTTCTGTTTTGTTTTTTTACTTCCCAACCCTGGTAGTCTCTCAGCTGAGTATTAATCAGGCCTGGCCCTCCTTGGTTTTTTAGGTCAGCTGAAGTGGGCCAGGTGCAGGATAGTCCAGTTTGTTCAGACGATTCAGAGTTTGAGATGAGCTAGTCACTCAGTCCTGCCCCGCTGGTCCAGCCTTTGGAGAGCAGCGCTCTTTACCTAGAACGGCACGGATCTCACAGAATCCAAAGGCGGCATCCTGTGTGCTTCTGATTGGCCGGGCAATCTTCTAGAGACCAAGGGCCCTTATTGGGGGTGAGATAGCGAGGACCACAGTTGGTGGGCTGATGACAAGGAGCAGGTTAAATCATTATCATGCAGCTGGGTGGGGTTAGTGTTGTCTTTTTGGTTCAGGAAGAAAGTTGGGGGCTTCTTTGATGCTTTCTCAATGCGATCAAAGTAACGCTGAGTTTTATGGCACCTTTTAGAGACCCCCATCATTTGTGCTCTTGGAAAAATCTGAATGATGCATGTTTGCTTGATAGACATCCATGAATGAATGAATGATGCTAGCTGTAGAATGCTTACTCAGTAGAGGGCCCAAGAAGATCAGAGGTGGGGCTGGGGTTTGTTTGCACCCCTTCCTCACCTAAGTTAAGTGGACTCGGCTCAGCGTGCTTTGCTTAAGGTGCCTGTAACCTCCATCTGCCAGACTGCATTAGTTGGAGATCTGTCTGGCTTGCTGACGAAGTAGCTTTTAATTCCTTAAACTCGTGTTCTGTCATGGTTGTTGGACTTTTTGACTGCTTCCCTGCACCGTGGGAAATTTTCCTAGCCGCGTAGCCGAGTCTGCTTTTGCACGATTCTTCTGGAAAGCCGTTGCTCTCTCTTTTCCCAGGTTTTGATTGAGCATATTGGGAACCTGGACCGGGCCTACGAGTTCGCTGAACGTTGCAATGAGCCTGCGGTGTGGAGCCAGCTTGCCAAAGCCCAGCTTCACAAAGGGATGGTTAAAGAAGCCATTGACTCCTACATCAAAGCAGATGATCCATCATCCTACATGGAGGTTGTCCAGGCTGCCAATGCAAGCGGTAGGGAATTGGCCCTATTTTGCTTCCTCGCCCCTGCCGCCCCCCGGGGTTTCTTAGTAGCCTTCGTGAGAACCAGAAATACACCCGTGCCTCCAAGTGGAACGACTGAACAAAGAAGGGTTTCCCCGGGAGAGTGAAAGACTCTGCTACAAACAGGCTTTTCCAATCTGGTGTCCGCAAGATCTGGAATCCCAGTCAGCAGGTTGGGAAAGGCTGAACGGGAAGTTGGTCCGTAGCGTGCAGAGTCTGGGTGGGAAATAGAGCAGTGCCCCCCTCTTTTTCATCCACTCTTGGGACAGGAAGGCAAATAAACACTAAAAGGAGAGGGAGGGTTCCTGTTGTGGTAAGAGGAAGTGGGAATTGCAGGTGTCGACCTGTTTGGCTTCGTATCCTGCTCCACAAAATGCAGTGCTGTCAAAGGAGGACATGTATGTATGTATGTATGTACAGTATTACCAAACTTATTCCTTGCCCATCTCAGAGAGCGACTCTGGGAGGTTTACATAAAATAGGAATAAAACTGTAATTAAAATACAATAAAACAGTAGAACAGGACAGTAAAAACAGTCATCTTAATAAATAATATGTTCCAAAAGATGGCTGGTGAAAAGTTCTTGATTTAATTTCCAGGGAGCGGCTTTAGGGTGCCAACCACCCCCAGGGTTGGCCACCCCTCTTCACGCCCCATGTGAGATGGCAGAGCCAGGTCTTTTCATGGCAATCAGTTGCACACGAGGAATAATTTGATCTTGCCAATCGAAGCGAATATCTGTAGCTCAGGGTTGAGCTGTGGCGTCCTTGGTGCTCTCTGAGCCTGGTTGTTTTCTTGCAGATGTTTTATTGCCAGGCTGGGCAACATCTTCAGTGCAAAGGGAGTGGGCCTTGCTCTCTGTTTATATACCGGGGCTTACCCTGCTTGTGTTGCTGGGGGTGATGTTCTCTCCCTGGGGGTTCTTTGATTGGGCTGTTGTTTGCTGCTTGGTTGACTGAGTTGATAGTTCCTTGATTAGGGTGTATTGTGCTGTTTGATGGTTCATCTGGGGTTAATCCTGGTGTTGATCTTTGCTTATCTGGGTGTTGATTGCTGGCAAGGGAGTGTCCTGGTTGTTTGGCTTTTCTGTTGTCAAAAGCCAAATCCAAAAACGCCAGGGAATTCCTGGAGGCCTGGCACTCAAACCAAGCAGCCATCAACAGACACATAGAGGTAGACAACGTTTACACACCATTCAAGAGAGACAGTAGAAAAGCCAAAAGACCAGGACACTCCCTTGCCAGCAATCAACACCCAGATACACAAAGATCAGCACCAGGATTAAACCCAGATGAACCATCAAGCAGCACAATACGCCCTAATGGAGGAACTATCAACTCAGGAAATCAACCAAGCAGCAAACAACAGCCCAACCAAAGAACTCCCAAGGAGAGAACAACCCCCCCACCAACACAAGCAGGGCAAGCCACGGTGTATAAGCTGAGAGCCAGGCCCACTCCCTCTTCGTACTGAAGATGTTGCCTAGTCTGGCAATGAAACGTCTGCAGGAAAACCACAAGGCTCAGAGAGCACCAAGGACGCCACAGCTCAATCTTGGCCACTTTTCAGGAAGGGTGGGTCTGTTGGGTTCCCACTGACTATGCTTTCTACCGGATTCTTCCTTCTTCCTCCTCCTTCCTCGATTCGCTTTGGATTGATTATAGAGGCAGCAAAAGCCTCTGAAAGTGAATGCTGGAAACCAGAGAAAGATTCTGATAGGCTCTAACGTGACGTTGGCTGTCCCTATTTCTGTCTCCTTCCCCAAGCAAATGCAAGTAGCGCGTTCTCTTCCCCCTTCAGCGCAGTTCTCCCTTCAGATCTGGTTCTCCGTGCACGTATGTACGAAGGATAGACATTGGGGCGCCTCTGGTGGGAACGGGCCCGTGTACTTGTGAAGTACATTATTCTGCAACAGATGTGTGAACAGACTTGCCCAGTATAGCGAGTGGATGACAAAGAAGCGGATTGTTTGGCTGACCTGATTTCCCCCCCCCCCTCCCAGTTTCGGGAAGCTTGTGTTCCACTCGGCAAGAATGAGCGACTGTTTGGCTCTAATAAAATTCCACGCACAGCCCGGGCTAAAGTAGAAATTAATCGGCACACTGATGGCTCAGTCCTTTTGATTTTGCCAGTGCTGCACATGCTAGGATGTGTTTCTCTTTCCTCCCCCACTGCCCATTCCTTATTTTAAAGAGACATTTGTCACTGGGTAAGCCTGACCAGGCGAGGCTGGCTTTGCGATGGCTCTTAAGCCCTTCTCTTCTTTCTCCTTTTTGAAGGATGTGAGCTGAATGGTTCGCACATGGTTCCTGCAATGTGACTAGGGGCTGCCTCTCCCTTTTTGTCCCCCACCTAGGCAACTGGGAAGAGCTGGTGAAGTACTTGCAGATGGCCCGCAGAAAGGCCCGGGAATCCTACGTGGAGACGGAGCTGATTTTTGCTCTCGCTAAAACTAACCGCCTGGCCGAACTGGAAGAATTCATCAACGGGCCCAACAATGCCCATATCCAGCAAGTGAGTGCTTCCGTCGGTTTTAAATCTGCAGATCAAGGGTTGTCTTAGACTTCTGCTTTCCATCTCTGCAGGGCTGGGCAGGCTGGTAGGTTTTCCCTTTCGTAAGAATTGCCGCCCAAATGTAGCAGTTTCCTTTTTTCCCTCTTGTCTGCTGATGGTTAATGTGATGGAGACTCTCAGGCGGAATCTGTGAGCCTCGGTGTGGTGAAGTAGAGAGAGGGAGGAGGTGTTGGGAAGAGGCTGGTTCAGATCATCACACTACCCTGATGCTCTTTAAGTGCTCTTGAGCTAGTCGCTGCTGCTGCTCCCTTTGGGAGGGAAATCGGTGGAGGGAGTCAGGCTATAAATGCTGCTCTGATCTCCTTGCAGGAAGAGCGGGATAAAAATGGGACAACTGAATCCCTAGACTTGGTTTACTGAGTGTAGCTTTAACACACCCAATAACAGGGATGCTCTGGGCAGTGAAATGAGGGTGCCCAATGTTAGGGCTTGGGGAAGGCTCTGTGGTGGGCACCTAGCCAACGGAGCAGGCTGAGCTCAGAAGAGGTGGTGGAGTCAGGTGGAGGGGGGGTTAGATTTGTTAGACAACGGGGGATACTTGGAGTCAGGCCAAACCGTTCAGGAGGAGAAGAACCTAAATGAATCTGACACCAGAATCCGGCAGAGCAGCTTTTAAACTCATCCCTGGGGGAAAGCTGGCAGGTGCTGGGGAGCACCTGGTTTGGCAGGGTGTAGATACTTCAGGAAATGCTGTGGGAAAGAGGAGTAGTGTTGGACGTGAGTTAATGGGTGGCCATGGCAGTCAGGAGAGAAAGCGACTGAGGAAGGCTCGCATCAGTAGCAGTTGAAAAAGGCTATGCTCTGTGGGGGATTCTGTGCCAGTGCTAGAAGTCTTCAGGCCAAGAGGAGGGAATTTTTGTTAATTTTTTTTCTTCATTTATTTAATTATATTTCAAATTTAGTCACCGCCCAGCTCATTCACAAGAGCAACGCTGGGCAGTTAACGATAAAATTAGAGGACTTGGTTAGGAATGAGGGCACAGAGTGAGTAGAACCGAAACCTGGTGGAACGGAGGCAGCTGGGGATATGGTCACTCCTTAAAAAGAAATTAAATGTTACTTACCTTAGCAAGTTTTGCAAAAAGAAATACACAGATTTAGGAGAAAAGGGAAAGCATAACAACAACCACAAGACTGATAGCAAATTCCAGGAAGTGGAGAACTTAATAGAAAGGGTGGGAGGGAAGAGACCCGCAGGGCTTTCTTGGAGTGTCCAGGAAAAGGGTTTCCTTCAGGAAATAAAGTGTGTCCAAAGGAGAACAAGAAGCAACACTGTAAGGTGGAAACAAGGTATGCCAAAATTGGATTTGAGGGAGCCTGTGGGAAAAAGCATCCAACGCATCTGGAACACCTGGGGCTGAGGAAGGCAGGTTTATTTCTTCGTTTGCTCAGTTTAGAGCTGGCTGTCCGTTCAGGATCTCAAGGCAGTGCAGACAGCATTCTTTCCTCCAGTTCCCCTCACCCCCAGTAATCCTTCTGTGAAGTAGGTTGGCTTGGGTTGTGAGAGAGCGAACGGCCTACAGGCTCCCAGTGAGCTTCTGTGGCCGAGGGTGGAAGAGAGCTTCAAACCACTGGAGTCTCCTGTCTGGGCTGACCGATTAGAGGTCCCCGTAATTGGAGGAGAAAGATCCGTTACATATGTACATCCCGCTCTTCGTTCAGGGGTTTAAGGTGGCATACATAACAGTTTTTCCCATGATGCCCACCCTGTAAGCTAGATAATTAGGGCTCCAGAGTCATCCGCTTCTGCAGCTGATGGTGGAGTACCTTGGTGATGATACTGCAGCGGCTCTCACAGCACGTCTACCCACTTGGTGGCGAATGTGGGAGAGCTGGACAGGCGGACTCCGACTGTTCTGTTTAAAAACAAACAGCAGGCCCACCGGTGTCTTGCTCCCGTAGGTTGGTGATCGCTGCTACGAGGAGAAGATGTACGATGCAGCCAAGCTTCTCTACAACAACGTCTCCAACTTTGGCCGATTGGCATCCACGTTGGTCCATCTGGGTGAATACCAGGCAGCGGTCGATGGGGCCCGGAAGGCAAACAGCACACGAACCTGGAAGGAGGTGAGCTCGGGGCTCCGTGCGGCCTATCCCTGACTTTCAGACTTCACCCCACAAGACGTTGTGGGTCTCAGCAAGACGGAGAGTGTCCAGTCAGGAGCGATACGTCTGGATTACCTGATCGTAGATTTCTGGAGGTGGTTGGTGACCACAGAATATGGAAGGGTGTGGGCTTCTGGCTTGAGTGTCGTCGGCTTCTTGCCAAGCACGGTGAAGAACTCTCTCGCAGCTCTGCTTTTCCAAGCGGACGTGAAAACGTTAATGAATTTTATTGTAGGGAATTCAGAAGCTGTACGTACAAAGACGCTCTGTGTGTAGCAGCGCACAGGAATCTACCCTACGTATAACTCAGCTTCACGGTTTAAAACCTGGGTCTCCTCCTCCTGCTTCTTTAGATTAATGGTCTTGGGTCCTCTTTTGTAAGCCTTGAAGGTCTCTGTCACCTGTCTTTCCGGTCGAAAATTAATTAATAAAAAACGGCTGCCTCTGGCGCTAGAATTGGGGAGTCCCATCTCTCAGATTCCACCCTTGCGTCAGCCAAGAGGAGCAGACCTCAAATCGCTGTCCAGATTCTCTTTCAACCTAACCTGCCTTTCTCTGGTTGGTTACAGGGGTAATACAGGCATCAGGAGCAAAACTTTGGAAATGGTTGGAAACTTCCTGAAAAACACGGGCTAAAAACCAAATAGAGGCATTGATCTCTTTGGGGTTACTTCACTGAAGGCTTGGGAACGTCCTTTTGGAAGAGACCTGGCCTGGTTCTCACCCCCCCTCCCCAATACATTTGGACTTCAGTTCCCCGGATTTCCCGCTAGCTTAAAACAGGATTTGGGAGACCAGAGGCCTTGGTTTCCCCATCCTTCTGAACAAAAGGTCATTCTCGTTGGCTTTCTCAGGTTTGCTTTGCCTGCGTCGATGGGAAGGAATTCCGCTTGGCCCAGATGTGTGGTTTGCACATCGTTGTGCATGCAGATGAACTGGAAGAGCTCATCAACTACTACCAGGTAACGGGCAATGTGTTGGTCACTTGAAGTACTCCATAGTTTCCCTTTATAAGGAACGAGATAAAATCCTGGCTGTTGGACCGTCTTGATCTGTATCCCTTCACCTTTTTCTTTCTGTTCCTGTGAAAGGACCGCGGCTACTTTGAGGAGCTGATAACCATGCTGGAAGCGGCTCTGGGGCTGGAACGGGCCCACATGGGGATGTTCACCGAACTGGCCATCCTTTATTCCAAATTCAAGCCACAGAAGATGAGGGAGCACCTGGAGCTGTTCTGGTCACGGGTCAACATTCCCAAGGTAGCTCTTTTTCCGATAAGCATCTGATTTAGAGGGTTTCCTGGAAGTAAGGTCAGTGCAGTTGTAAGAACTGGCTAAAATATATACCTGGTGTTGATAGAGAATCAAGAACGGTCTTGGGGAGGAGTCGTTATAAAGGGAAGGCAGGAGATCCTGGTTCAGACTTTGTGAGGGACCCTAACTCATAACAGAGGATGACAAAGATGATTTAGGGACTTGAGGACATGTGAGGGCAGCCTGAAGGAACCCGGTCTGTTCGGTCTGAGAAGAAAATTTGGAAGGCAAGGTACCAGTGCTCAGGTACATAAAAAAGTGCCATGGAGAAGATGGTCGAGACCTTTTTTCCATGGGCACGGACACTAGGACCAGGAATCCTGCGTGCAAATTGGAGCTGCTACCTAGTTTTCATGTCAATACAAGGAAAAGTTTCCGACCGTTGGGTCTGTGGAACAGTGGAACAGTGTGCCTGCGGAGATTTCGGGTGCCCCATCTCTGGAGGTTTTTAAAAAGAGATTGGACAGCCATCTGCCATGGATGGTTTCGTTAGTTTTCCTGCACATTGCAGAGCGTTGAACTAGACGTCTTCGTAGTCCTGTCTGACTCCACAGTCCTGTGATTCTGTGATGTCTTAGTGGAGTGTCTGCTTTGCCTGTAGAAGGTCCTGAGTTCACTCCCCAGCACACCCACTTTAAGAAAAACGGGGGCTTACATTTCATAGCACTGCTGGTATTGTCCTGATTTGCCCATTCAGCTGCAAAATTAAAATACACAGAATCCCCTTTGAATGGCATATGTTCGGACAGCCAGGGAAAAGATTCTTGGAGATCTTCAGCTAGTTAATGTTGGACGCTAACACAAGATTAGTTGGGGCTCCGTCCATGCTAGAGAGGCCTTTTTTTCTTTTCATCCTTAAATCTACACAATGCTTTGTTCCTCGTAGGTGTTGCGGGCCGCTGAACAAGCCCACCTGTGGGGAGAATTGGTCTTCCTGTATGATAAATACGAAGAATACGATAATGCTATTATTACGATGATGAACCATCCCACAGATGCCTGGAAGGAAGGGCAGTTCAAGGACATCATCACTAAGGTGGGAGGTCTTTCTCCGCCAAACTCCTTTAGGTTTCCTTTGTGGTGCTCCTGCTTGGTGGGAAATAAGTCCAGCCCTCCACTTGGCATCCAGAGTGCTCTGAAGAGCGACCTTATGAAGGCCTCTCTTGCTGGAAAGTCTTAGCAGGAGGTCTCATGGTCCTTCTTCTGGAGTGCATTTAGCCTTCTTGAAGATCAGTAGCTCTAGAGAGAAGCAAATACTGCTGTTTTATGGTTCTTTTTTAAGGGGAAGTTATTTTTATTGGATGCTTCTGTGTTGTGGTTTTATTCAGTTTTACTAAACCTGCTTGCAGAAAAACTTTGGAAGCCCGGCCAAGTATTTGCCTAAAATTAAGGTAAAAAGAAGGGAGGCAGACCAGAGGCTGGGCAATTGCTTGGGGCTGGGAGCAGGGTTTTCCCAAAGCCTGTTGGGGGTTGGAGGCCAACTGTATAACAGGAGGGAGATCCTTCCAGATATCCCAGTCCAGTCCGATTCATATTAGAAGGACAGGAACCCGTCCAAGCAGAGAGCCCTTCAGGCACAGGTGGAGGATTTCGTCTTTCATTTCCCATTTTTATCTGGGAAGTCTGTGACGGGCGTTTCACAAAATGGAGAAGCCAAAGAAATTCAGCTGAAAGGCAGACAAAAATAGTGCCGTCTTCGCTCCGTCGCTTGAAACCGGCTGTGACCAGTTGAATGACATGCAGCCCTTTGGGGGTGGGGGGTAGTACATTTTAAGGCCTAATGAAAAGGTTGGGTTGAAGCCCGGTCCACGTTTCAAGGATACGGTTTTGCAGCATGAGCCCTGCAGCCAAGGGGAAGAGCGAGTTTGGCTGGAGGATCGGGTTGCTTGCACTGCCCTCCATCTGAGGTGGCCCTTGTTTGTGCAGATGTGCGTGTCAGGAAGGTGACGCTTCCTTGCCTGTCCTCCTTGCAGGTGGCGAATGTGGAGCTTTACTACAAAGCCATTCAGTTTTACCTAGAATTTAAACCTCTGCTGCTCAACGACTTACTCATGGTGCTTTCCCCAAGGCTGGACCATACCCGTGCAGTCAATTTCTTCAGCAAGGTAAGAATTCCTTTGAAAGGCAGAGTTGTCTCTCTCTTTGCTCTGAGGAAGTTCCTCAAATCTTGTGTGTTTCTTGGGTGGTGGCTAACTTCATCCCAGAGTGACACCAAGAGGGACTCGCATGGTGGATGGGACCCTCAATCCAAAGAGCTCTTTGGGGAGTTTTTCCGCTGCTTTCCTACTTGGACCCTCTGCATGGCCCCTCCAGGCCCTGAAATGGAAGAGGGGGCTTCTGCTTGAAAAAGGCGGGTCCAGCACCATCACGGAGAAGTGGGTCTGGCTCTCAGTTGGGTCTTTATCCTGGCCATTACGTCTTCCAGGCTTGCTTTGCAGAGACACCCGAGCTTTCTCCTTAACCAGGAGAATCCGCTGTGGATCAAAGCCTGAGGAAAGAGTGACCTTAGCAGAATTTCTGGCAAACAGTCCGTACGCTAAAAGGAACCTTCCCTAACTCTGTGCCCTCCAGGGTTTTGATTCTGGATTTGAAAATTCCTTTTTTTTTTTTTTTTAACCTAAAGTCAGTGCCTGATCCACTGAGATTGCAAACCCGGGTCTGCGTCTCTCCTGGCCAGAGAGGCGTTGTAGTGGAGGTCCTGGCCTGATGCCTGGAGACAGGGAGAGTCCAGCTGGGGAGCAGCACTCGTGCCAGACCCGGAAGGAAGGGAGGGGTCGTGGGTTGAGCGGCCTACTGAGTCCAGAGACAGCCCCTCTTTAGCAGTGGACGGGGTTGTATTCCCCTGTTGGAAGCCAGTTCACAATCTGGGGGTCCTCCATGGACTTGGCGTCCATGCGCCAGCTGCATCCTTTCCTGGACCAGGAGGTGTGGCGCACAGTCACTTGTGCCTTCCTTTATCGCCTCAGAGTTGGCCTGCTGTAGCTCTGCACTGGGTTGCCTTGAAGAGCAGCTGGAAGCCAGAACTGGTGCTGCACGCGGGCACCTCTGCATCTGCCCATGTCACACCTCTGTCCTGGGAGCTGCGCCGGCTGCCATTCAGCTTCCGGGCGTAATTCCAAGTGCCGGCGGTCTCCGTTAAAGCCTTGCGTGGCTTGAGGCCTGGGCGTTCTCAAGTCCACCTGCTCCGGAATGAATCTGCCTCTTCGGTGTGGTAGTTTCATCCGCCTGGAGCTTGTAATCAGACCTCCTCTCTGGTGGTTTCCCTGTCGTAGAACACCTCCCCATTCACGCATCCAGATCGTTTCCTCCCTGCTGGGTTTTCGCAGAGCTGGGAAAGCTTGACTGTCCAATAAGGGCTTTGGGGATGCTAGTCTGGGCCTCCCTGGGTGGGTGGCACCTTTATTACAGGATTGGCTTACTTTTTTGGGGGGGAGTTCTGTCTATTGCTTTTAATGCATCGTCTTTCCTTGTAAGCCACTGAGAGCCAGTCTGGAACGCGGCAGCGTAGAAATCTTAGAAACAAGCGAGCGGGGCCAAACGAGCCCCCTTGGGCCCTGGGTGAAACATTTGGCTGCTTGGAGCGGGCCACGCAGTGAACGGGTGTTCTCCAACAGGTGAAGCAGCTGCCGCTGGTGAAGCCCTACCTGCGCTCAGTTCAGAACCACAACAACAAAGCAGTGAATGAGTCCCTGAACAACCTTTTCATCACAGAAGAAGATTACCAGGTAGAGACGGTTTCGGGGGGGCGGGGGGCACCCGGACTTTGGGTTGGGACCTCTGGCATTTGGGGAAGGCGGGGTGCAGGTTGGCCACCTCCCCACAGCGGGACTTTTTGGGGGCGCGGGGTGAGCTGTCATTTTCAAAGCATCGGTCGCCCTGCTGGCGTGTGCCCTGCCCAGGCTCTCAGGACATCGATAGACGCCTACGACAACTTCGACAACATCTCCCTCGCGCAACGCCTGGAGAAACACGAGCTGATTGAGTTCAGGAGAATTGCTGCCTACCTTTTCAAAGGGAACAACCGCTGGAAGCAAAGCGTTGAGCTCTGCAAGAAAGACCGGCTGTACAAGGTAACAGCGCCCGAGGCTAGCCCGCTCTGCCAACGGCACGGGCAGCGGGAGGGCCGAGCTTAGGAGTATCGCCATCAGCCGCTCAGAGTCACTAGTTTGAGATGGGCGGCAATATGAATGGAATGAATGAATGAATGAATGAATGAATGAGAGGCCGTGAAGACAAACCCTCCCCTTCAGCCTTTGCTTGTCAGGTTCCTGACTGGGATACAGGGAGGCCTCGCTTAATGACCATTTGCTTAACGATGGTCTGAAGTTACGACGGCCTCAGAAAAAGTGCTTTATGACCTATGCTCACACTTACGACGGTCGCAAAATGTCACACTACCCCCGCAGTCACGCGATTGCAATTCGGGCACTTGGCAGCCAGCTCACATTTACGACCAGTTGCGATGTCCTGTGGTCCCGTGGTTGTGATTTGTGACCTTTTTCGCTGGTTTCTGGCAAAAAAAGTCCACTGGGGAAGCTGGATTCGCTTAATGACTATGGTGATTTGCTTAATGCCCATGATTCACTTAACGCCCATGGTGATTTGCTTAATGACCATCATGAAAATGGTCGTAAAGTTGGGGTCTGGTCACGTGGTGACTCACTTAATGACTGCACCACTTAACCAGTTTTCTGGTCCCTATTGTGGTTGTTAAGTGAGGACTACCTGCAGTCCGTCTACAACTGCAGCAGTTTTGCTTTCCTGTTCTCTGGAGCCCTGTCCTTGATGGGACCCTTTTCCCGCTCTCCTTCCTTCCAGGATGCCATGCAGTATGCTTCAGAGTCCAAAGACACAGAGCTGGCAGAGGAACTGCTGCAGTGGTTCCTGCAGGAAGGCAAGAGGGAATGCTTTGGAGCGTGTCTCTTCACTTGCTACGATCTTCTCCGGCCAGACGTCGTCTTAGAAACCGCCTGGAGGCACAACATCATGGACTTTGCCATGCCCTACTTCATTCAGGTCATGAAGGAATACTTGGGCAAGGTAAGGTTCCGGGCCGCCTCCGCGCGCTTGGCGTGCTGCGCCTTTCTTGCTGGACCCACAGCACTCGCAGACGGGCTGCCAAGTCTCACGCCACCATCCCCGAACATCTCTCCCTGTCGATACCGGCCCTCCACCCTCCTCCGAAACGTCAGGCCGAGCTGCTGTTGGAATGTGTGACACGCAGCAGGGTCCCCACCGGGCGGCTGGGTTCTGATCGTGAATATTTCCTCTCCCTCGGCCCTAGTAAGTCTGCCGAATTTGGGCAAGCAACACTGGAACTGGACCCCTGTTGTCAGTTTCAGGAAGTTGGGCCTGATCTGTCCTGACAAGTGGTCCACGTGTCCTTATCTGAAGACCTTTTGGAGACACTTGACGGTTGGCTGAGGTTCATTGATAAGGCTAGACCCTGCTGACTCCTTTCAGCCCTCTGAGCTGCTGTGATAGACATGGATATGCTTAGCCCCCCTTACCTGATAGTGGGGCAGATGCCCATGTATGCCAGGCCGTTAGGCTTAAGTGGGCTTCTCCCTGACAGGGATCCTTTTTGTACACTTTGCCCAGGGAGATGCCACCTACAGTGGGTATAGTAACCAGCAGTGGCTCCTAATCTCCTCTTAACAGTCTGAAACTCTCCAGTGGGTTTCCAGCCTGCCAGCCCTGAGCAAGGCATTCCCAAGAGGGCAGATCAAGTCTTCGGCTTTCGCTGTGCTTGTTCTGGCGATCGTTGAAGATGTTAAGCACTTTGAGTATTCCCAGCACTTTGGATAATTTTGGTAGCCCTTAAGAAATCCTGCCAACTCGGGGGGCTGGAGGGCCGAAAGCATAGCTCCCACAGCCGAGGTTGGCCGAGGGATAGGCCAGGTTGTGTGTGACGTGTCGGGCTTTCCCTAGTTTTGGGCAGCCTGAATTGCTTCCAAGCCGTGTGGTTGACTTTCTCTATTGTTTTTGGGCTGGGAGGAAAATCTATCTTTTCTAAATACCGTATGGAAGCCTGCAGCACAGCAGAGGAGACTTAACCCAAAGCTTGTGGTCCTTGCGGAGTTTGTGTCTGTAATGGTTTAGCAGTAATAGTAGCAGACAGCTTATGTTTTAGGGGTAGCATGATGCAACTTACACACAAGATAGGAAGTCGCTAATGCTACTAGGTGACCGGTGCTGGGTCTGGGTGGTTCTAAGTTAAAATGCGGAATATGGGGTACCAGGCCCCACACTTCCCACGGTCATTCCTGAAATGCTGGGTTAGAAGAGCACCCACCCCACCCCCCACAGAATTCAGGAATAAATATTCTTTGAAAGCAGTAACCTTGACCACCTTCGCCATCAGGGAAAAAGCGACTTCAGATTTTAATGCCGAGGGCAGCGTTTCTCAACCTTGGCAACTTTTGAGATGCGTGAACTTCGACTCCCAGAATTCCCCAGCCAATCTACACATCTTAAAGTTGCCAAGGTTGAGAAACGCTGGTCTAGGGGTTTAATTGCACGTGGTTCACACTCACTTTGCATGCTGTTCGTTGTGCGACACGAGAACGCTGCCCATTCAAACTTGGAACATAAAGAACTTGACTTTGGCAGCCACGTGGCCTTTTGAGTTTTAACCCCCCACCCCCCCTTTTACTTGCTCTCTGTTGATTCTAAAATGCTCGGTGTTGGAGTTTCTTTTTCCTCTAAGCTGCACCTTCTGAATTCCTTTGCAGGTTGATACAATAAAGGAAAAGGTGAAAGTTGATTCTTTTCCATCTTTAAGTCTGGAGGCCTAAGTCTAAGGATATCTGCATGAGTTTTTTTCCCCCCCCCTTTCCTACTTTTCCTACACCGCTGCTACTGCTTTCTGCCCGCCCGCCCCTGAAAAACTCTCACTAAAGCCTCTGCAAGGTAAAACCAGAGTCGTAGCTGTAGGACAGAACAGTAGACACTAATTGGCTAATCAACTCTCCAGGAAGGTTAGAGGCAATCCGCTGGATCGCGGCTTGAAGAGATCAGCAGACATTTAACCCTGTCCCCAAGAAACCTCAAAAAGAAATAGCAGGAAAAGCTGTTGCAGTTGCTTAACCGCACCTCCCTGGAGGGTGGCGGGGGCAATTCGGTTTTTCCACTGGATGGTGTGTATTTTCCCCTCCCTGGAGAGGACTGTGGTCTTGCGAGTCTTACTAACGCGTCTCGCTGAAAGTGGGCAAATCCAGCACGGCTAGCTGCTTAGAGACTCTCCCTGCGACACCGGCCAGGCCTCTGCTCCTCCTGGCTCCATCGGGCTGCTTCCTGCTCCGGCAGAAGCCAGGTTCTAAGGCCTGGCTCTTCTGATTTATTCTTCTCGCCTTCACCCCACCCACCCCCAAATGTACCAGGCCTGTCGAAGCCAGGGCCAATTTGCCAAGGTGTTTGTTCCCAAAAGCTAAGCCATTCTTCCTGGCTGCTAGTGTTCCCCGAATGTTGATGTCTGTCTTTCTGAAAACATGCCCGTCCAAGCTCGCTCTTCATCCGAGAATTGGCCACGCGCACTCACACACCCCCTTGCCCACCCCCAAAAGTCTGGAACCAGCCCGTGCTCAAATACACAATGCACAAGTCCTTCAGCAGCTAGTAAGCCAAAGGCAGGGCCAGTGTGCTGTGAAAAAAGGTACATGAACTGCAGTGTTTGCTTTCCTGAATTGAGCATGTTTGACCGTCATTGTGATGTACATCTCACTTTCCCTAAGCTGCGAAGCATTGCTGTGGAAAGCGGGGAGGGTTTCTGCGTGCCGTGAACTCCTTGGGGGCTGACGGGGGGAGGCGTCTGTCTGGCCGCCATCTTCCAACCTCACTCCTCGCTTCAGTTCTTTTGCCTTTTTTCCATGCACATATAACACCAAATATAAATAACATTGACCGCATGTGGTTCATTCTCTCTCTCTCTCTCTCTCTCTTTCTTTCTTTCTTTCTTTCTTTCCTCCTCCTCTTCTTACTGTTCTCCCCTCCACAGCCTTTTTGCAGTCTCCGTGGAAAAGCCTTTTTAAAAGGAACGGCTTGCCGTTAATAAGCCTTGTCCGTAGGGCACCCGACGATGTGGTTTCTATCAAGAGTAGCTCTCCACTGTTTAAACCAGATTGTTAGTGGGGTCCTTTTAAACCCTTGTGTTTCTTCAGAGCCATCTGAACAGCAGCAGCAGCAGCAACCGCAGCAAAACTGGCAGTTGCTGAAGAGCGACCTGTTCCAGCATCTCTGGAAATCCCCGCTGCTTAGCTTGCATCTTTTTATCTGGATCTGTGCCTTGGCACCTTAAAACACTTTCAGCTGATCTGTTCCTCCTTCGCTGTAACAGGTTTTCCAGCACAAGTGTTGAGTTGTCTTGGAGTATGTGCCCACCTGCTCTCTTGCGTGTGTGTATGCGTGCGTGCTCTGTGCTGTGGTTTGTTTTCGGGGGCCATCATTTTGGGAAGACTGTAATTCAAATGCGTATTGCTATGGACGCCTCAGCGTAGCAAAACACATTTTGCAGGGTGGGGGAGGAAAGGCTTAAAATCTGGGTGACAAAATTGGGAATGGGAGCAAGTTTGCTGTTAGCAAGGGGCCCTTGCTTAGTGGACTTTCAGTCTCAGGCCATGACTTGCCTAGTGATTCATTGCACGTTTGAGCCTGGCCCAGCCGTCTTGAGGCAACCTAAAGCCTGTCCTCGTTCCTGCTCTGTTGGGGCAGCAACGGCTGAATGATGCGGTTTGAAGGCTTTGCAAATTGCTGGCAAGAAACATGGCCTCCGAGTCAGTCCTGGGCATCTTCAGTGAAGGAAACTTGGGCACGATGGCACAGTTCTGTTGATGCTCGATCGGTCTGCGGCACGGCGAGATCTCTGCTGCAGCCTGAGGGCATGGAATCTCTTGTGTGCTTAGTTAGCAGGTGCTTGTCCTCTAGGTTAGGAAAGCTAAGTGCAGATGCATAAAGCTGAACTGGCCAGTTCATGGAACGTTTCGCCCTGCTGTGGTCATACCATCCTCCTTGAGAGCTCTGTCAAGTTGCATTTCAGGAAGGATTCTGACAGCGTGAGGGGCAAACAAAGGCAACGAGCGATCGGGGTCCTAGAAACCGAGCCCTGTTAATTGAGACTGAAGGCCCTGAGTAGGCTGAACTTGAGAAACGGCAGCTGCAGGGCGAACATGATTTGTGCTCTTCAGGTATGAGAAG
This sequence comes from Candoia aspera, assembly GCF_035149785.1. Classification (NCBI taxonomy): domain Eukaryota; kingdom Metazoa; phylum Chordata; class Lepidosauria; order Squamata; family Candoiidae; genus Candoia; species Candoia aspera. The sequence continues at coordinate 4,521,306 of NC_086153.1, forward strand.
AAGGAGTGCCCAGAAGGCCCCAGCCTACGTCACCCCAGTATTTCAGAGATGGACTGACAGTCATAAGTTATAGGAAGTTAGATTCCAGCAGAAGGTTAAGAAACTCGCCTTAATGGTAAAAGTGGGGGAAACTGATGATTCAGGAGGGGTTGTGAGCTGCTTCTGACCGAAAGTCTTCAAGCAGCGGCTGGATCAACATTGATTTAAGAGGCGTTAAAAAGGGGGGTTGGCCCGATGCATCTGCAGCATAGCAAGTTTTCTCCTGTGGCCTGTGGGTGCAGAATTGCTCCTGGGGCTCAGTTAACAGGTGATGGTTCTCTAGGGGGGAGAACTAAATGCCGATGCGTCAGACAATGCTAGCAGTCCATGTAACAAAGCAGCATGCTCTTAAATGCAAATTTAAAATACCTTGGTAAGCCTTGGCTTTTTGTTCTTCAGTTGCAAACCGCAGTGCTTAGCAGTGGGGTTTCTGCACGAGACAGCCCCCGCGTGGAGTGCTTCAGCGCATCCTGCCCGTGCGTCCCAGCTCCGTCGTGCCCTAGAGCGCTGGGTCCCAGGAGAGCTAGCAAAATGGGTTGGCTTGGGTCAAAGCTGAGCAAATGGCCGGGGGCGAGCTCGAAGGGAAGAGGGAGGGATGTGGCAAGATGACTGAATGGCTTTGACAGATCCCCCAGAAACGTTCTTCGGCACGTTCAGTTTGGTCAAACGAATTGGTTCCCTGCGGTCTCTGTTATAGATCGCCTCACGAGGTCAGCCTCCAAAGGTCAGAGCTAGACTTTGGCAACAGACTACCTGAAGCCCTTCAGCAGCAAGTGCTCATCTCCCCGTCCATGCTGAAGGCTTTCCAGGAGAACCTCCTGGACATCTCCTGTAAACCTGGTGGCACGTTTAGACCATCTGCATTTCCCTCCCGGACTTGTTTTTGTAAATGATTTCCTTTCTTTGACTGTGTTTCATGCCCCTTGAAGGCTTTTCCACTTCTCTGCCAGAAAATGTAGGACTCTGAAATGTAGCCGGGCGGTCTGTCCTGATCTTTGGGATTCTTCTGTCTTCCTAGGTGGACAAGCTGGATGCCTCAGAATCGCTGAGGAAAGAGGAAGAACAGGCGACAGAGACGCAGCCCATTGTTTACGGTAACGCTTTAACTTGGCTTGCAGCATCCATAACCCCCACCTCATATTAGGCAGGGCATAGAGAAGAAGGAACAAGAAATAAATAATTTAAGGCGTGAGACAAATGAAGGCAATCGGAAGTCTATAACAAACATCCACATCCCTCTGCCTTTCCATGCCTTGTCTTTAGTCCTTTAACCTTCCCACCTCTTTTGGAGAGCGAACGAGTCGCAGAGAATTAATGCATGAGCCCCTTGAGTGCCCATGCATTTCTACAGGGATGCCCCTCGAAGGCCAGGCCAACAGAACTTAGGAACGGGCTTAGTCGAAAACGTGTCCTAACCGCCTGCTCTGTTTCCCTCCCTCAGGTCAGCCCCAGCTCATGTTGACGGCCGGTCCCAGCGTTGCCGTCCCTCCTCAAGCACCTTTCAGTTATGGCTACACGGCACCTCCATACGGGCAACCTCAACCCGGGTTTGGATACAGCATGTGAGGAAGCAAATGGGGAGCCAGCATCCTTGTGTTGAACCTCCACCGTCCCTCTCATGCCGACTCCACAGGGAAAAGCCTCGTGTCCTTGTAACATTTACCTTATGAAGGACTGTGTTTTCTGTTTGTTCCTCCCCCCCACCCCGCAAGCTCTCTGAATCCCACTTAAGGCATCCCTCCTTTTTTTCACATTCCACGTCACTTCCCCCCCTCCAGTGGGAATACTTTTAAATGTTCCAGCAGGCTTTCTCTCTCTCCCCCCCTTATTTTTGCAAGATGGCTTCTTGACATTAAACCCCCTTCTCTCGTGACTCTTCCCATTTGCACTCTAACGTTGACACTCAGTTGGATCTCTTTAGGTTCAATGCGCGTGAGCAGCTTGTAAAAATGTCCCATCTCACCCAAAAGGCACATATAAGGCTCACTGCATATTCCGAAGGGGGGCAAAAGGAGGATTTGGAGGTGGAGTTGAAACATTAATCGGCAAAGCCCACCCCGGTTGGATTGCTCGGCTCTTGAAATAAAAAAAGAGGAAGCTCACAGATTCATACTGAGAACCTGTCCTGAATTTTAAAAACGACACACCCGGTAGAGGTCTCCCCTTGAACCTATGCAGGTTTCCAGTTAGATGTACAGAAAATGCCAGTGTTTGCTCACTCTGTATGTAATCCCGCTGACCCTTCTGTTGTGCTAGTGCGCTTTCTTGTGGGGACCATTTTATATTCCACTGAGGAACAAGAGAGGGCACCATGAATCCAATCTTGCGTGTTTCTGACTAACCTTGGCCCCAAGTTTGTGTATCTTGGATATTGTGGTGTTCCCGATCACATTTCCCCCCCCCCCGAGTGTACAGAAGAGAGAGAGAATTAAAACGGGAGCGTGGGAAACCCAGTTGCTGTTCAGTTTTGCTTGTGCAATTTAAAAATGACTCAAATTGGAAAAAAAAAAGATGATAATAAATTACTGGACTGTGGACATCCTCTATAGTAGTTTTTCAGTATGTATCTCTCTTCAAACTCCTTTATAATGTATGCGCTTGGCCTCAAAACAGCAAAACGAAAAACCACAAAAAAATAAATGTTGGGCAGTGTTCTTCAGGTCAAAAGGCAGGAACCAGCAACTTAGCAAAATCCCAAATTGTTACTGTGGAGATGATATTGGCAGGTGACTTGCACTGATAAAGATGACTTGAGTGAGAAATGCTTGGAACTATAAACTGGCCGAGGAAAACTGATGGCACTTTTTTCAGCCCTTGGCTGCGGCTGAGCCGGCGAAGGCATCTTCTACCCAAGTGAGAGAAAAAAAATCTTTAGGGTTGTAGTTTTGAGTGTTTCCAGTTTTGAATCTGACAAAAGATCATGTTATAGGTATGTTAAGTTGCCTTAATATATTTAGCTTCGAAATAAAATTGACTTAAATGTTCAATGCTGTTTGAATTACTGTCCTGTTTATAAATGCAAGCGACATCCGTTGTTGGAACAAGAACTCCAGATTTCATGCAGACCCAACGGGTGTTACGTGAAAAGAGTGGAGTCTGTTGCATATAGTTAGGGTGTAACTGGACTGGATCCAGGCCCTTGCACTAGAGCTGGCTACGGGGCAGGGATTATCACAGCCTACAAGAGGATAGGGTCATGCAGGCCAATACTCCTGTGATGGTCCTGGTCCTCAGTTATTAATTCAGAATCTCTCAATTACAAGCCATTGAAAGATGTGGACGGATTCTCGATTAATGCAGGTGATCAGTCCAAGGCAAAGATCAGACTAAGGAAAGCCCGTGCAGTTGCTGTTACAAAAATCCCAGTAACGGCCCCCTCTGCACCAGCCCCTCCCTAAAGGCTGGTTTCCCTCTTCTACCTCCCAGCTGCAAATAACTGTTGCCAACAAGCACTGAAAGCGCCAGCCGAGCTGACCTTGGAGCTATTCAGGCTGTCTCAGCAATTCTAATTAACATACCTAAGTGCCACTACAAACATGCTAAAACCATTACTTCAACCCCATTGTATATACTGGAAGGATACTAGATCCTGGCAACTCCTTTTAGTATAAGGTTATGGTCACAGAATCTTGCAAGCCTGAATGCTCTTCCCCCGTCACTCCCTCTATGAAAACTGGGGAGGGTCTTGTCTTGAGGCTTTCTCAGGCTACAGTTCTGCCCCAGACTCAAGTTTCTTTTATCTGACTGTTTTCTTGGTAGCCGCTCTCCCTCCTGTTCCTCAAGCTCATTCCTCCTTCCCATTTCACAGAAACGTGTGTGCACACATGTGCACACTCACCTGGGACAGGCTTACACAATACCGGCCTTCCAGAAGACACGGGTGCTTCACTCACACAAACCCTCTTCACACAGCATCTCTTTTTAGGGTTTGCGCAACCCTAATGGAGCAAGCCTTAACACTCTGGGTGTAGTTCCTTGTCTAAAATTGATCTGCAAATCAGGGGAATCCTTCATGAAAATCACTTCCCTGCCACAACGCACAGAGCCCTCTATTTAGCCTCTTCTGTCTTGTCTTTCAGCAGTGAAGACCGTTGACTTTTTGGTGTGATGTTCAAAAGACCCACTGTGAAGGTATTGTGGTTAGTCACTGCATGTGGCTGTTAGCTAGGAGAGGACAGAAGCAAGCAGAATGATGATGTTGGTTATCCACTGACCAAAGAGCTTCCCAGAGACAACTGTTTACAACACTGACCTGGGATTTTATTGATCGCTAACCTGGTTTTCAAACAAGGACCGTATTGAACCTTAAGAGCAGCAGCATGTAAAACTTGGTGAAGCACCCTATTCTGAGTGCAAAACGCCTGCCTCGGTGAGAAATGGGTATTTTGAAGTGTTTTATGCTTGTAACACCCTGAAATGCTTGGAGCAGGCACTTTTCCACACCCCTAATTTTGGAACTATCCTGAAAGCTAACGGGGGTCCAGGCAGAGTTAAACTTATCACCCCTTAAATGGCGTCCTCCAGACAGGTTGAACTTCACCTTCAGGAAGCTGCTATTGGGAAATGCTAGTTCAGATCAATAAGGAATGAAACAGTCGCTCTGCGTGGGAAGAGAGCAGTCCGTTTCTTTGCTGAAGTTCTAAACAAATGGATCATCTCTGGATCACACTTTTTTTTTAAATAAAAAATTCTTGCTCAGCACGCTTAGCCTAGGATGATCCTAGCCTGCATGCTTAGTTTATGATTCAGGGGGGTCCCGTGTACCTGAGTTAACTCTGGGGAAGAGAGTCAGGTGGCATACAGGTTTAATCTCTGGGTACCAACAGGAGGCGCCCTGGGCATTTTGAGAGCAGGCCATGATCACTTTCCTAAAAAGTCGCCAATAGATGTGGCTGGACCTGAAGGAGAACCAAATGCTGCAGCGTGCCCCTCCCCCCCATTTCATTACGAAAGAGGCTGGGACTGATAGGGGGCCCAGCGGCATCGCAGGAAATATACTCTTGAGTCTAGGGTTGGGCTTTGCACCCTGCTAATTTCCCATTCATTTTATTAGATTGTACATAACAAGAGGGACGTGGTGGCGCTGCGGGTTAAACCGCTGAGCTGCTGGGCTTGCCGATCGGAAGGTCGGCAGTTCGAATCCGTGTGACGGGGTGAGCTCCCGTTGCTAGTCCAAGCTCCTGCCAACCTAGCAGTTCGAAAACATGCAAATGTGAGTAGATTAATAGGTACCGCTTCGGCGGGCAGGTAACAGCATTCCGTTAAGTCATGCCGGCCACATGACCACAGAGGAAGTGTCTACGGACAAACGTCGGCTCTTCGGCTTTGAAACGGAGATGAGCACCGCCCCCTAGAGTCGGACACGACTGGACTTAATGTCAAGGGAAACCTTTACCTTTACCTTACTACATAACAAGCCAGGCTTGCTGAATGCGCAGCCCGTCCACTCCTTCCTTCATGCAAGCAGGTGCGGTTTGCAATGTCTTTCCTTAGGGTTCTGGTTCTGCTCCTAAAGGTGGGATCCAACCCCGCAGCAATCTAGGGCCTAGTTTTGGCTTACCATCCTTGGTTTCCAGAGAGCAATAATCTTCAGTATGAATGTAATTCACTTCTGTCACATGGTACAAGTCAAGCAATAACATAGTTTGTTTAATTGTAGTTTAGTGGGTAGAACGCAACTACTGGTATACTGTATGAATGGAGTGTAGAGGAATATGAAGAGAACTTTGAAGAAGGAATGCAAAAACTTAACCCTGAGAAGGAAGGGGGGGGGTGAGAAAGAAACTCAAGATAACCTCATCTTGATTCTGCTTGGTGTAACATGGGATAAAGAAACTTTGACAGGCTTTCAGGATTGTTTTTGTACCCTAAAATAAAGTTCCAGTAGTCTGAGAGCCAGTTTGGTGCAGCGGTTAAGGCACCAGGCCTGAAACTGGGAGACCCTGAGTTCGAGTCCCACCTTAGGCATGAAGTCAGCTGGGTGACCTTGGGCCAGTCCCCCTCTCTCAGCCCAAGAGCCAATCAGGCGTGGTAGGAGAGTTCTAGTCCCGCCTTAGGCATGAAGGCCTGCTGGGTGACCTTGGACCAGTCACTCCCTCTCAGCCCTAGGAAGGAGGCAGTGGCAAACCACTTCTGAAAATCTTGCCAAGAAAACTACAGGGACTTGTCCAGGCAGTCTCTGAGAATCGGCGACAATCAAATGGATAAAAAAAACAACAACCTTCCATCTCTTTCCTGACCTGGCCTACTTCAAAGGGCTGACATATAGCCAATTGTAGCTTATTCAGTAAATCACAGTTAAGTACACTGCTATGTGCAGTATGCGAATCCAGTCAATGAACAGCTCTGACCGAAGAGCTATTGCCAAGAACGGCTATTGATTTCATTGCTGGCTTGTGGCTCTCAGAAGGCCCTGACCACTGACCATGGACTATTGGAGTTCAGCGGAGCTACGGATTTGCAATAAAACAGCTTTTACCTTTCAACGTGAGGCTTTCCCGCCTCCCCCTTGAATCTGACAGCTGTCAATCAAGCTGACATCCCTCGAGACCATGCCTGCGAAAACAGCCAAGCTTACCGAGTCTTGCACTTGCGCACAAGAGATTCAAGTTCCTTCTGTGGCATGAACCAGCCTTCTCCAATCTGGCGCCCGCCGGATGCGTTAGAACCGTTAACTCTGGCTGTTCCCAGCTGGCGTAAGGAGTTGGGCAGTGCATTGCCAACCCAGCTGGAGGGCTGGCGGCTGCACGCAGTATAAACCCGCACAGTATTTTCTCCCCTCAGCTGTACAGAGGGAGAGATGTTTTCCCCCACTTTCAATCCACTCCATTTACACAAGTAAGTGAGAAGCTGTTTGCTTTCCAGATGGCACAAAACCATAGTTTCCCAGCATTTACAGAGCTGGGTTCAGCAAGAAAGAGTTGTCACCCCAACATCTGGAAGGGAGCACCTTTAGGAGCCTTCAGGATAAAGATGCCCCACCCCTGGAGACGAAAGGCAATCATTCTGCGGTAAGCTATGAGGTGGGAAAAACAAAGCAGCAGAGGGCAGCGTACGTTCTGTTTCCACGCACCTTTTCAGGAAAGCATGAAGTGGTCAGAGACTTCCAACGTACAACTGCATCTCTGGTTGCAGGCTATTGCATCAGTTGCTTTCTGACACAAATACTTCAAGCTGTTGCTAATGGAGCGGTAGCTTTTGTGTTTTGAATCTGGTCTGCTCTGATTCCCCCGTGAGCTCCTGACAGGCTTCGTTCTCAAGACACTTTCGAAGTTGAGGTTGGCAGCTCCGGCTATTCTCTCTCGGAGCAACCCGAAGGAAACCGCAGCATTTCCTTTGGTGGAATTTAGAACGCATCTGCCCACCAAAAGTCATTCAAGAGGAGCCAGATTGCAATATATTTTCCTACAATAAATATTTCATGGACTTAGGGGGCCACTATCTCAGGATCTCCCAAACTTCTGTGGCTTGTGGGGACATTTGGCATTCCTGAGATATGCGAGCACAACCATTTTTCAGGTGGTGCGGCTACAGGTAGTCCTCGCTTAACAACCATTTGTTTAGTGACAGTTCGGACTTACAACGGCACCGAAAAAACCAACTTTTGACTGGTCCTCACATTTATCATGATCACAGCGTTCCCCCTGGTCTCATGATCACGATTGCGGCGCTTGGCAACCAGTTTGCATTTATGACCGTCGCAGCGTCCCATGGTCACATGATCACCATTTTCGACCTTCACAGCCGGCTTCTGGCAAGCAAAATCAATGAGGAAACTTGTGATTTGCTTAATGACCATGTGGCTCGCTTAATTACCATGGTGATTGGCTTAATGACTGCCACAGAAAAGGTCGTAAAATTGGGTTGGATTCACTTAATGACTGCCTCACTTAGCAACCCAAATTCCGGTCCCAATTGTGATCGTTAAGAGAGGACTACCGGTAGTTCCAAATGGGATGCCTGTTGTGGGGAATTAGCCATTTGCAAAGTTGTAGGCACTGGCACTCTTTTTTTAAAGATAGAAAAACAGGTTCACACACAGGGTAAGCGGAGTTAGGCAAAGGAAGTGTTGCATCCTGGTTCTAGTACTATAACTGGGTACAGTAAAAATTTCTGTTGATATGTAGTCCTAAGAGCACCCTTGGTGGATAGCCCTCTGCTGATTTCCTCCTTTTCTCCTCCAATGCAAGTGAACTGAAGGGTCCCTTCCACTGCTTGCATGGGGAGAATTTGGCAGTTAGCCAGATTTTACAAGGCTGTTTTTGAAAGCAGCACTGCCTTGTATTTTTTTTTAATCTGTTCACCCGCGTCCAATTCTTGGAGACTGCCTGGACAAGTCCCTGCAGTTTTCTTGGCAAGGTTTTTCAGAAAAGTGCTTTGCCATTGCCTCATTCCTGAAGCTGAGCGCGCGCAACTGGCCCAAGGTCACCCAGCTGGTTTTGTGCCCAAGGCAGGACTAGAACTCCCCGTCTCCCCATCTCCAGCCTGGTGCTTTAATCACGACACCAAACTGGCTCGCTCTAACAGGGTTCCTCAACCTTGGCAACTCTAAGCTGTGCGGACTTCAACTCCGCACAGTTGAAGTCCGCGCAGCTTAGAGTTGCCAAGGTTGAGGAACCCTGCTTTATAATATAGCAGAAGGCAATAGTAAGACGTAATCCTGTTTGCCTGCAAATCTTCTTGATTTGGGGCCCGTTTCTGAGCCGACATCCATAAGATTGTACTTCTAATGGGAAGTAAACCCAACTGGAGACCAGGGAACTCTGTCAGGTCAAGCAGCACAGGACCGCTTGCTAACGGCACCTACTACACAGCATTGAGAGCTTACCAAGAAAATACAAAGACTTGTTTGGCTGTTGAACACGCTCTTGATGACCTTAAAATCAAGAGGAAAAAGAGCGGCTGATCTGTGACAAGTTTAGGAGCTGTGGCCTTAGGTACCCATTCCTCTGACTCATCCCAAGTTAAACTGGTTTGGTTTGGTCAAAGAGTGGCAACTTAGGAATGCAGCTGCAAGCAGCTGTGACACGTAAGCTGTGTTTGCATATCACACTCAGCCAGATCAGTCACAAACTCACTCATTTTTTCCATGTGGGAAATTTCATTCATTTTAAACTGAGTTTGATGGCTTAGTACGTTGTGCAAGCGCAGCCCATATAGTTACTGCATGATTTAATGTACTATACAAACCCAGTGGATAGATTAATTTAGTAACCAGGTTGCGTGTTAAATAGAATCACAGGATGCCTTACAATTAATTAAATTTAAATCAGTGGCTTTGCTGGAGGCTGTAGCAGACCCTCTTCAAAGGTTTGCATAGAAATATTAATAATATTAAAAGGATGCAAACCATGTCCTTCCTGTCCATGTAATTCATTTATTTGGAAATTTTCATAGCAATGCCTTCCGTATCTTACTGAACATTTTCTCCTCCACATTTCAAAGGCTGGGTTCATGCATTTCAACGAAATCCACGTCGTCAAAGAGTGCAAACTGCTTCTGCAGCTGTGCAAACACAAAGCTGTTTAACTGGTTGTGGGAAAGTGGAGCCTGCAAAGATATGTGGGGCGTCTGCGTGTGCCTGTTACTGAAAACGAACAACAGAAAATAATCTGGGACTGCATTTGATAATTGTTTGAAGAAGGAACTGGGAGGAGGAGGGCTTGTTCTCTTGTTTGTGGTTTACATTCGTTTGCCTATTTTACCATCTTTACCACCGGGTACTCCATATTCAGTACAGTTTTAGGTGGCCCGAAACTTTATCCACCATCTCAGCTGGTCCAGGTCCGATGCCCAAGACAGTCCGGGAGCCTGGAGCTATCTGAGTGCGGCCAGCATCCTGGATTAAGCTCACCGTCAAGCCCAGCACTTTGGCCTCGCTTAAGAGCTGAATGAGGGTCTCCTCATCGGGCGCCTTGAGAACCACCTTTGGCTGCCCACAATATTCCCACTGCTTCAGAAGTTCTGGGTTTCGGTGATGGACTTGTTTATAGGCTGAAACGGCTGCGTGAGCACACTGGGCCGCTACTTTGCCCTTGCCCATCTTCAAGTCGTTCCGGACCACGATCACCATCTTGAATTCTCCATATTCGCCCATTATACTGGCTTCATTGCCCAGTTCATTGGCGATCATGGTCAGTCTGGGTTTGGATGGCCGGAAGAGCCGAGCCCGAATGCTCCAGCCCAAGCATACTCCACAGGTGACGCCAGCAATTACACCGAAAAACCCAGGCTTGGACAGATAATCCATCACGCATCTGGAGAACAAAAGCAACATTCAGAACGTTAAGAAAACTTAAGTCCTAGCCTTCACAATCACAAAGCTAGTAGGCACAACTGGAACGTTGGAATTGGATACGGAAGAGGGCTGTGGGGGGACACTAGAACCCACACCGTGGAGGTAGAAGGTCCTAGATATCTCTAGGGTAGACTCCTGCCCAAAATTTGGAGACAAGCCAGATTCCTGCTGGACATTGGGGACAAGCCTTTCTCAACTCAGCGTTCCCTAGATGAGTTGGCAATTCTAGGCATTCTAGAACCAGTCCAAATCTTGAGTACCAGCTGAAGACTAATGTGGGCTGTATTGGACTGGGTGGTAACATGGCATCAGCAGCTTCTTGTATTCCAAATTCAAATCCCTCCTTAAGGACCCCTTTAGCTCAGTGTTTCTCAACCTTGGCAACTTTCAGGTGTGTGGGCTTCGACTCCCAGAATTCCCCAGCCAGCTAAAGGGAAACACTGCTTTAGTCTAACCTACTACGTGGGTTATTTTTTTATTTATTCGATTTAGGCGCCACCTGACTCCAGACTGGCACTGGGCGGCTCACAATTAGCAAGATGAAGAGTGAATGCGCCACAAACCTTGCTGTGGGATGCTAAGGTAGCAAATCAGTGAAGAAAGAAATAGCAATGGAAATGTAATAGACAAAGTCATAGAGGTGGGAATATCACTGAAGTGACGCCATAAGGGGAAACTGTTCAGCTGTTAAACACATCTCTCTGTTGCTACTTCTAAGAACAGGAGCTAGCAGTGAGTTTTAAGTCATGCTTGGAGATAAAGTCATTCAACTTTTAGAATACTAGCAGAGCATGCAACGCTGATATACTTATTTGGCAGGATAACCATCCTGAAAACGCAGATGAAAACATATCGGAATCAAGCATTAAATTGGTGCCCACAGAAGACAGGCACCAGAATACTTACAAAAATTCCCAAATTCCTGGAGTATCTTTCTTTAAAACATTACATTTTATTAATGCTGACATAGATTTCAAAAGTACTTAATTCTAAGTAATAGCTTGTAATTATATGGACACTCTTACAATTACTTATTTGTACAAGGAATGCAACACTTTGTTGTATAAATCCATTTCTCTCCTTTCTCTATTAAGTTTGTTTTGTGCCTGTTTTTAGACGGTAAGTATTGGTTCATACTGAGTATACTCAACTTCATCCTTGTTTAGGAAAGGTTGCTTTGTCCTTTCTTTTACAATCTTTTTATCCCCAAGGTAAAGAATCTTATGGCAGCTTAAGGACTAACACATTCATGATAGCAAAGGTTTTCATGGATTATGGTTCGGTATCTGAAAAATATTACAATAAAGACTCATTCTTGTTTACTGCAATGAACAAATGAAGCTACTTTTCTGGAACAGTTTCATTCCAAGAAGTGCTGAGATGGTGGGGAAAAGAAGAAATGTCTTGGCTGAAATAGTAGGTAGTTAAGTAACCTATTGAAGCGAATATTTGCAGCTCAGGGCTGAACTGCGGAGTCCTCGGTGCTCTCTGAGCCTTGTTGTTTTCTTGCGGGCATTTCACTGCCAGGCTAGGCAACGTCTTCAGTGCCCACTCCCTCTTCGCACTGAAGATGTTGCCTGGCCTGGCAGTGAAACGTCTGCAAGAAAACAACAAGGAAGATTAAATAACAGTCATGATCAAATATACTATTATAACCTCATGAGTGGAATGCAAGAACTGAAGGGTACAATTCATTCAAAAGAAAGAGGTCAGACAAAACAGAAAAGTGGCATTATATATGGAGGAACTGCCCATGTTTATCACAATGAAAGAATCTGGGCATAACTCTCCAATCAAAAGCACTGGGATACAAGCTCAAGGTAGGGGAAGCAACAAAGCAACAAAATTTGGGGGGGTTATAAACCACAGAGCTAGGCAGAATATCTCAAAAGATTAATGAACAGTCAACCTATGACCATTTATAAAAGAGCACAGAAGCTTGCATAGAGTTATCAAAAATAACCACTTTAGTTGACATGGGGAATGCAGCTGATGTAATGTACCTTAACTTCAGCAAAGCATTTGACAAAGTCTCCCATGAGATTCAAGAAGAGCTGAAAAAATGACGATACTATCTTTAAATGGATACAGAGCTCACTGAACTGTCATACCCAAGGAGTGTGCATCAACAACAACTCAGCAAGATGGAGAGAACTGCCAAGTTGCAGAGCTCCATTCTAGGCCCTGTGCTATATAAAAGAAAATACGATAAAGGGTTAGAAAATATGATAACCAAGCCTGCTGATCACAAAAAGAAAGGTGGGACAGCAAAAACCTTAGAGGACGAAATCAAAATTCAGGAAGATTGTGGCAAGGGGCAATACTGGCCAAAACCAGGAAGGCAAATATCAACAGGGACGAATACCAATTCTTTCCTCAATTTCCAAATCTGATTAGGACAAAAATCAGAGGCATGAAGATAGGATGAGTAAGACCATAACAGGCAGCAATACATGTGAAAAGATTTTTTGTGTCTTGGTGGATGACAAGCTGAACATATGTCAACGGTGTGATGTCACTGAGAAAAAGGCAGATGCGGTCCTAGCCTGCATCGACAGAGGTCTGGGGCCAAGAACAAGGGAAGTCATGGTTCTGTAGTATTCAGACTGCCCCCAGAATACTTCAATGCCATTCCCAAACATCTTTGCAAGAAATTCTTGTTCTTCTCTTTTTTTTGGATCAGTCCCACTGCACCTCGAATATTGCATCTGGTTCTGAGCAAACCATTTCAGGAAAGGCGCTGACAAATTGGATCACGTCCAGAGAAGAACCAAGAGGATAAGGGGTCTGGAAGGAAAAGCTTTTGAGAAACTGCTGGAGGCACTGGATGGCTTTAACCAGGAGAAAAGAAGACAGTGGGGAGATGTGTGAACTGCTCCAAAGTATCTGAAGGGCTGCTATAATAGGGAAGACAGGACGAACTTGCTCAGCGTTGCTCCAGACGTCCAGAAGCAGTGCGTTTAAACTCAAAGTAGATTTTGGTTGGGCAGCGGGGAAAAAAAATCGTAGTGGTAAGAGCTGCTCAGGAACAGAACACCCTGCCTCAAAAGGTGGGGCCGTCACTGCCACGGGAGTGTCACCATCTGTCAAGGGTGCCGAAGCAATGGATTCCTGGGGCAGGGGCTGGGCTAGATCGGCGTCTCTCAGCCTCGGCCGCTTTGAGATGGGTGGCCTTCAACTCCCAGAATTCCCCGGCCAGTCAGTCCACCCATCTTGACACTTGCCAGCTGGGGAATTCTGGGAGTTGAAGGCCACCCATCTCAAAGCGGCCGAGGCTGAGAAACGCTGGACTAGATGATCTCCAGGGCCCCTCATCTCTCTCGGTCAAGGGCACCAGCCGGAAGAGGGATTTAACGGGAGAATCTGTATTCGCTCCGCGCTGATCCCCAAGCGCAGACCAGACCCTCTTCCCTGCCCAGCAACCATCCCGGCAGGGAGGGAGGGAGGGAGGGAGGGAGGGGCCGGCCTAAGTCACGGCCCAGCCCCCGTGGCCGCAGGGGGAGTGGGGCCCGGGCCTCGCCGCCCCAAATCGCTGCCGCACCCCGGCTCTCCGCTGACTCCCGTCATTGCACCCCGCGACGATGCGAAGGCGCCTCCTCGGAAGGCGGACGGGCGGCTCCCCCGCCAACCGGCCGCCTTCCCCGCGGGGGCCCCCGCGCCGGCTCCATCCGCTCCTCCGGGCCCGCCCCCCCCCGCCTCTTTTTCGGCCCACCTCTCGTTCGCCGGCTTCTCGTTCTCTCTGGCCGCGCCGACGACACGCGCCCTGACGTCACAAACGCCCCAGCCTATCGCGGCGCGGCGCGTGCCGGGCTGACGCGCCAAGCGCGCGTGGCGGGGGCGCCGGCGGCAGATCGGCCAATCGCCTTTCCCCTTCCCTCAGAGCGGCGAGCGCGCCGGCCACCCCTCCACCCCCCAGTTCTCCCCCCCATTAGGATGAAGGGCCGGCATCACGGGTGGGGCACCTTTGGGTTTTAAGAACTCTTACTTTTTCCCGCTGGGGGGACGATCGGGAGTGCCCGAGCTCGCGAGGAGGCGTAACCGGAACCCCGGCAGGCTTCCGGCTAGCGAGGGCGGAAGTGGCGCGCCATCGCCTCTTGCCGGGTGGGCGGGGCTAGCCCTCCAGCCCTTCCCTCACTTCCGGGTTGGCCCTTGCCCAGGAGGCCGTGCCGGAGGAGGAGCCGCTTCCCACCGTAGCGGCGGCCGCGGAGCAGCCACAGCAGCAGCGGCGGCGGCGGCGGCGGCAAAGACGTCGGAAGCAGCTGAGGAGCCACGCGCGTATGTCCGACCGTGAGCTGACGTAAGTAGCGGCGGGGGCCTGAGGCGGCGGACCCGCCTACGGGTCTCCAGGAGGGTCATGAGGCGCGAACGACCCCCGAGGAGCAGCAGGACCGCGCCGTGGAACGGTCCGCGCGTTGCTCTGGTGGGCTGGGGGGGGGTCCCCTCTCCTTCCTGCCTGTGAGGCGAGGAAGCCTCTCCGAGGAGCCTGCCAAGCTTTCCCCCAGTCCCCCCGGCTGCCTCTCGGCCAGGACCGCCCCTCGCCCCGAACTGCCAGTTCCAGCCCCAGCTGCGCTTCCCCAGTTGGTGGCCTCGCGTCTCTCCCGGTTGCTGGGGGTCACGGGTGGGCTCGGCCCTTGAGGCGAGAAATCAGCGCGCCCCTCCGAAAGAAAAGCGCCTTCCCCAGACATTGACGGGGCGAGCGGGACAGTAACAGCAGGGGAGTGCTGGCGTGTGGCGCGGGGGGCGGTCTGTGTCCTGGGGAGGCATGAAGCCGGATTCGGGGGGAATCAGGGGCGAGCTCCTCGGTTGGTGTAAACGAAGCAGATCCAGCTGGAAGCAAGGTGCGAAGGTCCCCTGGAGGTGGGAAAGAGCCACCTCCACACTAATAAGCATAGGAAGGAAAGCAATGCGGTGGGTTTGGGCTTGGTTCTGAGACGGTGGGGCGCCCTTTTTTGAAATCTTAGCATCAATCACTCTTGCCGTCCTTCTGATCAAAACTGATGGTTGGTTGTAAGACCTGGTTCTTGTAGTGCCAAGGAACAGAGCCGTGTGTATTGTGACCTTGTATTTAATTCACCACCACTACACTTAAAGGCTGAATTGAGGCTCAGTTTTGGTTTTCCCAGCTAAAATTATATCACATATTCCTTTCATTTTCCTCACCCAGTGTTGGCAGTCCCCAAGGAAGTGAGTCAAAAGGTTTCAGAGGAAAACGAGTAGTTGCGTTTTGTGCTTTTTCCCTAACAACTGAATGGTTAAGGTTAGTTCAGATAGAGTGTCTTTCCCCTTCAGGATCTTCACATCTGATAATTTTCTTCCCCTTACTCCCTCTAGTGTCCATGCCTAGCATTGATCAAGCCAAACCAAGATTTTGCAGCCTGCTTTCCAAGAAAGATATTTTCTTAAAAATTGGTGAGATCACATGTTTGGGATCAGTGTGTAGCCGAAGTGCATTAGGTGGGTGAGGGCCAAAGCTGGAATTTCAAAGGTTGCCTAGTCATCTGTGATAGGCCAGATCTGACCTTACAAATGGACAACTCGCCCTTTGCAGTGGTGATCTTTTACTTCTCTGCATGTTATGGTTCTGGAATCCTGAAGGATCATAATTGTATCTTCCGCTTGTGGAACTTTGGGAAATGGTCAAGAGAACTAAGAAATGTAGTTTACAAACAAGACAGACCTTGTTCCTAAATCACTGTAAATCCTTATTGATAGTTCTGGTTTGTAGTTTGAAGTATATCACAACTTCTGGAAGTTTATGGAGTTTTAAAAACTAATTGCTCTCAGGTGTTCAAAGTCTCACTCCAGGCTGTCAAAAATTCTGTGCACGTATGTATTTTTACGTGAAACAAAGTTCACTTTGAATCCCCTGATTTGTTACTTATTTCTGAACTCTTCTGTTATTTATTGAGGTCTTTCCTTTTATTCATTTCTCCTTGGAGAATCTGAATTTTGACAGCTGACTTGTGTGGTAGGTGAGCTAAGAGTTAGTTCAGGCCTTGTACTGGATGTAAATAAACCTGCTTGCTGATTCATATGTTGTGCTAAGGAACTGTATGCTCTGTATGTCACCATTTGGTACCCATTTCACAATTCTCTGAATAAACCCAGATTCTGCCACCAGAATCCAGCGGTGCAATCTTTTTCTCCTTCTGGGGACAACATTTCTCCCCTTAACTCCTGCCCTCACGTTAAGAGCCAAAACAAATTATCCTGCCTACGCCAGCAACATCACCGGATCACCAATCCTGTCTCTTGTAGTCCCAGCAACAATAAAAGAGCTGCCCCTAACCACAAAGAAGTTGTGCCACGTGGCCTAGAACCAAAAATTGTGTAAACTCAATTGTTGTTTGTGTTATCATAGTTGATAGCTTAGTGTGACATATTAGTCCATTGGTGGTTATTCGTTACACCATGTCCTAGAACAATGTGCAAACCAGGTCATTGAATAGTTTCAGGCAGACCTCAGTGCTTATCACCAAAGCATCATGAACACAATTTTTTATCCCGCGCTTTAAATGCTTAGTGGTGGTTCTCAGAGCAGCAAGCAAAGTAGCTGAATGTACAAGAAGATGTTAATAACACTATTAAAAGTATCAGTGATGATGGTGATGTGCTTGGAAATTAGCACAAGCAATTAAAATAGCAGAAATCTGCTCAGATGGGTAAGAGGCATGTGAACTAATGGTGTGAAGACTAGTTTGAGAAATGGCGTCTGAAATTCTAGAAATCAGAACACTAGCTAGGCTACCTTTCCCCAAATTCAAGGTTTGTTGCTGTTCCCTCGTAGTGCTGGCCTGTTCTGAAGGACTGTTATGATTATTATTTTTTAACTGCTAGTATAGGAGTCGTGTTTTCAACTCTTAAAGAATTGCTCATAAGTGCTAAATACGCTTATAATAGGGGTTGCTGTTTAGAGAGAGGGAACTCATCCTGCTATTATGAAGATAGTCTGGGCCAAATCTTTGTTGATTCTACACACACCATCTGTCCTTACTCATGACACCATCACACTGTTATAAACAATCAGATGAGTGGATATAAGCTATATTTGTGTCATTGTTTGGCTTCTGTTAACAATAATATGTTTTGAATTTAGTCACTGCCCATCTCACTCAAAGAGCGACTCTGGGCAGTTTACAATAAAACTAAAATAAATGAAGATTTTGTTGTTTATTCGTTTAGTCGCTTCCGACTCTTCGTGACTTCATGGACCAGCCCACGCCAGAGCTTCATGTCGGTCAACACCCCCAGCTCCCCCAGGGACGAGTCCGTCACCTCTAGAATGTCATCCATCCACCTTGCCCTTGGTCAGCCCCTCTTCCTTTTGCCCTCCACTCTCCCCAGCATCAGCATCTTCTCCAGGGTGTCCTGTCTTCTCATTATGTGGCCAAAATATTTCAGTTTTGCCTTTAATATCATTCCCTCAAGTGAGCAGTCTGGCTTTATTTCCTGGAGGATGGACTGGTTTGATCTTCTGGCAGTCCAAGGCACTCTCAGAATTTTCCTCCAACACCACAGTTCCAAAGCATCGATCTTCCTTCTCTCAGCCTTCCTTATGGTCCAGCTCTCGCAGCCATATGTTACTACGGGGAACACCATTGCTTTAACTACGCGGACCTTTGTTGTCAGTGTGATGTCTCTGCTCTTAACTATTTGATCGAGATTTGTCATTGCTCTTCTCCCAAGGATTAAGCATCTTCTGATTTCCTGACTGTAGTCAGCATCTGCAGTAATCTTTGCACCTAGGAATACAAAGTCTTTCACTGCTTCTACGTTTTCTCCCTCTATTTGCCAGTTGTCAATCCAGCTGGTTGCCATAATCTTGGTTTTTTTGAGGTTTAGCTGCAAGCCAGCTTTTGCACTTTCTTCTTTCACCTTCATCATAAGGCTCCTCAGTTCCTCTTCACTTTCAGCCATCAAAGTGGTATCATCTGCATATCTGAGATCGTTAATGTAAATGAAGATTAAAATACAATAAAAAGAATAATCTTAAGTAAAACTATACAATCCAAGATAGAGATGTTAAAAAGTTCTTAATTTTAATTTGCGGGAGCCTCTTCAGAGTGCTAACCAACCCGAGAATTGGTTACCCCTCCTCACCCCCCCATGTGAGATGGCTGAGCCAGGTCTTCACCGCTTTCCAGAAGGCTGGGAGAATGGGGGCCCACCTCACCTCTGGGGGAAGAGTGTTCCATAGGGTGGGGGCAACAGCAGAGAAGGCCCTCTTCCTGAACCCCGCCAATCCACAGTCTTTCATGAATGGGGTCCATAATGTGCCCTCTCTGCCTGACCAGGTGGGATGGGTCGATGTAATGGGGATGAGACAGTCCCTCAGGTAACCTGGACAATACTGGTTAATATGAAGAAATATTTAAAACGTAATCACGGATAGCTAAGTGATTTTGTTTTTTTGGTTTTTTTGCAAGCATGAAAATTGTTACCAGGGAGGAAGCCCTACAACACTGCAGGATTCATTTTTGAGAAAACATGCATCAGATTGCACTGTTAAACAATACGTTTTTCTTCTGCCTGATGCCTCCAGCTATGTGAGACTACAGCGACCATTATTCCTAGCAAAATAGATAAAAATGGAAATTTCAAAAAATCCAACAGCCATTGTATCTGAGGATGGTGTGACTTGTAACCAACCTCTCAAGGGCATTGTGATAGGAAATTATTTTAACATATTTCCAAGTGAGTCTGTAAGCCTCTCTGAGAAAATGCTTCCTCTACAAGGATCTGAAAAGTTCCCCAAGTAATTAATTTCTGAACCTCATATGAGCCTGCTTTTTGATAATGTTAATATACATTTTGTTTCTTTAATAATATAATCCTAACCAAAATTAGGTATTAAAGTCATTTAAAGAGATTAAGGTATAAAGGTAGAACTCAGTTACTATTTAATGCTGAATGGCGTGAGCAGGATCCTGTCTCTTTTATCACATGTCCTATATTAACTGCAAAAATGTACCCAGAAAGTGAGAAATTATGGAGACATTGTGTCTGTTACATCAGTCAGCCCAAAGGTATGTTATTTTTTCCCCCTTTCCGGATGCTGAGGAGGTACCACATTAGTTCTTCCATTATTTTATGAATGGGAGTGGGGGGTGGGGGAAGAGTGGGAGTTGGTGGAAGTCAAGCTGTGATGACTTGTGAGGGACTGAATCCACAAGCTAAGTATAGCTCCTCTTGTCTTGGGAATTGAGAAAGAAAATAGCCTTCCATGCTTGAAGCAGTATTTCTGCAACCTGTGAATTGGTAATTCTCCCACATTTCTTTATGAGAATCAGCTGATAAATGGATGGAAATAAATAAATGGAACAGAATTAGCTGTCAGCCTTCCCAGGTAGACCAGACAGGAAACATGACCAGGTGAGCTAATTCTACTTTATTGTAAGGCTACATTAACGGAAGCTTGCAACTCTGAAAGTACATCTCTCGCTCTGTCTCCTTTAGAGTTCGAGAAACCAGGGAGGGTCCCTTCTGAGCCTTTTGCCCCATCCGTTATGCAGCGGCGGGCTATGCTCCCTCTTATCTGACCATTCCCTAGGCAGCATCTCTGGGCCCAGCCTCCCAAGATCATTTCCACATCCCATTAATTACATCAACTGTAAACATACAGGTACTGCAGAACTGGGGTTGGGAATAGGTGTCATAAATGTCATAGAATGGAAAGGTCCGTTTAGGACAGCGTTTCTTGTACTTCGTGACTTTAAGATGTGTGGACTTCAGCTCCCAGGATTTCTTAGCCAACAAGTTTGAGAAACACCGATTTTGGCCATCAAACCCATCTGCCTGATCAGTTTAGGATATCAAATGAACTTCTCAACAAATGATTGATGAGGCAGGGCAGGCAGAAGAAGAAGCTGAAGAAGGTGCATGTGCTGTGAAGTAGAATATTTGATCTGCATGCAGAAGATCCCAGGTTCAGTCCCTGACATCTCCCTGGGAAAGACTTCATCTGAAACCACCAAGTGGAGATGCCGTTCAGTGGGCACAATATGTGGCTTGATGGTTCCTACCCATATATTTGCTATCGTGTCCCATCTTCCAGTGATAGCTTCTGGGAGGTACACAGAAGCACTGTTTTAATTTAAAATGAGCTTGGAGGGAACCAAATTTCATCTATGCAAGGAAGAGGGATTCTGTTTTGGTGCTGCCCTCTCGAAAGAATAGATTTTTTTTTCTTGCTGGGTTTGTAGGAGATTCTTGTTTGTTTGTTTGTTTGTTTTGATACCAGCCAAACCTGTAGTTGAAATTCTGTAGTGGAATTTCTCAAAGCAGAGCGTGGGAAAACTAAAACCATTATAGATGCCATTGAGTTAGATTTGACTCCTGGCAACTGCATGACAGGTGCTGGCCATCTTGACGTATCTCCATGGACAGTCCTCCAAGAATCACCCCACAGTGACTTTAATACAGTACTATCCACCCACCATCTTTACCTTCTACTTTCCTCACTCTTAGATCATCTCACTTGTATCTCATGTCCAAAGTATGTGACTTTCTGCCTGCTGGTCATTGGCTCAAGGGAGCAACCAGCCTTCATGTGGTCTACGGCTGATTTGGTGGTTCTTCTTGCAGTCAGCGGTGCTCTTAATGATCTTCTCTACGTCCATAATTGTCCAATAGAAAACAAAAGACCAACCATTGGCTGTTCTCTGCAGAATCGTAAGTGGTCAGTCGGTGAGAGCTCAGCCCACTTATACAGGATTCAGAGTACTGCGGGTGCAATGAAGCATGATGGTAGAGCACATTCATTGCTGCTTAAGCATCCCGCACATTGCCACTTCAGAGAAGAACGGGATTGGTGAAGTGTTGTACCTCTGAATTTGGGCGAATCACTGCCAGCTGAAGTAGACTACCCATGGTTGGGTTGATCTAACGAATTGCTGGAGTTCAAGGCACTTAAGCCTGTACTATTTAGAGAGTTGGGCCCACTTTGAAAGCCACTGGCCTTAGATGGCTTCTAAAAAGGATCAGCAAAATATGTGGAGGAGGACAGTCTACCTGTGCAGGGGTAGCTGAACAGACTTTACCCTTTCCCAGCCTGGCCTTCCTACTGGCATAATTCCCATGATCCCTTGCCATTATTGCCTTGGTGGACTGGATGAGAAGGTCGGTTTAGTCAACCACATCAGGAGAGCACCACGTTGAGGAGGAATTATGCCTATATGAAAAGAAGATCAAAGAAGAATCAAAATAAAGAAACAGAGAAGGCAGAGATCTTACTCTGATCTACTTTGGAGGTGGATTTATGTAGAGGGTAAGGAGGATTACCTTGATGGAAATACGCAGGGACCGTTATGCAGGGGTTGAAACATTTTTTTAAGTCCTGAACAATGAGGTAACATTCGGAAGCGACTCAGGCAGATTCCTCCCTAATTAACAACTATAAGAGGGAGAAAGAGGTCCAGCACAATTAGACTTGCAAGATTCTGTTACTGTAGCCAATCTCAATAAAAGTAGTTTTAGCTTTCCTGTGGAGTTGATTTCCTGGTCTGGTCTCCCTAGTGGGGCTGATTGAATCCAGCGGTGTGGCTTAAGACAACCAGGAAAGATTTACTTTCAGTTTGAAGATAAGTGAACAGAATCTCAGAACATAAAAGCTGGATCAGACCACTAGATCATAGTGCCTTTAGACTAGCAGGACATTTCCATGGACACTCTGAAGTTAGGTCTCGTCCCCCAGTTATTCCACAACTGGTCTAGAGTGGGTGCAGCCA
The DNA here is from genome assembly GCF_035149785.1 of Candoia aspera. NCBI lineage: Eukaryota > Metazoa > Chordata > Lepidosauria > Squamata > Candoiidae > Candoia > Candoia aspera. The sequence goes on from NC_086153.1 coordinate 4,543,368, forward strand.
CCACTGGGGCAGGGAAATGTGTTTTCCAAATTTAGCCAGGAGAGTGTCATCCGTATACAAGCAAGCTTGGAAGACATTCAGTGTTTGTAGGACCACAGCATAACTTTGGAGGGAAGCCATAAATAAAGACACACTGATGAATAACTTAAGGAAGACGATTAGTAGCCTCGGAATTAATCTGAATTAATTCTTGGATGGAAAATAAAAACTAGTGAAGAAGGAAATGGAGCAACTTGGAAAAAGTTGTGGTTGACTGGCTGAGGCGGAAGAATGCAAGTCCCACCTATAAGTCTATAAAAACAGTTACCTTTCCACATATACCTGTGCTGATTACTTATAAAACATCCACCATCCTAAGATAAATGTTTGAATATAAAATCAGCTCTTTTACATTTTTCAAATCATCCTCATCAGGCTAGGAATCACTTTCATTCATTTGAGGCCTTTGGATTTCTCCGAACCTCGTAAACATGTTTTTGGTCATTAGCTACTGGCATATCTGATGCCACTCCATTTCAGCTTCACCCAGTGAACTGCCAGCCTCAGCTTTTGGTCGGATCACTCAGCCCATATGTTGTTATTCGACCGTGACAAAAGAATCCCTGCCATTGCACAACAAAGCAAGACCTTCCCACCAATCACCAGTGCTGCCTCCGGATCAAAGAAGCAAGCTCTTGTGACATTGGCACATAGAGCAATGAATGGGAAAGGGGAGAAGCATAGCAAAAGTGCTTCTGCAATCAACTGTGGAGTGTTGGTTCCCTCCCATATGTTTAACTTCATACCAGAATGTCATACGGTGTTTGCTCTGTGTTGAACCATCATTTGACAGCTCCACTGAAAGCTTGGGAGAATACCAGAAGACAAATATATCTATCTCCAGGTAGTCCTCACTTAATGACCATTTGTTTAGTGACAGTTCAGACTTACATCGGTGCTGGAAAAATGGCTTGTGACTGTTGCAGCATCTCCGTGCTCATGTGATTATGATTTGGGCGCTTGGCAACCAGTTCTCATTTATGACCGTTGCAGCATCCTGCGGTCACGTGAGTGCCATTTTCGACCTTCCCAGCCGGCTTCTGGCAAGCAAAATCAATGGGGAACCGTGTTAATGACCACGTGGTTCCCTTAATGACCACCGCAAAAAAGGTCATAAAATCAGGTCGGATTCGCTTAATGGCCGCTTCGCTTATCATCCAAAATGCCAGTCTCAATCGTGTTCGTTAAGCGAGGACTACCTATATATCTATCTATCTCATCCTGGAGCCCTTTGCTGTATATGGATGGCAAAATCTCTGGGACAGTTGATCTTGGGAAGCAACGGCCACCTGTTGCTCCAGAGTCACCTAAGGACAAAGAGCTTCCCCAACTGCCTTCTCAGAGCTTTGGGGCGGTGATCGGGGTTTGCATTGTGCAAGGACAGAGAGCTCCGTCCTCTTTGCCACAGCCCAGAACAGCCACTTGGTTTTGAGCGCACGAGTTTAAGGCAGCCTGTAGGTTTTCGGCCCTCTGGGGTTGTAATTTATTTATTTATTTTATTTATCCCATTTATGCAGCCGCCCTTCCCACCCAAAGCGACCCTGGGCGGCGCACAATGAAACCAACAATTAAAAACATTCTGCAAGACCAGATTAAAAGCAATTAAACGGAGATAAAAACAAGATTGCGAGAGGGAACGCATCAGGGTGTTAAGCGTGGCTCCCTGTTGCCGGGGGATCCCCAGGCCTGTTGAAAAAGCCACATTTTAAGGGATTTCTGGAAGCTCACAAGGGTTATAAGCTCTTCAGCTGCATCGTACAGGACACCGTGGATGCAACCTGCCTTTGGGTTGTGGCCAGGAAGCGAATGGTGCTGCCCGCTCAGGTGAGATGGGTGGCAACCAGAGGGAGGGCGTTTCCCACATTGGCGTTCTGTTTCAAGAAATCCCATCTTTGGCCTTTTGAATTCTGCTTTTAATTGCCACTGGTTGTTGTTCATTGTTTTAACATTCGGTCTGATTTTCGACTGACATGGTTAAAAGAAGTTTTTTTGTTTTAAATTATGGGCAAGCCCAGAGTGTGATTGAACGGAGTATTCATAAAGGTCAAAAATACAGGAACTTTTGAGGAGGAAGGTAGGGGAATCAAGATTGTTTTCAGGATGGTTTCATTTACTGTTTTTGGCTTGTAAAATGGTCATTCAGGTAGCCAGCAGTGCTGAGGAATGGTAACATCCAGGTATACAATCTTGCAACCCCCCTGCCCTCACACCCACACACATACACACATTTTTTTAACTTCTTTTGCCATAGGTTACTAGAGCAGAGTTAACTTCTGGTACCTGCATCCATGTAGTTTTCTTGGCAGTGTTACAGAAGGGGATTGCCATGGTCCTCTGGAATGGTTTTTTCAACTTCAGTCTAGTCTGTAGCCCTGGGGTCTCCTGGTGGTCTCCCATCCACTCCTGCCCATAGCTGAGACTTTAGGCTTAGGCTGAGTTAATCCATTTAGTTCATTTTGGCTTGCCAAATTCTCCTATAATCCATTTAGTCTGTCAGGGGAAAAATACATCCCATAAATGTGCAGAACAAAGTTTTTGATTTCTAGATGTGCATAACCCCCTCAGCCAAACAGGAACACGCTTCTAAACTATATTTTTATTTTTTCCTCTTTCGTTGGTGGAACAGTTAGATAGACTAGGACCCTGATGACGGATTTATACTGTATTCCCTTTGTTACCAAAATACTTTTCTCTTACGCAATTCTGTGCCAGTTGGGAACGTCCATCCAAGTTGTCCTAACTATTCTTCTAATGTTTGATTTAATTGAAAATCTCTTTCTGGGTGTTCATAGCACTCAAAATACCCAAGTCCTTTTTTTAAATTCATTTTTAATCTTTCCACACCACCTCAGTCCTTGTCTTCACCTTGTAAAACTTCACCGCAACTGTTCAACGGCACGTCCTGAGTAAGTTCCCGTTTCTCTTTTCTCCCCAGTAGAACAGCTGTTCTTGCCACAAGGTGTAGTAAAAAAACCTCAAGGTTCTTGTTGAAACCGAATGCTATTTGGTGCCTAGGAGCTTCTGATGGGCCTTTCCCCCCCTGCTGTCTCAAATACTGTGTCTTCTCCCTCCCGAGCCTTGTGCTGCAAGGAAAGGGGAGAAAGGATAGTGATGTGCGTTTGCTGTATTTATTTCATAACTGTAGCTTTTAGGACTGTCCGTGTCCTAACAGCCAGGAACCACGCTGAGACAAGGAACAGGTCTCTAGTGTTTTATTACTGCTACATAACAGAGAATCCTAACAAACTGAAGAAGCATGGGAAAAACCCAGACAGATAAACCCCAAAGGCTAAGGCGGGCCCGATCTGTGTCTCTTTGAATGGCCACCTAATTCCTCAGTGCTACGCACGCGCTTTACAGCCTGGATGGGAGCCCCCTGCTCGCCATCCTCACTCATGACAGTGTGTTTTGACAGTGATCTGAAAGAAGTGCTTTGAAGCTTGGCATGAGCGTAGAAGCTCTGGAGTCCCGGGTGCTCTCTGAGCATTGCTGTTTTCTTGCAGACGTTTCATTGCCAGACCAGGCAACGTCCTCAGTGCACCAGGGACTCCACAGTTCAACCCTGAGCTACAAATATTCACTTCGGCTGGTGTAGAAACTCTGCCATTCGTTAAGGCCGTTGGACCTTTTTTGTTCACGTTGCCATAAGTGACAACAAAAAGATGCTGCTGCTGCTGCTTTAAGCACCTGCTTGTTGAATAATAATTCATTGAGCTTGTATGCCGCCTGACTCTCAATGACTCTGGGCGGCTTGCAACCATCAAAGAAATGACAATAAAACATTAGAAAATAAAGATGGCAAGTGCGATGAAGTGAGGGGTCTCGCTCTCCCTCACCAAAGACCTGGGTGAAGGACCAGGTCTTCATGGTCTTCTAAAGGTCTTCTGGGGCCATCGGGATCTTGGGAGGGACCTTGTTCCAGAGGGCAGGCGCTGCTACAGAGGAGGTGCACTTCTGGACTCCCAATAGGAGGCATTGAATCGAAGGAACCCAGACTACGCCAACCTTGCAGGATCGAATCGGCCAGGTGGGTGTTATGGGAGACAGGTGGCCCCTCATGTTCCAAGGCCCTGTGCCAGAAACTTAACTAACTCTTAAACCAGTCGTGTTTTCTCTTCAGGTATCCATGGCAAACTTGAAAACATTTGGGCTGCTTTCGTAAATAGCAGTGTGCTTGAGTGAGATGATCCAAACTCCTGAATCATTTTCAAAAGATATATTTAAAAATCTAAATAAAAAAACCTTGTGGGATTTCTTTTTATTTTATTTTCAATCTCTCTTTGAGTTGAGAAAACGAAATTTTCTTAAGTAGTCTTAGTTGCCACAAACGAAGATACTTTTAAAGTGTGTACCGGTGAGCTTATAAGTGCTTGATTAAAAGAAATTCTTAGCAAGGGAAGACATCTTTTCCTAAAAATTAGCATGGCTCCCATCACTGGTCAGTTTTGATCAAAGAGGAGAGTTCGCTAAAGCAGCTTATCTTTCCCGATGGTGTGTTTTAAATGTCTTGGACTACAGCCCCCATCATGTCCAAGTGGTTGACATGATGGGAATTCAGCCAGCACATTTAGGATATTCTCTCAGTCCATTTAGAGACAGTCCACATGGGGCAAATAGGTTTCAACAGTCTGCACAGAGACCCATGTAAACCACATTCTGGGTTTATACATTTTACGAAGCCTCAGCTTGTACAACTCTGTATTTTTGGAATAAACTATAATTAGTTGTGTTCACAGAACACACTAAGCTTAAATTACAGTTTGCGAGCCGCATTACTTAAGTACACACAATGCATTAACTAGACAAGCCGCGTTGTGATTTATTTACAACCTAAATCTGGTTAGTGTGTGCCCCAGGATACTGCTCTACAGTTAATGGCTGAGTTTCTAAATAGATCATACTTTTCTTCTTGGAGAAGAGAGAGATGTTCCAGTTTAAGGCTAAAGTTTCACTGTGGAATAAGTACAGAAGAGAGGCTATATTTATCTATCTATCTATCTATCTATCTATCTATCTATCTATCTATCTATCTATCTATCTCTTCACCGCCCATCTCGTGGGCATTGCTTTCTTCAGATACTTAGGACAGCGTCACGTCGATGCCAAAATAGATTTGTTTTTGTATGACGCCTACACCAAAGGGTTCAAGTTACAGTAAAGGGAATTTCAACTAAATATCATTGAACACGTCCTCAGATCATGTTTATACATCGGTGTGGTCTGTGACGACAGTCGTCTTTGTGTTAGAGATGTATAAGCAGCAACTTAATTTAGCAGGTGCTGAAGCATTAGAATTAGGCTTGGACGAGATGACCGCTGGAGGGCCCCTTCTTTGCCCTAGAATTTACCTTAGAATCAAATGTAGTGTGCAGCAGTGATGCCACAGGAGACTAGACCCCGTAGAAGGAAATTCCCTGATGGTAGAAAGCTTTTTAAAGGACATTGCTAAGGAACGGTGCTTACGAATAATTCCAATATGTATTTGATCAGGATGATGATGTTGAAGGTTGCAGGCAGTGTTACAAGCACTTTCCTAATGAAAGCTTCTGCAAGCTCGGGATTGTTGGGTGGTGGCATAAAACCACGCCCTTCCAAATTCCTTTGCCTTGTGTTTGAAGCCGGCAGTGCTACTGTCCTGGAGGTTCCTACTGCTTGAGTTTTGGCGTGACAGCAGCAAGAGAGAGGACCTCTTTAATGGTGGGTTCTTGTCCTTTGGATTCTCAAATAGACCACAGGTGGATTAGAATCTGAAGTTCCCACATTCCAACCTCACAACCTGCTCATTACCTATGGTGGCTTGCCGTTTAACAGTTAAGTCGCACTTGAGCTGGGTATCTCTTCTGAACTTCTATAACTGTTTTCTCCAACCTGGTGTCCTCCAGGTGAAGCTTGAAACTTACACTTGCCAGTGGCCAATGGCCAGCATAGAAGAACGCAACATAAAAAGTAAAGAGCGCTCTACATGGGGCTACCCTTGAAGAGTATCTGGAAGCTTCAACTGGTCCAGAATGCGGCCGCACGGGTAGTTATTGGTGCCTCTAGATTGGCACATGTGACGCCATTCCTGTGCGAGCTGCACTGGGTGCCGGTCTGCTTCTGGGCCCAATTCAAGGTGTTGGTTATCACCTTTAAAGCCCTACACGGCGTGGGGCCAGGCTACCTGAGGGACCGTCTCATCCCCATCGCATCGTCCCATCCCACCCGGTCATGCAGAGTGGGCATGCTACGGACCCCACCAACGAGGGAATTCCATCTGGCAGGGTCCAGGAGGCAGGCCTTCTCTGCAGGGGCGCCTGCCCTTTGGAATATTCTGCCCCCGGGGGTGAGGCAGGCACCTTCGCTTCCGGCCTTCCGGAAGAATTTGAAAACCTGGTTCTGCCGCCTTGCCTGGGATGGGAAGGGCAACAGCTCTTCCTGGGGGCGGTTGGCGCCATAGTGCCCTCCCCATTGAATGAGAGCTTTTTGCCACAATGGATCTTATATCTATCTATCTATAATGATAGTTTGCATTGTAAATTAGGTTTTATGGTTTTAAATTGTTTATTTTGTTGTAAACCACCCTGAGTCCCCCTTTGGGGGGAGATGGGCGGTGACAGACATTTGAAATATAAATAAATAAATATAAATAAATATTGAAGAACATACAAACATAATATAGTCAAGACCACCACGGTAGGTACTAAAAGCCAGAATAATAAAATCAAAACTATAAAAATACATAATAGGCAAACCAAACCCAGGTAGAGGTAAGCTAAAAATAAGTTGTGGGTAAAACTAGAACCACTATGAAATTGATTGATTGGTCGATTGATTATGAGCTATCAAGTCAGTTTCAACTCTTAGCAGCCACATAGACAGCTGTTCTCCCAGACACGCTGTCTGCGGTTTGTCCTTCAGGTCTTTCACTGGTGCAGCCATTGCTGCTGTGAGTGAGTCCATCCACCTTGCTGCTGGTCATCCGCTTTTTCTCTTTCCTTTCAACTGCAAAATTATCCTACATAAAATATACTAGACAATACGTAAAGTACCCTCCAGATACGATAGAGCAGTCATTGCTGTTCCAGTCTAAGCATTCCCACTGCAGTCACTATCATAAAGTCATAGAGTTCGAAGGGGCTTGCGAGGCCATCAAGCCCAACCCCCTGCACGCTGCAGAATTCGCGACACCATCCCTAACAGATGACCATCCAGCCTCTGTTTGAAAACCCCCACTGAAGGGGAAGAAACCACTCCACGTGGTAACCTGTTCCGCTGCTTGATGGCTCTTTCTCTCCAGAAATTCTTCCTAATATCTCCTCTGTATCTGCGTCCTTCAAATTTCGTCCCCAGAGTTCCAGTCTTACCCTCTGGAGCAGGAGAGAATAAGCCCAAACTCCCTACAAGCCGGCAGCCCTTCAGATAGTTGAAGGCAGTGGTTGTGTCCCTTTTCAGCCTGCTTTTCCTCAAGCTGTCATCCAACAGAAACAACTTCATACGGCATCAGAGCATGTTAAGGGTTCTGGATACCGAGGCTGGCTGGTGCGGATTGCATTGCAAAGCGTACGGTCCTGATTTAGCATACGGCCCTGATTTAGAAGACCTGTCACCCTTGTTCTGGCCTGAGCGATGCCATCACATTCACTCTTGTCCAACAGAAATGTTATGGGATGTGCTAATGCTGAATGGAGTATTGCTGAAATTAATGTACAGGCGACAAAGGATCTCTTGTAAATAGAGGTCTCCAACCCAGGAATGCACACAGCTCCAGGCAAAGGGGAGGTAATGGCTTTTTCCCCTCCCCTCTCAGCCATTATTCTTTTGTCTTGCATTAGTATCCTGCTTATATGGGTAAATCTTTGGCTGAAAGAGAACAACGCACAATATATCTTTTTAAGGAACAAAGCAAGTGCCCTTTCTGGAGGTAACAGACAGGATGCATTTTGCAACCACCTTGCTTGCTGCAATTTTGATGAACCGTATTTCGGCATTCATAGGTAGTTAGAGTGAGATCCGTATTAATTTCAAACGTTAACGGTTCTGATCTTGCACCAGTCGATGAGCTATGCATACTCGTGAACTATGCATTTATTTCTAAAACCATATTTTATGTAGCATTTTTGATAGGCTTGCTAGGAGGAATAAGTACGTTAGGTAACATATTGGTGCTGTCCATATCCTTGTCTAATATTCCCATCAGGACGAGGCAGCATGGCCGTAGCTGGTGGAAGTTGAAGTTTAGACATCTGGATTGTAATGGATTGCTTCAGTGTGTCATGAAATGGAGTTATGCATTATATTGGTAATCAGACCATCTTTGACAGATGGGAATTCATCTAGCCAAATAGCAACTTCCAGCTGAGTGATCCAACTCTGATAATTCTGAGCAATGGCCATGCTGATTGGGGAATTCTGGGAACTGAGGTCCTCACATCTGGAAGCTGCCATGTTTATTGATCTGGACGTATGGCAAAGGTGGGGTGCCATTTATTGGAGGTGCTTCAGCTTGGATTCTGCACAGAGCAGAAAATTGGACTTGATAGCCCAAATAGCCTCTTCCAATTTTAGAATGGTGACTTTTCTTTTTCTTTGTGATGTAAAGTTACGAAAATGTTTATCACTGAAGGAGTGCATGGCTTGTAAAACTTCAGTTACTTTTATCCTCAAAGGTGTTGAAAGTATTTAAAAAGCACCTGCTTTCATAGGTTCATGTGAACTGCCAAAGACATTTGGGAGGGGGGAAATTTATTGAAAAAGTAACAGTGAATTTTTTATTGTTTTAATTCACTTGTGAATCATCCAGAGTCACTTGTTGAGGTGGGCGGTGAAGAAATGCAATCAATAAATCAATAAACAAACAAGCATTAACCTTCCTTGAGATCTTCGCTGATTTTTTAAAATTGACTTTTATCCCCCACCCCCACCCCAGAGTGATTTATTATCATTTTGTCTACTTGCTGTATATGTGTCTAGTATTTATTTACTTATTAATAAACACATTTCTCATGTGTACACAGGAGGGGAGGTTACCTAACGATTGCCTATACTGGCATTAGAACTACAATATCAAATATGCAAAATAAATCTGAATTCCTTCCCTTCGAGAGTGTTAGATAGCGTGAGTTAGGAAATCAATGCCCTTGGGTTTAGTTTTAAATATTTGTATTCTTAATGGAAGCATCGTGGGAATTAGAATCTCTCTTCCTCATCCCCATCCATTTTCAGTTAACTTTTTACTGCTGGGCCCTTTGAGTTACAAATGCTGACATTTTTGACTGGCCATGCTGACAAGGTACACTTCGGGGTCATCAGAACCTTGCTCCATCACACAGTCCTGTGCCCATGTGCTCAGGAATGAATTTGATTGGTGAGAGTGGGCTAGATGGAGAGGAAGATCTAAAAATTGAGAGCAGAAGATCAAGGACTATAGTTTCCTTCTCCAACTTTGGCCAAGGACCTCAAAGAGTGTTTCGGTTGCTCACAGCTAAGATCTTATCTAAAGAACATTGCACACGGACCCCTAAAGCCCAGTGGGAACAATCCCCAGAGCATGTCACAACATGGCTACCAGCGGGCGATGAAGCATTTATTGGTGGAAAAGACGGGAGAATGGAAAAATAACCCTTGCTGATGTGTGTCTTTGCTTTCAAGCAGATTTCTACATAATACTTCTGTTGTTTGTGTGTGTGTGTTTTTATTGTGATGTTAGGCACCCACACGTGACTGACCTATGAGATGGCAGAGAATGGAAGAAGTTGTGACTTGAGGCGTACCGCAATGAGCAAAGAACACCACAATGGAAACTTTCTAGGTATGGCGGGTGGGTAAAAATAATTTCTGTATAATGAAACAACTACAAGGTGTTTACTGATAAAATGTGCTAGACTGCATGCTCTCTGCATACGTTGGATTACAACTTACATATTGCTCCAGCCAGCTTAACCAAAAATACTGGTTCAGAGTAATAGGAGCTGTAATCCACATTGCAGAGGGCCAGACTTGGTACTGGACAAACTGAAATCAGGCCTGGGAAGGGCATTTACCAGATATATTTCCTTTGAAGTTGATTATTATTTACAGGTAGTCCTCGAGTTATGACCATTCATTCAGCGACCATTTGAAGTTATGATGGCACTGAACGAATGGCAGTTAGGACTAGCCATCAAAGTTCCAGCCGTTTCAGGCTTCCAGGTGAGGTTCTGTGATGGACTAGATATCTCTGAAGATGCGGAGACGGTGCTGCGGCAGTGAACAGCGGCCATCGGTGATTTCTGGCCAGCAGAGTCTTTCTGGATAGAGGAGAGACTGAAAGATTGCCCACCTGCACCCTGAACAGCTGCTCCTCGTGAGGAGACCGTGGGATGGAAGTCTTGCAGCCTTCTCATGAGTAGAGCAGCTGGGGGACAAGGGAGAAACAGCAGCATGTTCGCACCCACAGCACAATCTTTTACGGACACTCAGTTTGACCAAACTCTCTTAATCCCCTTTGGATACAGTCAATTTACAATTGAAAAGAGGTCTTTAAAACAGTGGGATAAAGGAAACAACCACTCTGTGAGTTAGCCTTCCCACCCTTCCTTCTGAGTTACAGAAGTGAAGAGGAAAATAATACTTTTAAAAGACTTTAAAATAACAGCAAAGAGCTTAACAAGATTTTGACTTAAGAAAGTTACAAGCGGATAAAGGGGACGGTATAAATCTGAAAGATTAACTTTTTGGTGAAAGGGCTTTTGGTGTTATTTGGAATTAAATAGATAGACCAGACCTTCATGGGAATGTTGATTGTCTGACATCAAAGGGAAAAGACAACTGGTGGATTTTACAAAACAAGGAGATAAGTGTAATATGAGATGGACTGTGCCATTAAAACTAGGAAAGACAGATTGGACCAAAGCCTTGAGGTTATAGAGAAGGCAGAAGAGGGGGAAACGAGGAGAGGCTTGCCTTTTACTTTCACTTTTGTAGTTAATTTACTATCACTTTTGGATTAGAAATTTAAAAATGGCAACTACTGGAAAAGCAGCAAAGCTTGGCGAGGGGAGGAGAGGAGAGGAGAGGATCATTGGGGCAACCAACAGGAAAGGGGATTGCCCCAGAAATATTACAAAAAATGTTTGAAGGGATGGGAAAGCAAGTATCTGAAGCTGCCAAATCTGTTAAAAGTTGCTTTTGAAGCGAGAATGGAAGGAGAGTTTGTAAAGACGAAAGAGGAGATGAAAGAAGGATTTACAAAAAAACCTGAAGAATCTATAGGACAACTTACGGAGAAGTAAAACAAATTAATGACAAAGTGGAAATTCTAGAAGGTAAAACAGAAATAATAAACGGAGAGATGGAAAGGGACTTAGAGGACCTGGCGTTACTGGAATTGAGAGAAAAAGAATTCTGCTTGGGAGAGCGGTTCCGGAGCATCCTGCAGAAGACGCTGGAGGAAAGGTGGTTCCATCTTTAACAAATGTTTTGGAACGGGATGAAGATGATACGGAGGCAGAGATTGGCAAAGTGTATAGAATCAGTATACGATTTGCAGAATTAGGAAACGCACCAAGGGATATTCTTGTGCACTTTGTCAGGAGGCCCGAGATCAAGTTCTGCAGCAGCGTTTTACTGTCAGATTGAAGATCAATAATGTGGACGTGATTGTACTGAGAGAAATCCTGATCAGAATACTGCGTAATACTGCCAGTACCAAGCCTGGATAAATGGGGAGGGGGCTAATCCATTTCCAAGCACAAAGCTGAACAAACCATGGGGAAAAGAATGCTTGCCCAATAATAGTATCGCATCCCAGGTTTCAGCTGATCTACTGGCTTTGGTGGATAACCAAGCCCAGGGCACCAATACAAAGTTAATTATTAGTCTACTTCGCTTAATGACTGAGTTGCCAGTCCCCGGGACATTCCGTATCGCAGTAGACTCCATCATGAGAAAAGCCTCCGCAGAAAAATGCGGGATCACATTTGGCTAGGGCCAGTTCGTCGCCAACCTCATGTACATGGATGGCACTGCAATTTTTGCCAACGCTGAAGTGGAAACCCCTGATACCCTCTGTGACATCAGGGATGCAGTACAGCTGCTTGGACTGGTCATCAGGGTGGAAAAGAAGAAAATACTGTCGATGGCTCACCAGGAATTGTGCTGCTAGATGAAAACGACTGCAAGAATTCAAAGATCTCGGCTCCGTAGCGCAGGAAAGAAAAGTTGTATTTCTTTCCGAATTATGCCATCATTGTGGCTTTTGGTGCACCCATCTGGTGCTTACCGCAGAAGCCTAACACTGACATGCAAAGCTTTTGGTCACAGATACTGCAAGTGCTATTGCAGGTAATCCGCAACATATGACCACAGTTGGGACTGGAGCTTCTGCTGCTAAGCGAGATGGTTGTTAGGTGAGGCACGCCTGATTTTACGAATTTTTTTTGCCATGGTCATTAAGCGAATCACTGTGGTCAATAAGCAAATCACCGCAGCCATTAAGCAAACCGGGCTTCCCCCACTGACTTTGCTTGTCAGAAGCTGGCTGAGAAGGTTGCAAATGGCGATCACGTGACCCTGGAACCCTGCAACCATCTTAAGTGTGAGCAGGTTGTCAAGTCCCTGAATTTTGATCTTGTGATTGCAGGGGTGCTGCGGCTGTCGTAAGTGCCTGGACCAGTTGCAGGCCGCTTTTTTCAGCACCGTCATAACTTCGAATGGTCACTAAGTGTATGGCCGTAAGTCGAGGACTACCTGTACATGGGGCTAAATCAGCCAGAAATCTCAAAATTGGAAACCTTCCAAACATACTTCCTCCATAGGATCCTTGGCATCACATTGACGGACCGAAGAAGAAATGAAACCATCCATCAGCAATGCTGCAGCCAGCCAACAGGAGCCAGTAAAATCCAAAAACTGCAGCTGAGATGGTTTGGGCACGTTTGCAGAATGGATCCAGTTTGCTACCCATACAAACTGCTCAGGAGAAGACAACCCCGTGGGTGGAAAGAGCCCTACGGAAAACCTGGATAAGGCAAATTGAAACTGATCTAGCTCATTGTCGGCTGCGCTTGAATTGATCTTTAATCGCACCAGAGGACAAAGCACATTGGCCAGGCATTATATCAAAGGCCCATGGGCCTGTAGCAGCCACAGCAGTGTATTGGTTGTGAAAATATCCTCTGCCAGTTGTGCATTAGGGAGATCTGGTTCACATCCCGAAAGGTGCCTTTGAACTTTGGTCGTCCACCCTTGTCTTTATGATCTCCCCTTTTAGTCTGTGCCATAGACCCATGTTTCTCAGCCTCAGGAACTTTAAGATGGGTGGACTTCAACTCCCAGAATTCCCTCACCAACCATGCTGGCTGGAGAATTCTGGGAGTTGAAGTCCACCCATCTTAAAGTTCCCGAGGCTGACAAACACTGCTGTAGACTTTCAACCCTGTTTCTACCACCATAAACAATAGGCATATGAATGGAGCACTTTTTGGATGTTGAGTTCTGTAGCACAAACCAGATGCAGTGCTGCGCAAGCTCACCCTGAGCTGCATAAACAGCTTTGTGGTGTATCCCTCAGCATCCCTTCTTCTCTCCCCCACCATTTTCCCTGCAGTATATTAAAAGGCTCAGGGACAAACTGTGCCTCACTGTGTTTGTGTTGGTGACACATCTGTGAAGTCAAGGAGTCAAGCTCGGCTTAAAGGAATTGCCGACTTTTTTCCCCCTGCATGTTAAAGTATATTTATTTATTTAGTTGTGAGGAAACACAACTAACGCCTCTTCCATCTGCAGTATGGCCACAATCTGGGTACAGTTCTTCCGTCTGCATCTCACCATCATAAAATCCTAGTTGCAATTTATATATTTGTAAGTGAAATATAGCAAAATGGGAAAAAGTAATGCAACTGTGATTGTGCCATAAAAATGCCCTTTTCTATTGTTCTATCATAGAGTTGATTGAGCCAGTGTGGTGTAGTGGTTAAGGCACCAGGCTAGAGACTGGGAGTTCTAGTCCCACCTTAGGCACAAAGCCAGATGGGTGACCTTGGGCCAGTCACACACACTCAGCCCTAGGAAGGATGCAGTGGCAAACAATTTCCGAAAAACCTCACCAAGAAAACTGCAGGGACTGGTCCAGGGAGACTCCAAGAATCGGACAGAGTCGAATGGATTAAAAAGAAAAAAATCACAGAGTTCGATGGGATCTCCAAAGTCATTCCATCTGCCTGCCCAGTGTCAGTTAGCAAGTGCTGGTTTTTGTTGGGATTTGTGGCAGGAGGGAGGACAATGCACACCCCTTTGAGTTTCTGAATAAAAGGCGAGATAGAAAGCTAATCAATAACATAAACAAACATGGGGGGGTCCTCCTGCCCCCCCCCACATCAAGTTGCAAAAGACGGGGTAACGTTCAGCCTCTCCATTTCTGTTCACTCCCGTGTGTGATGAAAACAAGATTCAAAGCAACGGAGATCCTATTTTCCATTCTGGGGCGATCACATGCTTTCAGTTCTACATTTGGAGGCCAGGAGTTAATAGGGACTAGCTGCTCCACTTTGGGCCTCAGTCCAAACGACATATTCCTTGAGTAAAGTAAGAACACAGACTTGGGTACAAATTGCTCTGTGTTCACCAGCTATGACCTAGATTCAGATGTGACCTAGATTCAGATTCAGCTATGATCTGGATCAGCCTTTTTCCAACCTTTTGGCCCTGGAGGAACCCTTGAAATATTTTCCAGGCCTCGGGGAACCCCTGCATGTTCAGGCTCAAATACAGGCCAGAAGTTACAGAATTATGGTATTTGTTTCATGGGTAGGCCTTTATATACGCACTAACGGTGTCCTTAAACTAAAAATGAAGAATGAAACTTAACTCTCTCATGTGAAGTTGCCCGAATTCATAAAATAATTTTTTAAAATAAACCGTGATCTCCCAGGGAACCCCTAGTGACCTCTCACGGAACCCAAGGATGCCACGGAACCCTGGTTGAAAACCCTGATCTAGATTCAGATGTCACCACGACTTTAACCAACATGTGAAGCAGGTTACAATTCGGCTTTTGCTCCCCGCTTTAAGCTGCTGGCTCTTCCAAGGTAAGGGCCAGCCAGCGAACTAAAATGGGCGGGGTGAGCGATGAAGCCTCCCGTCCATAGGCAGCGATATTGTATTAGAGAAAGCAAGTTGTGGGTTGAATGGGCTGTTCTCCCACAGTTCTCTCTCACGTTTCTCTCTTTCCTGTTTGCAGAGTCCCCTTCGTCAAGCAACCAAAGGCAGAAAGAACGAGAAGCACGTCAGAGTATCGTCCTCTGGGGAAAACCACTTGTTACCTTGCAGTATTTTTTCCTGGAAACATTAATAAATGCAAAAGAATGGACCATAAAGTAAGTCCAGGAGAGGAGGCGACCTTTCCCCAAGGGCTGGTGGGGGCACAACGCCGGTTCGGGTAAAGGCATGAGCTATCCCTTCTGTCCATCCTTCCTTCTCCTGGCCCTCCAACTCCCTCCAATCATCCAGTTCCAAATTTTCTGTGCCTTGGTTAGTTCAAGAGGTGGGTTAAATTTTCTCCCTTTCCCATAAAACAGGGAGCACCGCAAAGGACTGGCTGAAGAAGTGACGTTCCATGCTGTAGAGCAGCATTTCTCAACCTTGGCACAGCTGGCTGGGGAATTCTGGGAGTTGAAGTCCACCTATCTTAAAGTGGCCAAGGTTGAGAAATGCTGCTCTATAGACTCCATCTGAAGGATTCCTTAGATCCCACCTGATGTGATGAAAACTTTGAAAAGGGACCTGGGCAAATTCTCCGAGGAGGAGGGAGCTGTGAGGTTCTCTACCTTTATGATCTAAATTCAGCAACTTACAACACAAGCCATGAGGGATACGTGTAGTACTTTATTAGATCAGTATCTTACTCCATTAAAGCCACGAATGGGTTCTCCTCCTTCCCACCTCCTCCATTCCACCCTCTCTTTCTGTCCCGCCCCTTCCTCTCAGCTTCTCTCCGTGCTGATAGTTCACTTGGTAATGGCTTCTCGTACTTCCTGCTTCAAATGTGTTCATTGCTGGTTGTTTTCTTGCGGGCCTGCATCTCCCTCCAGCCCCCGTCCCTCTTTTGTCTCTCATCCTTCCTTCATTCTCAACTCTAGGTAAAGTTGGAGCACCCAGTTGCAATTAGCCATTGCTTCTGGGTTTTCCATCCTTACAGGGACTCTTAGTTACTCTTCGTCCTGGTGACCATTTGATGGATACTGAGTGGTCAGAATTAGAATCCAGGAAATGACCTTTTGCCAACTCATATCTAATCCGTTGCCTTAGTGTAGAAATGGAGGGATTGGATTTGGGGCCTTCTGAACTGAAGATACATTTGGTTGACCGCTCTTAGGTAGAAGACACTGACTGAGATTAATCCTACTTCCAATCCATTGTTGGAGCTCTTAGATCCATTATTTGATGTTTTTATGAATTCACTTTTTTGTACAACAGTGGTGTTGTGATAGGCTTTTTTTTATTTTGCACACTTTTCTTGCTTTAAATCAGGTTGGATTATGGTTCTCTGATGTTCTCACTAACCTGGAGAACCTCAGATTGGAAAGAATGCCCTAGATAATTTTGTAGGTCATGCCCTACCCTATGACATTAATCAGAATTTAGGGTCTACCGAAATAGAAATTAGGGTGGTGAACTATGATACTGAAGCAGTTCAAGGCTTTTCCAGCTCAGTGGCTCCTATCTACTTGACCTTGAAGCAGTATAGGATTGAGCTTAGCTGTTGTTCACTGGTTAGCCAATCTGTATGACGTATGTGTGTTTCCTGTTTGGTCCAGGAACAGTTTTTTAAGACAGATGTGTTTTGACCCCAAGCACATAAATCCTCTCATAAATCTGAAATGATATCCCCTATAAATATATAATCTGATTTCTCTGTGGTTCTCTACCTATCCTTGGGTAGAGAGAATTGGTATTTTATTTTTATTTGTTTGTTTATTCGATTTCTATAGCCGCCCATCTCAGCAAGTGACTCTTGAGGGGCTATAGAGCGGCTTTTCTTCATGTCTCCCCCACCCTGCCTCTGACTATTCAGCTAGGTGGGGCAATCAGATGTTTCTCACTGTAGCACTTACCGTTGGAGTGGTTTTTCTTAATTCTTTATTGGGCAAAGATCAAGATGGTGTGGAACTTGTGTTCTGACAGCTGACTTTGCCCCTCAATTAGCTGTTCTCCACTATGTCGTAAACAATTACGGACTCTTAATCCTTGCAGTCTTTGAACGAATGAGGTCTAAATGCTTGGGAGATCCAAAGAACAGTGAAAAGGCAGAAGGCTTCTGAATTGGCCACGCTGGATCAAGTTCAATAGTCTGTCTTCTCCTCATTGATGTCCTGACTAAGCAAGAACCACGCCAAGACGAGGAAGAAGTCTCTAGTGTTTTATTACTGCTACGTTAGACAGAAAATCCTACCAGACTGAAGAAGCGTGGGAAAAACCCAGACAGATAAACCCCAAAAGTCAAGGCGGGTCTGTTCTGGGTCTCTTTGAATGACAGCTCAAACTCTCTAAACTACGCATGCGTTTTCCCCCCTGGATAGGGACCCCCTCCTGCTCACCATCAGTGCTCATGACAATTGCCTTCTTTATTCTTCTGGATATAGGACGTTCCTCTGCATACATCAGTGATCCATTTCTTAGTGTAATTAGGGAAATCATTTACACCGTCAGGCCTCGCCCTACCCAATGACATTGAAGTCCACAGGTGACAGTCCTTTGTACCATATTCCTTTGCGAATGGTGACCCTGGAGCACGTGCACAGCATACCTGGCACAGGGAGTGGGAACCATTACCCTCACGGGCTGGTTCTTGTACCTGGTCGGCTTGTAATCTGGGGGCTTCCTGTCCTAAGAGTCAGGAACCACGCTGAGACGAGGAGTAGGTCTCTAGTGTTTATTACTGCTACATAAGACAGAAAATCCTAACAAATTGAAGAAGCGTGGGAAAACCCAGACAGATAAACCCCAAAAGTCAAGGTGGGTCTGTTCTGGGTCTCTTTGAATGGCTGCTCAACTCCCCAGTACTACGCATGCGTTTTCCCCCCTGGATAGGGGCCCCCTCCTGCTCGCCATCAGCGCTCATGACACTTCCACAATGGAGTTCTTCTCCACTAAGGAAGCTAGTTACCAGGGTTGACTGGTTCTAACCGGACTTTCTCCCTGTCACGCCCGTTTCTGTCGTGCTGCTATGTGAGATGACACACGCCCGCATAGGAAAGGGGCGAAGACCTGGCTCTGCCATCTTGCTTGGGGCGGGAGGAGGGGTAATCAATCCTGGGGGTGGTTAGTGCCTTGAAGAGGCCCCCGTGAATTACATGAATTGAATTAAGAACTTTTTAACATCCCCATCTTGGATTTTATATTTATGTTATTCTCTAAGAATACTGTTTTTATGGTATTTTGGCCTGTATTTATTTTAGTTTTGTTGTAAGCTGCCCAGAGTCACTCCTGAGTGAGACGGATGGTGGCGAAATATAGATTATAAATAAATCAATAAATAGTTGAGATCCCAGTTGGTTGCTTCAGGGATAAATCGACCTTCCTTTGGGTACAGAGTCAGGATTTCTGTCATCCCTTGCATCTCCCACTTCTTGCTTCCTCCTGCAGTCGTCCTCACTGCTCCAGAAAGTGATGCGTGTTTTCTCTTTTGAAGCACGCACTGCACGGACTCATCTCGTACGTGTAACGTGCTTACAAAGAGATCAGCCGGGTCTGTGAAATTGCCTTTTCTTCCATGGATCCTTGTTGATTCTCTGGCTGATGTTGTCTGACCCTTTGTGTGTTTAGCCAAATATTGTCTCCTCCTCAAGGTCTTTTTTTTTTTCCCATGACTTACAACCTGGTCCTTTGAAGTGGAGGGATCAAGCATTGAATTTGCCACTTCTACCTAAAACCGTGGTCCTTGAGTGTTAAAAGAAGGGAACTTCTCTCTCCTTTTATACTAGAAATCATTGACTTATAAAACCAGTTTTGCAGTTGGGTATGGGTAGTCCAAAGAAAGCTTTCTTTTGTGTGATGCTTGCCTTTGAGCGCCATGCTAAACTAGCATTCCCTGGCTATGTTAATTACACTATGTCTGTGAGTTGCATATGCCTGAGAAAAACCACAGCAATTGCTCCCCTCGTGTCTTAGTCATGAGCTTCCTTATATGCTTAGGAAGAAACTTGACCTACCTGCCTCTTTGGCCTGACCAACACAAAGTCTCTTATATTCTCTACATCACGGTTCCTCAACCTTGGCAACTCTAAGCTGTGCGGACTTCAACTCCCAGAATTCCCCAGCCAGCAAAGCCAAGGTTGAGGAACCCTGCTCCACATGGAGCAAACTGCTGCGCGACATGGTGGCGCTGCGGGTTAAACCGCTGAGCTGCTGAGCTTGCCGATCGGAAGGTCAGCGGTTTGAATCCGCATGGCAGGGTGAGCTCCCGTTGCTAGTCCCAGCTCCTGCCAACCTAGCAGTTCGAAAACGTGCCAATGTGAGTAGATTAATAGGTACCGCTTCGGCGGGCAGGTAACGGCGTTCTGTTTAGTCATGCCAACCACATGACCACGGAGGAAGTGTCTTCGGACAAACGCCGGCTCTTCGGCTTAGAAACGGAGATGAGCACCGCCCCCTAGAGTCGGACACGACTGGACTTCATGTCAAGGGAAACCTTTACCTTTACCTTAACTCATGTCCAGTTTGCTGCTGTTAGCTGGAGATAGAGAAGTGGAAGTCTAACATGAGTTGAAGGCACAAGGTTGAGGAAATCTAGAGTAGAATAACATGGAAGGAGGGAAGCATTCGTGAATATCTAGACTCAGGGTGGAGTTTTGGCAGCGTTCTCCTTTTCCTGATCTGCAATGCTAACGGCAATTTTTCTTCCCTTTCCCCAGATTGTGGCATCGCCGAAGAATAGTGGTGTCTCTTTTACTGCTGCTTGCCGTTCTTACATCTACGTATTATATCGAGGGCGCCCATCAACAGGTAACTGCATGTGCAAAGTTAATCTAGTGTTTTCCTGAATTTTCAAAGGGCCTACTCACATTCTCGCAGTATGTTTCCTTTGTATCCAAGCTGCAATTAGCATGTTGCTCCCAAGCCAGCCAAGAGATTCAAAGCTTCTCCTGAACCTTGTTTTTTTCCCTCAACAACCCTGTAGGTGGAATTGCCCTATAAGGCCACTCTTGGAAAGGAGAGAGATACCTGGAATTCCCAGGTCCTAGTCCAGCATTTTAACCATTGCCCCTCTCATCTTTTAGTCAACCACTAGTCCTCATATGCTTCATAAAGGTAAAGGTAAAGGTTTCCCTTGACGTAAAGTCCAGTTGCGTCTGACTCTAGGGGGCGGTGCTCATCTCCGTTTCTAAGCCTTAGAGCCGGCGTTGTCCGTAGACACTTCCGTGGTCATGTGGCCAGCATGACTAAACGGAACGCCGTTACCTGCCCGCCGAAGAGGTACCTATTGATCTACTCACATTTGCATGTTTTCGAACTGCTTGGTGTGCAGGAGCTGGGACTAGCAACGGGAGCTCACCCTGCCGCGCGGTTTCGAACCGCCAACCTTCCGATCGGCAGCTCAGCGGTTTAACCCGCAGCGCCACCGCGTCCCTCATATGCTTCATAGGTTGCCACTAACAAGTCCACTTTTTTAAGAAGCAAAAGCTAACTATATTTATCAGCTTTTCCTGAAGTCCAGACAACAGCCTAGCATCTGCCCTACTTACTTTGGAGACTCTTGAATTGCAGTGAGGCTTCTTACTGTTTTCTTAAGCTTCTAAGTCTTACTTGGGACGAGGGGGATAAGCTTTCTCTTACCTGGCTCTGAGCTGGCAAAGGAGTAGGTTGTTCTGCAAGCAGGATTGGTATGAGAAAGGCACAACCGAGCTGAGCTGGAAGTTAAAATAACTCACCTTCCTGCCCCCGCTTTGGAAGCTACAGGGACGGACATAAGCCAAGGTTGGCCAAACTTTGTGGATCCCTGCCAACGGGTGGTGGTTGTTATTGCTGTTATTTTTAAAATACAGATTCATCTCTATCCTGCTTTCCACCTAGTTGCTCAAGGCAATATACATTTTGGCCTCTCCTAGTGCCCTTAATAAGGGACGCGGTGGCGCTGTGGTTAAACCACTGAGCTGCTGAGCTTGCCGATCAGAAGGTCAGAGGTTCGAATCCGCGTGGCAGGGTGAGCTCCCGTTGCTAGTCCCAGCTCCTGCCAACCTAGCAGTTCGAAAACATGCCAATGTGAGTCGATTAATAGGTACTGCTTCGGCAGGCAGGTAATGGCGTTCCGTGTAGTCATGCTGGCCACATGACCACAGAGGAAGTGTCTACGGACAAACGCCGGCTCTTCGGCTTTGAAACGGAGATGAGCACCGCCCCCTAGAGTTGGACACAACTGGACTTAATGTCAAGGGAAACCTTTACCTTTACCTCTTAGTGCCCTTAATAATAGATGTATTCGCTGCACATTGCTTAACTATTGCAAAGATATTGAAAATCCAGTGAAAGATCAAAACTGGATAGTGGGCATACAAAATTTGTTCTTTTTCCTTATCAGCTTACTTGGGAGATGAGTGTTCTCCTGCATGCAACGTACCTGAGCTATGTCTGGCCAGCTTCAAGTGTTTGGAGCAAAGAAATCAAACCATTTTTCTTAGCACCTGTTTAAGGCTGACCAGTGTTTCCTGACTCTTTTCAATCTTTGCTCCGTTCACAAACTGGCTGATATCTAGGACTCAACCGTTTCTGTGTCTTAAACCCACATTCTGCCCCAGTTGCATAATGGTGGGATGTGTCTCCTTCAAGCTGCCCCCTGATATCTACGATGCACGGAGGCTCCTGACGAACTAATTTTTCTTATTCTTTTGTTTCCTCCTTCCTCAGTATGTGAAGTATATGGAGAAAAAGCTTTTATGGTGTGCCTACTGGGCAGGGTTAGGCATCTTATCCTCGGTGGGACTTGGAACGGGTCTTCACACCTTTCTGCTCTACTTGGTAAGCACATCTTTCTGTAACTTTTTGCATACTGGGGTTTTTCACTAAATCATGCTAATTTGGGGGAATTAGGCAAAGCAAGTAACATTTGCATGATCTGTCTCATTGTGGTTGGCAAGAATAAAATAGATTTTGGTGTTTGGGTTTAAATTCAACCGAAACAGTACTGAACTAATTACAGAAGTTAAGTGTCTAAATCTGTCTCACTAGATTAGAGGTACAGGGTATATAACGCATTTCTTAAGAAGGGTAGGCTATCTGGTATCCTGTGACTGGGTTTTCCTTAACCATGGCTTGTTGAATAAGCTGCAGTCAGCTGGGTTCATACCTTAAGCTAAACTGTGAACCATGGGTTACAACCCACAGTCGCTGACTTCACACAATATTCTGAGCCACGTTATAGTTTAGCATAATGTTTGAATCCTGGCAGCTTCTTTCCCTCCACGATACCCCAAAAATTGGGCTCTTGTCTGCCCACAAATATTTATTTATTTATTTATTTATAATTTCTATCCCGCCTTTATTATTTTTACAAATAACTCAAGACGGGGAACATACCTAGTACTCCTTCCTCCTCCTATTTTCCCAACAACAGCAACCCTGTGAGGTGGGTTGGGCTGAGAGGGAGGGACTGGCCCAAGGTCACGCAGCCGGCTTTCGTGACTAAGGCGGGACCAGAACTCACGGTCTCCTGGTTTCTAGCCTGTTGCCTTAGCCACTAGACCAAGTTCATTCTCAAGCATGAACTTCAGGTGGTCATGAAAACCATTCACCCAAATCCCCGGGTAATATCCACGTCCACCGTCCTTCATGGTGATGATTATAGAGGAGATCCCCTCCACCCCACACTCACCCCTGTGCTAGGAGCAGCAGATCAGGTACAGATCTTCCAGAACCCAGTGGAGGTCTGGGCCCCACACTTTCAGGACTCCAAGCAATTGGAATGGGTTCAAAAAGAGGACATTGAGGATGATCAGAGGAAACTTAACTCCTGTGAAGAAAGATTTAAAGAGCTGGGAATGGTTCACCCTAAGAACAGAGGACTAAAGGAGGAGATGAGAGTGCTCTTAGATAAACAGAAGGATGTCAAGAATTTGTTCTCCATCATTTTGAAGCACTTTGCATGGAAAGATGGGTTTAATTGCAGATTCCAGTGGGAGTCTAAAATAATCTTCCTAACAGTAACAGCAATCTCACGGTGGAACCAAGGACCCAGGGAGGTGGCGGAGGGTCCCATTATTAGACGCAGTGATGCAGAGGATGGACAGGCGTCAGTCTGCAATGTTTTAGGTTGGATTCCTGTCCTGAACGTAGGGATTCTATAGGTCTTTCCCACCCGCCTGCCAGGTTGGGCTGCTTAATTTAATGAAATATTCCTTAAGGCCAGGATGGAGTAAAAGTAGGCCAAGTGGCAAGATGTTTTGCCACTGAAAAGTATAAAAAAAATACACTATCAGTTTCTTCATCTTATAATGGGCTGTAAGACCAAAGAACCCGGGAGGCCAAACAAGAGGAAGTTGGTTTGAGCCTTCCTGAGAACCAATTCCCGGGCTGAGTCTACGCCCAGGAGCACCTTCTTCCATGATTCTGTTTCCAGCTTCCTGAAACATTGTTTTGCACCTGGTTAACGATCCCTCGAGTTCTAGGGTAAAATAAGTCACAGTGGGTGGGTTCTTGCAGCGCACTCAGCCCAAAGCATGCAAATGACTTTACGGCTTGGTGCAGCGTGGGGGCCAGACCACAGAGTCGGCCTCCTCCTTTTTGCACTTCGGTTATCTGCAAAATAGTTTTTCCTCGTTGGAACTGAATGTTGCGGTTGCTTTTGGAATGTCACCATTCGCTCCCAGAAGTGTATCGGTTAAAAACAGATGAAACCTCGTAGGCAACGTGTCGTCCTTCAGTTACACAAAATGGGCTGAAAGATAAAGTAAGTATTTCTGTCAAGCAAGATGAGCTTGCTCGTTCAGTAAAATGTATGCCTGGCCCGTCAACCACCTCCATAGGTACTAATTTCATTTTTAAAAAAAAGTTAGCTTTATATATTTTCATTTTTACTTCTTTCGTTTTTCTTCCAACTGCTGACCTTACGGCCATCACAAAAGTTTGGTTTGATTTGAACTGTCTCCGCGCTTTAATGCTGCATGGAAGGAGGTTGCTGTGATCCACCACTTGGTGTTGCTGTGGACGTGACAGGACTTGGAAGGAAAAATTTGCGGTTCCCCAAGATGAGTTTGGCACGCACAGCTTTCTAACAAAACGTTGCTCTTAGATGTTTTTAACAGGCACTAGATGGAGTGGTTGTCTTGTTCAGGGCTGGCCAGTCTCTCCTCTGAGACTTTTGGTTCAGGCGTGGAGAACTCACTGCCTCTGAACTTTATTGTGGAAATGCCCTTCAGCACTGGAAAGCTTGGGCTACCTTCTGTAGGCGTACGCTCCTCTTCTAAGGGCATGGCTGTAGTTCCAGCGAAGATCAAGGAATAAAAGTTCAGAGACCAGACTGAAGCTAGAAGTGAAACAAGACCGGTGGCTTCCTTTTTAGGATGATGGAAAACCCCTGTCGCTGCAGTGGTTGAGTCAAATCTCACTTGGCAGCATTTATGATCTTCACGACCCCACTGAAGGAAGTCTTCCCAGAGTGACAGCCTTCATCTGTTTTGCTTTGTTGCACGGGTCCATGCCTCCTCCAAAAACCATTCAGGGGAGGGTCTACTGATACAGGTGGTCCTTGACTTATGACCATTCGTTTAGCGACCGTTCAAAGTTACGACGGCTCTGGAAAAGTGGCTTGGAACCGGTCCTCGCACTTATGACCATTGCAGCGTCCCTGCAGTCACGTAATCAAAATCTGGGCGCTTGGCAGCCAGCTCACGCTTACAACAATTGCAGCATTCTGGGGTCACGTGATCGCCATTTGCAACCTTCCCCACTGGCTTCCAACAAACAAAGTCAGTAGGGGCAGCCGGATTCACTTAACGACCGCTGTGATTTGCTTAACAACTGCAGCAAAAAAGTTCATAAAATCGGGTGTGTCTCAATTAACAACCGCCTCATTTAACAATGGAAGTTCCAGTCCCAATTGTGGTCATAAGTTGAGGACCACCTGTATAATTTATTGGGCCAAAAACCCTGGAGGTTTTACACTTGTCCTCAAGACTGGTTTTCCAAGGGATCTCCCCCCCCCCCGCCCTGTTTATTTCTTTGTGATATGCAGCTGTACCCTGGTGTAAGTTCCATCCTTGTGGGAATGCGCAGTTGATGTGACCACAGAGTTTCTTTGTGGTGCCAGCCGGCTTCAAAACCATTCAGGCTGGCATGGTTTGCAGGTGGGAATAAGATCATAGGACAGGAAAAATGCCCCGTAACAAATTCAGTCTGGAACGTTAAACGTGTGTGACTGCTATGCCAGAAGAACCTTGAGGTGCTGCCAAACTGATGTTGTATTTTCTGAAATTCTGCTACCTCAGGCTGAACAAGTACTGAGACACCTTCCTTTAATTGCAGAGGGAAATAATACAACTTACCAGAGTCCTGTTTTGGTTTCTATATTAAATGGGACAATCGCTGCATGCATCCATAATTCATAAGCTACCTAATAAATAGCTTCCCCTGAGTGGGACTGTTTGTATTTCTAAAAATTAACTCAGGATAACAACAATTTGGGGCATGTGCAAAGGATTTTCGTTTTTGGAATAACTGGCTTAAAGCATACACCAGCATCTTTGTGAAATTGGAATACATACGTACTGTATGTATCTGGTTTATGTGGCCGTCCATGTCACATACAGTGACTCTGGACAGCTAATACAATAAGAACAGAAAAAGCACCCTTCCTGAATCCTGCCAGGTGACATTGTAATCAGCATGCCCCCTCTGCCAGATTAGATGGGGTAGGGAATTAGTGCCCTACAAAAGCCTGGGGTAACAAGTAATCAGCTGTTGAAAGTGAGTAGGTAGCATACAAATATTTATAAATCAATTACTTTCTGAAAGCCAGTCCTGGACATGGAAAGTAAGACAGGTCTTTTGAGAGAAGAATAGGGTGCTGC
Organism: Candoia aspera; assembly: GCF_035149785.1. Classification (NCBI taxonomy): domain Eukaryota; kingdom Metazoa; phylum Chordata; class Lepidosauria; order Squamata; family Candoiidae; genus Candoia; species Candoia aspera. Next base: position 4,569,422 of record NC_086153.1, read on the forward strand.
CTCTGAGAAGGCCCTGCCTCTGGCTACTGCCTGGCCATCCAGACAGCCCCTGAAGGTGGCCTGCACAACTGAACTGCACAGCTGGTTTTTGTTCGTTTTGAGGCTCTGGGTTCTAAGTTTGGGGCTTTATAGACTTGATGTATCTGCAGTTGGGTCTAATGGCTCCAGTCGAGAACTTGAAGGGCTGGTATTACGTGATTCTGTTTAGTCTCCGCACTGGGCGATTGTGTTTTGCACCAGCCGCAACCTCCAGATCATCTGGCAGGGCTGTTCCAGGCATTTCCTCCTTTGTCTGTGTCTGACTCCCTTCATATGCTATTGTGATGCTATAATTGTCACAGTTCTACAGCTTGCTGTTACTATTGCTTAGGACTCAAGAGTTTTGCCTATTGACACTCGGCAAATGGATTTGTTGCGGTCTGCGTATCTATTGAAGCCAGGGGAGGGGGGCTTTCAGCTGTGGGGCTGCATGGAGTGCTCAGTTTCACAGACTTGCCATATAGGCCGTCAGTTCAGATCTCCAGCGAGAATGATCTGTTCCTTTCCCCAGCTTCCTGGGTGGGTCTGGAAGGGGTGGGAAAGAGGAAAAGGGATAAGCAGAAAGGGAGAGAAGAGGGTTGCCATTCTTAGCTTGGGGTCTAAATTCCAATCTCTGCAGTGCCCTAGGCATTCAATCCTCCAGCTGGTTACCCCAAAGAAAGTGTGGCTTTGAATAGAAATCTTGGGGGAAAAAATCGAGCACTTTCAAATGGCACGTTAGCCTGATTCCAGCTGGTTGCTGAACTGTTTCTGGGCTTCCTCCTCTTTCTTTCTCAGAAATTAGATTTCTTCTTCTAATTCTGAAGAAGGGAAACTGAAGGTCATAAAGGATGTGCTGCTGGCTGGAAAGTTATTGATGAGAATACCCTGCTTAGTTTTGGGTGGTGATGCGTGGCCCTTGTGCCTTGTTCAAGAGTGTATGGCAGTATGCACTCCCAGCACTGTGATATATAAAACACACAGTAAAAACACAGACCAGAATGGATACGGGGGTGCGATCAACATCTCTTTCAAGGCAGTGGGTTCAGATTTGGCGTTCTAGACTTGAAGCAGTTAATCCAAGGGACAAGAATGTGAAAGCTCTGACTAATATCAGATGCTCTGTCTAGTAGCAGACTAATTAGAAGGAAAAATAAGGTAATAGCCCAAGAATTCCAGCAAGTACCTTGTGTTCAAATGAGATATCTATATATAGGCAATTTAGGGTGGCAGAATTCTTGTTTGTTTCCTCCCTGTTCTTCTAAATGGAGGCTAGAAGCTAGCCTCTTTTGTGAAGCAAGGGCTAGTCTGCATCTCTGATAAAACCATCGTTCCTCTCAGTGTGAGACCTAACTCTCGCAATTGCAAAGCTCCTGTTTGAGATGGGTGTGGATTGCATCTTACTATGTAAAATGTTTTAAAAAATATTTAAAAAGTGTGTTTCCAACAGTCTTAAAATGTGTGGTTATTAATCAGACATAGTAAAAGCCCTGCTGAATTAGGTCTGTAGCATATTTAATCCAGTACATTAGCTTGTTTCCTGCAGGACCTGAATGCAGATTGCTCTTCTCTAGTAACTGGTATAGAGAGACATATGGTACATTGGTTTATATCTTTTTGTGCTTTAAATTAAAACTGTTTAAACCAGTGTTTCCCAACCTTGGCCACATGAAGGGGTATGGACTTCAATTCCCAGAATTCCCCAGCCAGCACACTGGCTGGGGAATTCTGGGATTGAAGTCCACACCTCTTCATGTGGCCAAGATTGAGAAACACTGGTTTAAAACTTTGAAGTGGAATTTCATGTATTAAGTTCTACAATATTATACGGCTGAGTTTATCATTGATTGTGATGACTCATAATATCTCCTATCACCAGACTGCAGCTGACCTCTGGCTCCCTGTCACTTGCCAAGGTATCTCCCAGCTCTGCTAGTCCAAATTATCTTAAAAAAAACTAAGGTGGCATCTGACTCCGCTGGGACTTAATCTGATTATTTCCTGCATGCTGATTGTGTGTTCTTCCACTGCGCTCTTATCTGCCCAACATCTCCTTTGGCGTAGTCCTCCCATGCAACACTTTTCAAATGTTATTCTCCGCTGAAGCTCGTGCACGTCTGTCTTGCAAAAATGGCTCGGGCTAATCTGAAGTTTTTGCCCCTGGCATTTAATCCGGGTCAAATTAGTGGCAGTAGAGAGATTGAGAGAGAGGATGAACACCCTGGGGTTAGAGAGAAGATCCAGAAAGTGATTTAAAAGTCTTGAAACTGTGCCTAGTTCCTCCCCACCATCTTTTGTTTGTGTGTGTGAGAGAGAGACAGAGAAATTGTTTTGTGACTTCCATCTGTCTCATGGGCTTCCTTCGTGATTTTTCAGCCACTTCCTTTCTTTGGACTTTATTCTATTCATAATGAACTCATAGCTTCCCGGAACACTTGACTGGCAAGGGGAGCTTGAAAAATCACTTCTGTCCAGTCTGTGATGGTGACCGTGCTTGTAGGGTCCCTGTTCTCAGAGATGCTAATAGTCTGGCTACTTTGCCCTGTGAGGACCCGGCTTCCAAGGAGAGGTGCAGATTTGGCATCTGCTCTGAATCAAATAAACTGTGAATGTGCTAAAAAGATTTGATTCAATGTGGAGCTTCCTTTTTAAACAGGAGGCTGCTCTCCGCTTTGCGACGCTTTAGCAAAAGCTGCTCTTAAAATTCTACCTTTTCAGAAATAAAATTCCTTTGAAGACTTATCGTGGGGGGCAGGAGCTACCCCACCCCCAAACCTTTTTTAGGACAAACAGAATCAGATTCTGTACCAGCCTTTCTCAGCCTTTTGACCCTGGAGGAACCCTTGAAATATTTTTCAGGCCTCAGGGACCCCCTGCACATTCAGGCTCAAATACAGGCCGGAAGTTACAAAATTATTATATTTGTTTCATGGGTAGGCCTCTATAGATGCATTAACAGTGTTCTTAATCTAAGAATAAAGAATGAAACTTACCTCTTTAATGTGAAGTTGCCCGAATTGGAAGTAATGTTTTAAATAAATCGTGATCTCCCAGGGAACCCCAGTGACCTCTCGTGGAACCCGAGGGTGCCACAGAACCCTGGTTGAGAAACCCTGTTCTATACAATAGTACTTTTAACTTTAATGCTTTATTTCTGAACCCTGGGGACATCCAAAATGGTTCCCTTTCTGAATTCCAAACATTTATTTGGAAGGAAATGATTTCATGGGGACCTTCCGTTTTGAGTAACAGTGGAAGGATTCCAGCTGGAGAGAGAGGGAACTGGAATGAAGTCTAGGGAGCCACAGGACTGAATTTGACCAGTCCTGTTCCAGATTGTATCTTAACTGCAGGGTCCTTTGGGTTGACTTCTTTCTTAGCCTAAATATAAAAGATGGTGTCATCAAGTCTCAGGGAGATTTTAAGAACGGCTGAATAGAGTGGAGGCTGAGTTGTCTTTTGTGGTGAGGTGAGCGAGGCCATTTCCCATGAGAAAATAGCTCTTGTTTCACTTCACCAGACGTGGAGTGACACATTTCCCTATCCCTGAGACTTAAACCGAAGACTTAAACATCCTGCATTACTAAAGGAAAGCTTCACATTTCCAGGACAGGAAATCCAAGAGAGTCTTAGCCTTTACATTTGAGTTGGTGGGTCTCAAGTTTTTTTAAGTAGCTGATACTATTGACTTTCATAATCTTGCCTGTAGAGTGAAAAAGAGATTACCAGTGATTTTTTTTTTTTTTTGGAGACAAGGTGACAAATCTTTTTAACCTTCGCTTGGACTGAAGGGGATCCTGGAGTATGCTTGGATTTGACTGAATAAATGCCAGAGAATTGAAACGTCAGGGGCTTAGACCTTTTGAGTGCACATGGACATAATGAGAACAAGTCTCGACTGTCCTGCTTCTAGTTGTAGGTGTGCATCCCCTTCAAAGGTACTGGAAGGAAAGAAGTAGGTGTGAGCAGAGTTCCAAGAGCATGTGCAGAGATTGTTCCCCTGGATGTCTTTAGCAGCCTGAGCAGCTTAGTTGAAGGTGATCTTGAACACAGAGAACGCACCTGAGACTCAACTGAGTAACGCCTTTGCGGAACAAACAGTCATAATGCAGTCATAACTTGTTCTCAATTATAGGAGGAATTCATATTGGTGTTTTTCACCAGCATGAAAATTGGCCTTGACAACAGATAGATGTGCACTTAATTGGCACCACACCTGGCCAGAGTTCTGCTGGCTTTCATTGGTTTTATATTTATGAGTAATTAATGTACAAGGCTAGTCTGAGACATTGTTCTGCCTCAGGCAGGGCAACACATGGCGCCATCACACCCTCCCAAATTCTGTATGCACGCTGTCTAAGGCTGGTTGGGCTGTTCTGGCACCCAGAGCAGAAAACTGTGCCAGCCTCTGTCCTCCTTTGCGTGACACTAATATAGAGCAGTAATGAATCACAGTCAATTTGCTACCCTTTTGTGACATCAGAAAGGTCCTGCTTGAAGCCATTGTCGTGCTTTGTCTCATGCGAACGTCGCTTTTCTCACCTATTAGTGTTTCGGTGACAACCCTTCTGCTAATTAGTCCTTAGTTTTTGAAGGATATAGACCCAGTATATTTAGCTAGATGCACTCAATTATAGTAGCAGTGGGTACACTGCTGGAAGATCTGAAGGACCAGGATGGGGACAGATCTTCCTGGAGAAAATCTGTTTGGTCTCTAAGAGTTGACACCAACTTGATAGCACCTAATATTTGGCTAGAGATTTAACACTGCTCCTGTAACACTCTATTGGGACAAAGTATCTTATGGAAGGCTTTAATATTAATCTCCTAAAACTCTTGCAGCTTTTAAAAATAAAGCACACTCCATACATTTATGCATAGTTCTTCTCAACCAACCCCCCCCCCTGTAAAGATACGTTCCCATCTTACCTCTATGAAAATTGGGCTGCAGAAATGAGGAGAAAGAAATCCAAAGGAGAAAACTTTAACTTTCAATGATTAACTTGGGTCCTTTTGATGACCTAATGAACCCTCCACCCAGCCAGGTTGCCAACAAGTCAAATTCCATCCTAACCTAGACTCCTGAGGGTGTTCCATCAAATGTGGGGCAACCAAAATTTTTGCTTCCAAGTCATCAAAGGTGTTGCTAGCAAGATTCCTAAGAGCTCCCTCCCTCCCTCCCTCACTATCACTACAGCCTATCCTTTCTTGTCAGCTTTTGCCCTGAAGTTACACACTTGGCCACCATGAGGAAATTAAACTGACTGCTTATCACCAGCCCCCTTTCAGTTCCTGATCAGAGGAGGTTGGTTGGTTGGTTGGTTGGTTGGTACGTGTGTGTGTAACGCCTGAGTGCGTAGAAGCTGTATATGATTGCGGGGTGTGCCAAATTTGACCTTCCTTTGTTTAAAAAACAAACTTGTGGTCTCTGTAACCGTACCTCCACGAATTCGTGTGCATTTGTCTGAGGTATTTGTTAGTGTGATCTTCCACAGATTCTGAGGACAGCTTCTGTACATGAACAGTACACGTGTCGTGTACGACAGCAACCCATGGTAAAGATGGGCTGCTTCTACGGGATTTGGACAACATCTGAAAGAGGATAAGTCTGAGCAAGATTTCCACTGTCTTCAGGGTGTTCATTATCCTAAATCTCTCTCTTCATACTCCCTCAAACCAGAATTAATCCCAGAGTCGTTGGGAGTCGGGCGGCATATAAATTTAATATATCACCATCATCATCACCATCATCACCATTATCGTCATCATCTACGCAGGATGAACAAAGTGCCTCACTAACAAAATGCTGCTACAGTACATAGAAGGATCCAGCCCTCTTCCTGGATGCTCTGTTTCATTTCCCTGGCTGCAGTCAGCCATGTCCATTGAGCAATCTCAGCCCTTGTTTATTCCCCCTCCCCTTAAATTCTTTTTTCTTAAACTTTGATTAACCTTCTGCAAAGCTCAGTGTTTTTCCTCGAGCCTGCTGATGTTTGCCTGTTAATACGCAGCTCATGGGTACTTATAGATCTGCACTTGAAGAATTAGATGTTGGTATACTGGAAAATTCCCCAAAGTGGCTCCCTCCAGACACCGAGAAATTCTGGGAAGAATTGCATGCCAGTCCCAGACTGGAGAAGGAGAATCTGAAGGAGAGCTTTATAAATCTTCAGTACAGAGGAAGGAAGCCTCTTAATACCAGTTTTTAAAAAATGTACAAAAGGGATACATTACTTTTCTTCCTGTATGAATGTGGAGTTTAACAGACTTTGGTCTTGCCCTGCAAGGGTCTCTAAACATATCAAAAGCTACTTAAGAATAACAAGCTGTGTTTTGGGATGAAAGCATGCTCACAGCCTTCCCCTTCCTCTCAACCTGGGGCACAAGGTTTCCTTAAAATCAGAGATAAACTCTGGTTTAGCAGTGACAAACCACATTATGGCTTTGGGCCATGAGTGCAGGAGGTGCTTTATTTAGCAGTCTGAAGGAACTGTGATTACTTGAAGAGGACATCTCTTCTCTGGCCAAATGCACATGACAAGGAAGCAGGGAGCGCATCACCATCCCAGTTGGGGGACAGACTCACCTGAAATAGCATGGCCTTACAGCTTCCTTTGGAGAAGCCTTTCCCCTGAACTCACAGATCCCCCCCCTTTTTTTCCCCCTCCTTTTCAGCTCAGCGACATGCCAGAGTCATCAATAACTGTGGTTCCCCATTTTATACAGTCGGGAAGATATGGCTACCAATCGTGGAGCATGCTGGGATCGTATATTAATTTGAGCCTTCTGTCTGAACAGAAAGTAGCGACTCTTTGTGGTTTATAAAAGGGAAGACTGTCCACTTGGTAGCCTGGAACATTTTGGCTCCTTCTTCCTAGCAAGGACATACTACAGGCTTCATAAGAGACGGCTCGCAAGAGAAATGGGTGCGGTTAATCCTTAAGGCTTCTTCCAAGCCACAATATATAGTCCAGTTTGGCTCTGGAGGAGCTTGGTCAGTAAGTGGGAAGGCTGTGGACATTGGGTTCCTTGCCTGTCCAAATCTGAATGCTTCTTTTTATAAGCACTCCTTTAACATTCTTTTTTTTTTTTTTCCCTCTTGCAATGTGGCTTTGGTGGATTCCAGGACATCAGACTACCCCCTCCCCCCATTATAGAAGGGCTTATATTTTAGGGGGATGAGGATGATGACACCAGTCTTCAGGTGTTCTCTGGAAGGCCAAATTAGATTTCTTCCTTTTTCCATTTTTTCCCCTGGTGATGTTCCTGAGAGAAGCCTATGGAGCAATTTCTCAATAAAAAAGAGAACTTTGGTTGGCCCCTGAAATGATTAAAATTGGCCATCAAATTTATAAACTACTTTGACAATCTCTCGACTTGTTACTAAAGTTCTGTTTACTTCTTTGTTTGTGTTGGATGGATTGAGAGATGCATTTTTGCCCAGGTGTATTTTTAAACTCCCCAGTAGGTGGCAGCACCTTACCAACCTTAACAGATCTTGAAAAAACAGGTAAGGTTGAACTTGGTTAGGATTGGAATGGGAGACCACCAGGTGACACAAGTGCAATAGGGTAGACTTGATTGATTATATGCCATCAAGTTGGTGTTGACTCTTAGTGAACACATAGGTTTTAATGGTCTTCCCCCAACCTGGTCCTTCGGGTCTTCCAACAGTGCACCCATCACTGCTGTAACTGAGTCCCTCCACCTGGCTGCTGGTCATCCTCTTCTCCTCCTCCCTTCCATGTTCCCCAACATTACGGACTTCTCTGGAGAATGAAGTCTTCGCATAACATGTCTGAAGTATGACAATTAGAGGGTAGACTAGAAAGTTGAAAAAGCATATCAGAAGAAGGCTATGGCAAACCACTTCTATACTGTTGCCAAAAAAGCAACAGAGATATGCCCATGAGGTCAGCAGGAGTCAAGCTTAGTTCAAAGGAGATTTTACCTGTTATTTTCAAATAATTCAAAGGGTCACACATCTTTTGCCACCTTTTGCAGGGGCTCTGGTGGTTGGGAAGCATTATTTAACAAAGACTCTCAAGCAGTTTATAGAGAATTGAAAATAAAACAGCTCTTCAATGCCATTTCAGTTTAGCTTACTTTTGTGTCATTTTTCAGATTAATACCCCATCTTTCTACTTTTGTGAGCACTCATGATCACTTAGAGCAGTGTTTCTTGACCTTGACAACTTAAAAGATGTGTGGACTTCAACTCCCAGAATTCCATGCTGGCTGGGGAATTCTGGGAGTTGAAGTCTACACATCTTAAAGCTACCAAGGTTGAGAAACACTGGCTTAGAACATCAAAATAATCATAATCATATACCTTTAATATTATTAAACAACAACATCTGCCTATCCCAGGTCCTTGAGAAGGACTCGATAGGTGGATAAAAATGAGAGAGTCAGTCTGGTCTAGTGGTTAAGGTGCTGGGCTAGAAACCAGGAGGCTGTGAGTTCTAGTCCCACCTTAGGCATGAAAGCTGACTGGGTGACCTTGGGCCAGTCCCTCTCTCTCAGCCCAAGAGCCAATCAGGCGTGGTAGGAGAGTTCTAGTCCCGCCTTAGGCACGAAAGCCGGCTGGGTGACCCTGGGCCAGTCCCTCTCTCTCAGCCCAAGAGCCAATCAGGCGTGGTAGGAGAGTTCTAGTCCCGCCTTAGGCACAAAAGCCGGCTGGGTGACCCTGGGCCAGTCCCTCTCTCTCAGCCCAAGAGCCAATCAGGCGTGGTAGGAGAGTTCTAGTCCTGCCTTAGGCACGAAAGCCGGCTGGGTGACCCTGGGCCAGTCCCTCTCTCTCAGCCCAAGAGCCAATCAGGCGTGGTAGGAGAGTTCTAGTCCCGCCTTAGGCACGAAAGCCGGCTGGGTGACCCTGGGCCAGTCCCTCTCTCTCAGCCCAACCCACCTCACAGGGTTGTTGTGGTGGGGAAAACAGGAGGAGAAAGGAGTATTTGGTATGTTCCCTGCCCTGAGTTATTTATAAAAATAATAAAGGTGGGATAAAAATAAAATAAAATAATAAAAATGCCAAGCCCTGTCTAAACATTTGGCTGACTGTGCGATCAACCATAATTTATTTAATTTATTTGCTGCCCGACTCCCTTAAATTTATATGCCTCCCCACTCCCAGCGACTCGATTCAAATGCAGCATTTTAATCTGTGATTAGACTACACTTGGGGACTTTGGGGACTTCTGACCATCACATGAGGTTATTGTAGAGCTGAAAAAAAGCACTAAAACTGAAGAAACACCAAAAGAATGTGGGGAGAGGCAGCGAGGCTCACCCACAAGGACATCTGGGGCTCTTTAGCTTGGAGCAAAGATGAACAAGGGAAGCCTGATAGGGGTATGTAAAATTATTGACGGCAGGGAGAAATGTGAATTGATTTTTTCTCTCTCAAAATGTTAGAACTGGTGGTCATCCGTTAAAGTGAGAGAGGATTCAGAATTGATAAGAACTTCTTGACACAGTGCCATTGGCTGCTGTCAAAGGTGGTGATAGCCATTAATTGAGGGGATTTTAAATTCACAGAGGATCATGGTGTCAACAGCTAATAAACTTAGTGGTTGCTTGCTACTTTCAGAATCCCAGGCAGCCTGCCCAGGGGGCTGTGGGAAAGGGCGATTGCTCTCCAGTCCATATTTGTCCTTCAAAGCAGGGTGTTTAATTATTATGAGTCACCTAGAGCTCCGTGGAGAAGAGGTGGGATATAAATATTTAAATTATAATGAGTCACTGAGATCTTAATCCTTTCACCCTTGTACTTTAGATCAGAGTGTCCTTGAACCTTGCGCAACCTCTCCCTTCCTCTTTTAAAATCCAGATCAAACCCCTCCTCTTTCACTTTTTTTGCTACTAATTTCACCAGGAAATTGACTTTAAAACTTGACATAGCTGCACTTGCTAGATCGGTGTTTCGGTGTTTCTCAACCTCGGCCGCTTGAAGATGTGTGGACTTCAACTCCCAGAATTCCCTAGCCAGCAAGGGGAATTCTGGGAATTGAAGTCCACACGTCTTCAAGCAGCCAAGGTTGAGAAAGACTGCTAGATCCAGTCTTTGGATGCCAGTCCCTCCTCAACTGGGTGTCTTCAGATGCGTGGGCTTCAGCTTCCAGAATTCTCCAGCCAGTCCAGCTGTTGTTGATAATTCTGGGATTGGAAAATCCACAAATCTGCAGATCTGCCAGAGTGGGAAGGCTAATATATAGAAACTCAGCTCAGGAATCCAGTTTGGCATGTCTGTCATGGCAAGAGCAGCTCTGCTGTTAGGCAAGTTGAGCCAGCCTTACGGTAGCTTCTTGTAGAATCCCATAACTTCTGGAGGGATCTGGCTACCAGCCCTGACATCCCACTCAGTGGCCTTTCCTGCTCCAGAGAAAAAGGTTGGGCTGGAGAAGATGGGATGTTGCTGCATCAAGCATTGGTGCCTGGGAGGGTGGGACAGGAGGTGGTGGTGGTGATGAGGTGTTCCCCTGCCAAACTTCAAACAGCTCCCACCCTACTGGTATTTCGAAGGGCCTTATAGACCTGCCTCTTCACCCAGGCCTTTGGAAAGGATGACCGATGCTCTTCCCTTCCTGCTCCCCTCCGGATTTGTTTTCTTTGCCAACGTTCTTTTGTTTTATGCTGTTGTGTTTTTTGTACTGTTCTTTCTTTTAAATGTTTTAACAATTGTAAACTGCCCAGAGTCACTGGGAGTCAGGCAGTATATAAATTTAATAAATTATTGTTGGCATCTTTGTCCACCTATTGAGTCCTTCCCAAGAACCTGGGATAGGCAGATGTTGTTGTTTGATGGTGTTAAAGGTATTGATGCAGGACGTATGATGACGACGACAACGACAAAGACACTTTTGATTTAGCTTAGCTAGTGCCTGCCCAAAATTGTGGACTGTTGTTTAAATGCATAGCAGTTGACAGCTGAAGAATTGAATTGAATTTGGGAAATCTTAGATCAAATCCCTTCTCAGCATTGAGTTTAGTATTAATTGATTTATAATACATACGTACAATTTATAAGCCACCCAACTCCCAATGAGTCTGGGCAGTCTACAATTTAAAAATGCACATACACACGTATACGGTGTGGAGAAAGACATAAGCAGATCCGTTTCACAGAGCAGGAAGTTAGGAAGGAAACAAGGACCAAGGGGCTTTCAGTTTGAATTCTTTGGACTGGAGAGTCTGGATTTAAATCAGTCTTCAGCCATGAAATCTATTAGGTTGATCTTGGACCAGACACCTTATGAATGCTGAAGTGTTTGTTGGATGGATGCCTGAACGGCTCACACCAGAAGCAAAGTAAATATGGAACGAAATAAAACCAGAACTCCATACCTATCCAGCCTTCTTGTGGTTTCATCTGTTTGATCAGCAGCTACCACTTGTCTCCTATCAAGCCATCTGGCAACCTATTTTTGAAATGATGGAGTCTTGAGAAGCCAGAATTGCATGGCGTAGGAGTCTGCTGTTCAGGGGGCAAAATTATTTATGTGTTGGTTTGTTGGTTTGTTTTTCACATTTCTATCACCGCCCATCTCCCCCAGAAAGGGGGCCTCTGGGCAGTTTACAATAAAATCGACAAGTAAAACGGCGTTCCGTTTAGTCATGCCGGCCACATGACCACAGAGGAAGTGTCTACGGACAAACGCCGGCTCTTCGGCTTTGAAACGGAGATAAGCACTGCCCCCTAGAGTCGGGCACGACTGGACTTAATGTCAAGGGAAACCTTTACCTTTACTTAAAACCATAGAACACATAAATTGCAATACAACCCACCAGTAAATAGAAAATAAAATAGATACAGAATCCAAGTGGCAAAAGATTTTGTTCATTAGGGAGGGCTCTACGGCGCCAGCCACTCCCAGGGAGAACTATTGCCCTTCCCATCCCATTATGCAGAACTGGGCTTTCCAGATTTCACATTTAAGCTGACAGTTGTACAAGTAGTCCGTCAACTCCCTTTTTTCTGTTCAGTTTGCATGGAGAGCTGGTATATGGGCTTGCCTTTGGTAATTCTGCTGGTCTAAGTACAGTAATAAAAGTTTCTGATAGGATTCGCTTTGGATTATCCCCATCCCATGTAGGGATCAAATCCGGCCAGGTTCAAATAAGGCACTGAACGTAGAAAGGCTCCAGGTTCAATCCAGTGTTACCTGGATGCAGAAGGAGAAACCTCACATGATATGGAACTAAAAGGACCAATCTCATGTGGAGGCTCGAGGGGAGTGGCTGAGTGATGGCGGAGCTGATCTCCATCAGGAGGTCTCCATCCAATCTGTGCCTGCCCAGTTGGAGAAAATCAGGTAGCAGGTCACTGGGAGAACCTTGCTTCCACCCTGGAACATTGCTGCAGGTCAAAGTCTGGAATATTCAGTTAGAGGAACAAATGATTTGTTCCAGCCTTGTCCCCAAAGCTGTTATGACCTCATGGGTGACTCTTGGCCAGGCATTTGGGAATCAACATCCCAGGATTAAATTGCACAAGTGAAAATAAAGTTCTCATGTAAGGTAGGGATGGAAGGGTGAGTCACCAGTCATGCTCTCTCCTTGGTTCTCTTTGCTTTTATTCTCTTTTACTCCTCCTCCTCTATCTCCCAAGGAAGGAAGGTAGCTTTGGCAAATTGCCCCGCCCTCCCCCCACTGCCCCGCAGCGCTGCCAGTACAGCCTCTGAGTCATGGGGGGAGAGGGGGGGAGGAACAACCTCTGAAAAATAGTTCTCCAGAGACGTTAGCAGGATTCTGCCTTGTAATTAATGGAAGGCGGTGAAACGTGTTCCGCACCATGGCTGGGCTCCAGTGAATTGTTTTGGAGTATTATGGGAATTGAAGTCCAACACTGAGGGCACCCTAGGTTAAGGCATGGGGTTATATGAGGAACTTTCTTTGTTTATTGCTAATTCAATGGATTCCCACTGTTTGTTGAAATTCTGCCCCCCCCCCCGCCCTCCTTCCCTCTCCCCTCTGCAGGGCCCACATATAGCATCTGTGACGCTTGCTGCTTACGAGTGCAACTCTGTGAATTTCCCTGAACCACCCTATCCAGACCAGATTATCTGCCCGGACAAAGAGGGAGTCGAAGGATCAATTTCATTATGGACCATCATGTCCAAAGTCAGGCTGGAAGCCTGCATGTGGGTAAGACCGGAATGAATCATTTCAAAGGCATTTGCTACAGAATTTGGTTAAATTAGGAGAACTCATAAAAATTGCTAGTCCCTGAGGTTCGACAAACTCACCTAGCCCAGAGATAAACTGGGCTGAGAGACTTTTCGATCAGTGTTTCTCAACCTTGGCAGCTTGAAGATGTGTGGACTTCAACTCCCAGGATTCCCCAGCCAGCAATGCTGGCTGGGGAATCCTGGGAGTTGAAATCCACACATCTTCAAGTTGCCAAGGTTGAGAAACACTGCTTTAGATTAAATGGCTGTTTCATTGGCCACTATTGTCTTTGGAACTGCGCAGACTGAGTGAGAATCATACCCTTGGAAGGGGATGGAGAGACTGTGCCCCAAAATTTAAATCTGGAAAAATCTGAATGGGATATTATGTGGGTACTGAATCTCCGGGTGTGAATTTATATATTTGTTTATTTGAATTGATTAGCTGCCTAACTCGACCAATCAGAAAATCACAGTATCAGCACAAATCACAGTCACCCATGCCTTAGTCACCTCCCGTTTGGATTACTGCAATCTGCTCTATATGGGGCTGCCCTTGAAGACGATCTGGAAGCTACAACTGGTCCAGAATGGATCGACATGCGCAGTTTGGGGTGCCCCACAGTTCACCTGAGTAACAGTACTGCTGTGTGAGCTGCCTTGGCTTCTGGTTGCCTCCCAGGTGCAATTCAAGATGCTGGTTATCATCTTGAAAGACCTCCACGGCAAGGGCCAGGTTACTTGTGGGACCGCCTTTCCCTGAAGGTATCTGCCCATCGTACTAGGTTAGATCGGGTGGGTGCGCTCCAGGTCCCCTCCCTTAACTGTTGCCACCTGATGGGACCTCAGAGGCACACCTTCTCAGTGGCCGCCCCTGCCCTTTGGAACAGCCTCTCCCCTGAGATCCGAGGGATCCCTACCCCTACCCCTTTAGCCTTCTGGGGCTAGGATGGTGGTTGAGCTGGGAGGCTGTTTGGTCTGGTGCCTGGGAAGAAGGGTACAAGTAGTCCTTCTTATGACCATTTGTTCAGTGACTGAAGTTATGACAGTGCTGGAAAAATGGACTTACAAAGGTACGGCTGTTGCAGCACCCCCGCGGTCACATGATCAAAATTCGGGTGCTTGTCAGCCCACTTGCACTTATGACCACAGGGGCGCTTCGACTCCCCCACCCGCCTATTTCCCCCCCATCTCTGGCCTTTTGGCCGCCAGGAACCCTGCCTTGTGGGGCAACGAGCAGCCTCAGAACCATGCGGCCTTGGGGTTGCTTGCCGCACTGCGGCTCAGGGGCTTCATGGCGCACCTCAGCTCTGGGGCTGCAAAAAGCCCCTGAGCTGCAGCGCCGCACGAACCCGCCCCTGGAAGCCTCAGGTGCCCCGGCCCAGTCCCAGTCGCCCTTGCCGCCCTGCACTCTGAGACCCCTGCAGCCCTGCATTCCACCACCCCAGCTGACCTTTTCCGTCTTCTCACTCCTGCTGCTGACGAGACAAGCCTGGCCTGGCCCTTCGTGCCAAAAAGCTCCTTTCTGCCACACTGCTGGGGGCTTCTTGTAGTACACCAAGGAGCCCCTGAGCCGCAGCATGGCAAGCAGCCCCAGGGCTGTGGGGTTCTGGGGCTACTTGCTTCCCCACAAGGCAGGGTGCAGGGCAGCCAAAAGGGCAGAGATGTGGGGGGAGAGTGGAAGGTGGGGGGAGTTGGAGGCAGTCCCTTACCTAACTAAGGCTCGGGGCTGAGATGGGCCATACCCAGAATGGCTTGGATTGGGGTGGGTCCTCGGCTAATGACCAGTGGAATTCGTTTAACAATGGCAACAGGGATTGCCGGGATTGCCGTCACTAAGCGATGCAATGTCACATAGCGCTTTACAACCTCATCACTTAGTGATGGAAATTCTGGGCCCAGTTTTG
This sequence comes from Candoia aspera, assembly GCF_035149785.1. NCBI lineage: Eukaryota > Metazoa > Chordata > Lepidosauria > Squamata > Candoiidae > Candoia > Candoia aspera. Next base: position 4,584,513 of record NC_086153.1, read on the forward strand.
GTCATAAGTCGAGGACTGCCTACCTTCGTTTTCAGCCATGTTTTTATGGATTGTTGTGAGCCGCCAAGAGTCCTCATGTGAGATAGGCGGCCATATAAGTCCTGCAAATAAATAAATAAGATCAGTTCTTACCCCATAGATTTAACTATAATCAGAACTCTCCTGAGCTCCATATAGGGAGCAACCAATGGATAAAAGAGTAACTATAGTCTGTGGAGCAGATTTTGCTTTTGTTTTTTGTTCCCACTGGGAGTTTTTGGCCACAGAATAAATCTCGTGGGATGAACCTGTTTCTTTCAGAAAGTACTTAAATCTGTTTAGATAAGACTGTGAAGTTTAGGGAATGAATGTAGTGCCTGCTCCCAGTTCGACGGATAGTCCAAACACACTTTAAAGGATTCCCTTCCACTCCCAGCGAATGGCCATGGCAGCACTAGAGGCCAATGGAAGACAGCATGGGCCGTCGAGGGCTGCCATTTTAATTTCCCACAGTGCCTCACGGCAATGCTGCATTGGGCTTGTTTTAAAATAGAACGAATGCCATCGGCAACCCCCTGATGCGGCTCATAGCACCCATTCCAGGAACAACAAAGCAGTAAATGCCCGGCTGGTGCGCAGCTGGATTCCATATGCAGGTACTTGCAGATTGATCAGATCAAATTCCTTAAAGTGCTTTGCATCCGTTTTGCATTCCTTGCACTGAGGCCATGCTGATGTCATGCTCGCATTGTGCGTGGTTGGAAATGTATTTATTTTTGTGCTCTTTACAGAGAGCCACCACAGATGTTACCATAGGCTCCCGCTTAACAGCTGTTAGGAGAAGGAACGGCAGCTGCCAAAACAGGCATGGCAATTGGAAACGTTTTTCCAGGCTCAACTTTTCTTGGGAGCATCCTCCACAGGGCCAGCTGAGTAGAGAGAATTCTTCCAAGAAAAATAATAATAAAAAGGCTACAAAATGTTTCGGCTGCTACTGAAGAAGTGTCGTATGACTTGTGTTTCCCGTGGGGAATCTCTCGTTATCTGATGTTACAACATGTTTTTGCTTGGCCCTGTTTACATGAGCATTAAAACCCTGCTTGCTTGTTTCCTGTCAGCTAAAGATGCTGGCAAGTGACCCTCTTGATGTTTTTCCCCCTTTGTCCCAATTAGAGTTGGAACTGGAGAAGCCGGCAAGATGTGTGTGCTCACGCCCATCCACAACGCACATGCGCTTGCACAGTGTTGTGGTTCTCGTTTCTGTCCAGGGCTTGTTCACAGGGGGGCCATGTTGCCAGGAGCAGGTTGTTAATTCATTAAGAGTTTAATGAGGTTTAATAGGTGGGTTTCCCATTGGTTCCTGCATATATGCGGGCATCAGCTGGAATAGATTTGGAAGGGGCCACCTGGAACATCTTGTTCAACCCCCCTGCAAAGTGCAAGAAAACCACCTTTGAGAGGTGTCCCTTCTTAAAACCCCCTGGAGAACCCACAGAACATTAGCTGACTTTCCCACTGTTGGATAGATGTTATCATCAGGAAGTTTTTCCTTATATTTAAAAAAAATCTAGTAGGTTGCATCTGTACCCATTTATATTTGGTCCTAGTTTTTTTCGCCTCAGCCAGCTTTCAGCTCTTCCGTTGTGCTTGAAAGCCATGGGTGGGTAGTCTCTGGCCCTCCAGATGTTACTAGTCCCTCCAGCTGGTGAGGGATGCTGGTAGTTGCAGTTCAAGAGCATCCAAAGGGCTACCCATTGTCCACTCAGAGGACAGAACGCTGTACACGGACCAAGTTCTAATCCTCACTTAGACTTACCATTGCTAGGTGTTCCTTGTCAGTTTAACTTACATCAGACAATTGTTCTGAGAATGACATTGAGGACAGATTGTTCATCACCTTGAACTCCTTGAGATGGAACCAGGTTAAAAATACAGTGGAGGAGAAAAGAGAGAATGAAAGCATCTCAGTGTGATTTTTCTTTCTTTCTGCACCATCTGTGGCAAAATGTGCCACATATTGAGCTGTGTTTTGAACTGATGATCAAATTAGCAAAGTACGGTTAAGACTGTTGCAGAAGCCGTGCGCCTAAGATATGGGAATGCTCAGCTGTAGAGAAGTACAGAGCTAACCTTGAAGAAAGAATGCAAGAGCCATTAAGGAAATGGCAACTTTGTCCTGGGAAAGAAGAAGGGGTGAGAAAGACTCAAGATAACCCCTCCTTGATTCTATTTGGTATGAGAGAGAGCAGACGGATACTCTGGCAGACTTTCAAAATTATGTTACACCCTACAGTAGTAAAGTAGCGTTCCTGAAATCCATGCTCTGTCTCTTTCCTGACCTGGCCTACTTTGAAGGGCTGACATCAGCGGAGTGTAGCTGTGAACCAGGGATAATCCTGGCGTCTAAGTGGATTTGGCACTTGAGCGTACATTGCAGGTGCTCTCATAAAGCTATGCCAAGCATCCAAAGAGAGGTTTGGTTATACAAAGTGTTGAGGCAGCCACGTCTTCTGAGAAGGGTGGGCTGCTTCCAAGGCGTTCTCAGACGGTCTCCGCATGGGTGCATCTGTGCACATGGCTTCATTTGCCTTCCCTGCAATCCGGGAGCCTTCGCTTCCCCAAGGGAACCTGGGGAAAGCTGTCCTGCTAGGCAGTTCTGGAGGACACACCTGCCTTATTGGGGGCTTCATTAACGGCCTGTTCACAGGCTTTGCACAGCCTTAACAGGACAAGAGGAGGCACAGCCAGCCACTGACTTCCTCAGATGAGGTTGTTTCTCGCCATGCTCTACCTCTCCAGGAAGCTTTCTTTCCTCTCTGTCTTTTTAAGTTGGCAAGGAAGGAGGCTTTCAAAAGAATCCATGCCATGTCTATTTCTTTCATCAATGGTTATCAGGCAGGGTTGTGGACCAGGGCCTTCCTGTAAACCAGTTTTTCTCAACCTTGGCGACTTTAAGACGTGCAAAATTCTGGGAGTTGAAGTCCACATGTCTTAAAGTCGCCAAGGTTGAGAAACACTGCTATAAACAGATGTGATGCTGGACACCGGCGCTTGCCTTTTCTTGCCAGCTTCCAGTTAAACGGATTTAATTAAAGAAAACTTTAAAGAATCTTAAAAGCCAGGCAGGACAGAGCGGCCGGCAAATGCAAAAGGCAGTGTCTAAGAGTAGCTGATGCCCGTGAGGGCCAGGTTTTAGATGAGAGCCCTCAACACCTTGCTGCCACTTTGGCAGCAGATCTAAATTTCCCATGGGACGTAGTTCCTTGCGTGAGATCTGAATTGGCCTGTAAGCTTTTTTTCAAAGGCACTTTCCTTTCTCTCTCTCTCTCTCTCTCTCTTTAATTCAGAAAGACTCGAACAGTCCTGTCTAGCTCCACATCCTTTTTCCAGGAAGCTTGCAGGCAAGATGCACCTGTCAGTAGTGGGCATCTCCTGTTGCTTCCCAGCAGTTACCCTTCAGTGACAGAGTGCCTTTAAGTGGGTAGGTTTGGTATGGCAACTGGGGCAAGCTGTGAGAGAGCAATCTCTCCTCCTCTCCTATATATGTGTCCAATCTGCTTTTAGTGGCATCTTTTGGCCGTCAGTCGCTTAGGTTAATCTGCACATTGCAACATGGAATGTTTTTCCTTTCATCTGTGGCTTGCTGGAGCGTCACACAGGTTAGCCAGGACAGGAGTTCCTTACTTCTTCAGACCAGCAGTTTGTACATTTGCTGAAATGTTTCCCACCTTTTACTGTTTTAGGTCATCCCATTACAGATAGATGCGATGAGAATGATAAATCTGGAGTAGAACCAAGCTCTGTGAAAGAGCTCCTTGGGGCTTCTGTTTGGGGGGCGGGGGGCAGGGGTTGGACGAAAATCTTTTTTGCTGAAAGGGTGAGTTGGAAGTTGATGGTGTGACTCAGAGGTTGGAGCTGCAGCTGAGACTGTTTTCATTGTAGCTGAAATGAGTGGACTTGATGCCCGGAAAAAAGGGGGAGGCAAGAACATTTTCAAAAACTTCCCCAGGATTTAAAAAGGTCTTCTAGACGACAGACAACTGGCAGGTCATAAGCAGAGGGGTTCTGCAGCTCTTTTTTTTACTTGAGAGCTTATGATATTGGGGAAGAACTTTTTAAAAGTCAACAACTGCCCCCCCCCCTTAGGGATTGAGCTGTCACAGTCCTGCTCTTTCTTCTCTTTCTGCTGTTTTGATCACAAAACTGGCATGGGACAAAAGTTGGTGATTAAATAAGAAGTGGAGCAAACTAAGTTAGTTTATTTATTAGATTTACTTACCACCTCAATTCACAAGGCAAAGAACGATATTCTAACATGTAATTAAATCTATAACACAGTATAATGCACCTCGATGATGAACGGGTATTGCTGGTATTGGTGATTCCACATTGATCAAGCCAAGTTTTTGCCAGCTTCCAGAAGCCCGTGAGAATGGGGGCCCCACAGAGAATGCCCACAGCCAGTCCCCTTAATATTTCACCCCCTGATGGGTGGGGAGGCTTAGCAGCTGTTTTCTGGCCATCCAGATCAGATAGGCAGAAAAGATCTGGGAAAGGCAGTCTCTTAGATACCTTATATAGTGTTCCGAAGCCATGCGAGGCCTTATAGGTAATGACCAGCACTTTGAATTGTACCGGCAACTCAACAGTTCTATTATTTTTGTGTGTTGTAACAGGCAGCAGTGTGATTGCTGAGTAAGCTTGCAGGCTGCTGCATTTTAAACCTGCTGCACTATCAGGATAGTCTTCAAGAGCAGCCCCGTGTAGAACAAATTACAGGTAGTCCTCATTCGTTTAGTGATGGTTTGGACTTACATCGGTACTGGAAAAAATGACTTATGGCTGGGCCTAACACGGCCATCGCTGCATCCTCACAGTCACATGATCACAATTTGGGCACTTAGCAACCGGTTCACATTTATGACCATCACAGCGTCCCATGATCATCCGAACACCATTTTCAACCTTCCCACCCAGCTTCTGGCAAGCAAAATCAATGGGGAAGCTCGTGATTTGCTTAATGACCACATGGTTCCCTTAATGGCTGCCGCAAAAGTGGTAAAATCGGGTCGGATTCACTTAATGACCGCTTCACTTAGCAACTGAAATTCCAGTCCCAGTTGTGGTAATTAAGCGAGGACTACCTGTACATCAGTCCAGCTGCTAGATGACAAGGGCATGAATGATCCTTCTCAGCCTGTCCTCTTCCAGACAAGGATGCAAGTGATGCACCGGCCAGAGCTCTGAGAAGACTTGCCAGATGGCTGTGAAAGGCTCACCAACCAAAGCTTTAAAAGTGTCACAATTCACTACTCCAGTTTTGCTTTCTTCCACTCAAGTGAGAAGGTTTTTGCCACTCCTGATGCAAACAGGTGGGACTGGATACATCTGCTCATTCCATGTTCTGAACATGCCTCCTCCCACTCAGCCTCCAGAAGGAACTTCTGTCTCGTTTGTAGTGGGAGGGCCTGATTTATCCCGTTAATAGCCAGCACAGAAATATAACCTGACCTCCAGGTTCCAAATCATTTATTCATCCAGGAACACCTGAGCACAGGTGACAATTAATGGTCAGATTATGAGAGTGAAAAGGGCATCCAAATTTAGATAACCACAGCTATCAGCTATTTGATAAATACTCTAGCAGGGGATCTGTTTCATGGGATCACATGTTCTCCACGCATTCTGTTTTGCAACCTCATGGCATGTGACTTGGCTAATTCAGGGAAAGTTCATTTCTAGTACACACAGGGCGACCTTTTATTTTTCCCTTCGGTTAGCAACACGAAGCCAAAACAAAGGGCCATTTTTACAGTGGAAAACACATTTGTTTTTCCTTACTTTTTTTTTTAATTTACATCTTCCAGCCCAAGAAGCTGCTGCAAATTAACTGCTTAGCCAGGAAGAAGAAAGTTGTTCTGGCTTGCTTTTAGGTTCTTGCATTCAGTACGCGGTCAGATTTCCACCCATTTAAACTCATTCTTTTGTGCTCCCTGAAAATAATGTTACTAAGAGGGGGCTGCTTCCTCCACACCTCGCAGAATTTCTTCATCAATCCTATACAGATAGTCCTCACTTAATGACCACAATTTGGTCCTAAATTTCAGTTGCTGAGCAAAGCGGTCATTGAGTGAATCTGACCCAATTTTACAAGCTTTTTGTGATGGTCATTAAGCAAATCATCACAGGCATTAAGCGAACCACATGGTTGTTAAGCAAATCACGTTCTCCATTTAATTTTGCTTGCCAGAAGCCAGCTGGGAAGGTCGAAAATGGTGATCACGTGACCATTGGGCACGGTGACAGTCATAAATGTAAACCAATTGTCAAGTGCCTAAATTGTGATTTCAGGGATGCTGAAATGGTTGTAAGTGTGAGGACTGGCCGCAAGTCGGTTTTTCAGCACCGTCTTAAGTCCGTCATTAAACAAATGGATGTTAAGCAAGGACTACCTGTAGACCCAGCCTCAGTGTGACAAGGCATTCACTTCATCAAAAATTAAGGATTTTTTTTCCCAAGGCAGCATTCCGAAATGAGCAGAAGTAAGTGAAGTAAGCTGCTTTCTTTTCTCTTTAAAATATCTCCTGGCTCCATTGGAAATAACAAGCCGTTTTTGCCTACCACTTACTTCTGCTCAAGTAGGAGCTCATTCTAGGAACACAATTCCTAGAATCCCCAGCCCTCATAAAGGAAGCCGCATTAAATCAAGGAGAGATGCAGTCAGGTTTCCTTTTGCACCCCTGTAGATAATAAACTAGATTTTTTTTTTTCCAGGCTATTACAACCTGGGCCACATAACACCAATTGTTCCATCTGCATTGGGTGCTCCAAGTGTTTTAGAATGAGAGCTGTGTTAGCAAAAAGTCAGGTGCACCTTATGACATTTTATTAGAAGGCAAGAGAGCCAGTTTTGTGTAGGGGTCAAGGCGCTGGGCTAGAAACTGGGAGACCGTGAATTCTAGTCCCGCCTTAGGCACAAAGCCAGCTGGATGACCTTGGGCCAGCCGCGCGCGCTCAGTCCTAGGAAGGAGGCAGTGGCAAACCACTTCTGAAAACCTTGCCAAGAAAACTGCAGGGACTTGTCCAGGCAGTCTCCAAGAATCGGACATGGTTGAATGGGGTGGGGTGGGTGGGTGGAAGAAGACATCAGCTTTTGTGAGCTGTAGCATCAGAAAAGGTGCTCCCAGATTCCTGCTGATTCTTTGCTTATTCCAGGGAACCTTTCACTTTACCGTGCTGCAACCCCCTAAAACAGTGTTTCTCAACCATGGCAGCTTGAAGATGTGTGGGCTTCAACTCCCAGAATTCCCCAGCCAGCATGGGAGTTATGGTTGAGAAACACTGCCCTAAAATAATACATGAATTGGTGTGACACTCTCCCCCACCCCTTTCCATCCTGTGATCGTAGCCGCACTCTGGTTAACTGCCCCCACTAAACAGGGCTTTTGCTCTGCCTGGGCAAGCTGGTTGTTGGCTTGTCTGGGCAGAGCGGGATCACAGTCTGGCAATGACCCAGCTGGGCATGCGCAAACCCGGCTTAGGCACCAAAGCTGGATCTTTGTCAGGTCGGAAGGCGCTCTCCTTCCACCACCTCTGCCCTTGCAGCAACAGCTTCTGCGCTGGCTCCACCTGCTCCTGAGCACCACCTAAGGTGACTTATCCCAGATTGAAGGGCTCTTGCTTAGTCTTAGCTTCCCCCTCTTCGAAGTGGGGTGGCCCTCCTGGGCTCCTTCCAGAGAGACACCATGCAGCGTCCTGGTGCTGAGCCTGTGTGCCAGCTCCAGGCAGCCAGAGCACTGCGCCTCTTCTGCTTCTTGCAAGAGGGTGAAGCAATGGGAAATTTTTCTTCTGCACCCTATATACAGTGTGGGCCTCCTTTACATTACCCCTTGCTTTTGCACAGGTACACAAACTACAGACCCCCAAAAGCGGCTGAATTAGATGTCCCTGCAGCTCCAGCCATCGTGGCAAAAAGCAAGGGATCCGTGGAAACATAATCCGGCAATATCTAGAGGGCCACAAACGAACGGGTGGGGCATTATCAGTCTGAACACCAACGCACCAGCGCATACTCCCCAAGGGAAGCCCCCTGGGATGCATGGTTGCTTGCCTTTGTGAAGCCACAAAGACATGGTTCCTTCTGCAAAGTCTTTGAGGCATAAAAGTGGCTGGCTCTTTCTCTGTGGCTCCCGGGGTTCTCACCTTAAATTTATTTATCTCTGCGTGCTTGCACTGGTTGTCAACTACTCCTTTAGGACTGGACCGCAATTGGTTTAAGGACCGATATGTTGCTGAGTGGAAGTGTATAACCGTAGCTTGCACCTGTGTATGATGTGGGCAGGTTCCCCTCCATTTCAGCTTTCATTCGGCCTGTTTGTGATCTAAGTATTTTTTTTCACCCCACGTAAGACCAGTAAATGGTCTAATATGTTGACATCTCCCCCCTGCCATGTGCCCCCCATGTTTAAGCTTCCTGCTTGCCTGCACCATGTAACCTGGCTGGCTTGCTTTGAGTCACTTGAGGCCACTTCCTCCTAAGGGGACTATTCTGCGGTGCATCTGCGCCTGGCTTGTGGGCTGTGTGGCCAATTTATGAAGATGTGCTTGAATGGGTGGTGCTGGTTTCTGAGCAGGTGGCGTTTCTCTCCTGATTTCTTATTCTTGCCAACTAGGGGTATGTCATTTCCCTCCAGCTCAGACACTTTTCTTACGTGGACATCTGCTTAGAATTATCTTCCCCAACCTCTCAGCCCTTTGAGGTGGGCCAGGATCCCCTTATCTTAAAAATCTGTCTTAAAGCTTCACTGCCCCTTTGGAAGGACCACTAGGCTGAGGCATGGCTGGTCTGAGTCTCTTCCTCGCCTTCCTTCTTTTCCCAGGACTGAACAACCATTTTCTCTCTCCTTCTTCTTTCTCGGGGCCAAAGCCACATTCCTCTACACAACCTGGGAGTTTGCAAATGGCCTTGCCAGGGATAACGGAAGTTGGAGTCCATCCTATCTGGAGAGCGTTTGGCTGGTTTTGAAACTGAAAGGAGATCCCATCTATCTGTAGGCAGGACCACCTGGCCTGCCACCCAGCTGATGCTCCCTGGCTAGTATGGGCTTTAATCATATGGAGCTGCTAAGAGGGTGCCTTAAGCCTAGCAGAAGCCTGAGGTACCCCTATCACCCTTTACCAGCACCAGCCCCCTCCCCAAACCAGTTGATTTCTCTCTTTGGGGAAGGGGGAGGCCTCAGTGGGCAAAACAGCCCCACGCAGGGTGATGGCATCAGGACGCCTTGGCCACCCCTTCGGTTGTGTAGGAACAGCCTGAAGGGATGGTTCTGACCCCCCAGAAAATTGACTGCCCCTCCCTCTCAGACTCTGGGCTTGTCTTCCGAGCCCTGCTCCTTGGTGAGTTGGCTTTCTCATTCAAGTGGGAATTTCCACCTCTCGGGCCCAAGGACTTTCTCCGTTCCCGCACGCGGCCCCCACGAGGGTCACAACGAGAAGATATAAACTACGAGGGATGCTCATGGTGGCCAATATTTTTGTAGCCTTCTTTCTGGAACAGAACAGAGGGACGGGGGCATGGAGTTGAAAGGGGACCTGACGATGATGATTTTTGCAAGCAAACACAAAGGAGCCACAATTGTCCCCAGCAGCTGCAAAGAAAACAAAGGGAAACCCAACAGCCCCAGAGCTGCTTGGAAAGGGGTGCCCATAAAAGAATTTGTCACTTGGCTGCAGCTGGCGGGAAGACATCTGCCCACGGCCGAGACACGTCCCTCCTCCAGACAGCTGCCCGATTGTTTGCTGCACCTTTCCTGCGATTTAAGAGCACTGCTTGAACCCAGGCCAAGCTTCCTGTTCCGTTAACCTTTGATTAGCCAGATGGCCAGTGCCGATTTCTGCGTGTGCACCACGCCCCTGCTGAAGGTGTGGGTTAACTGCCAGGGTGGCACAGGCTGGTTTTGCCCAGAGGCCAAAAAAAAAAAAAACTGCTTCTCCCTCGTGGCAGAAATAGAGCTTCAGCCGGCCTGGGGATGATTTCACGTTGTGCCTGATCTCAGCAACCTGACTAAGAGAGGTTTGCTGGGGTGCGGCAGTGGCCTTGTCTGGAGTCCAAATGCTCAAGTGTTTTGTGCTGGAGTGGGAAGGGGGCTCTTCTGCTCACCGGTCATGCTGGATGGTCTGTTTGGGTAGTTGCAATCTAGCCCATCCTTTGCACTTGCTTCCCCCCTTGGAAAGGGGCATCAGGAAGGCTTATCTTCCTGGCCCCACCCTCTGAATTCCCTCCCTGCGAGGCCTTGGGGGGCGTAATATCAGAAAGGCAGCACATGACGGTGAGAATTGGGCAGGGGCAGCCAAGGTGCATCACCTTGGATACTGCAAGGGGGAATTAAAAGTTTCTGAGTGCTTCCTCGTGTCCTCCATGGGGAGGGGGGGACAGGATGCAGCCTCCTGGCCGCTGCAGAAGGGGCATCTGAGTGGCTATCGCTGTTTACTGCATTTTTTCTTCACTCGGTAGATGTGGTTGATGATGCTTGTCGCGTGCCAGCCCTCCCTGACATCACCACAGTATCATCCTGCCCTGTCTTGAGTCAGAGGTTAGGATTTCAGAGCGAGGCCCTTTCTTTTTGCCAAGTTCGGCGTTCCTGATTTTAAAACTGGCCTGGCCTTATGGACCCAACCTTCGAGGCTGAGCTGCACCAGAAGCAGATCTTTCTCCTCCCTAGAACACTAGAACGTTAGTGGCAAAAATACGTGTTGTTTCAACAAAATTATTCCAATTATTTTTAGACTGCCCAGTCCAGAAACTCTGTAGTACCCTATCTGTTGCGTCCGACCAGGCCAGACAAAGCGCTCCTTCACACAAATGTTTAGTGCCTTTAAGAACACGGCTTCCGCAAAACATAGTAATTCTTGGCAATGGTTAAGACTGCTGAGACAAATGTATGGAAGATGGCTCCTGCTGCAGATATTTGTTGCGTCTGCAAAATGGCAGGTGGTGACTGATGAGACCCAGGGATCGGTATCCCGTGCCTCAGGCTGGGCCCTCCGAAGTTGGAACCTAATGCTGCGTTTGCTTAATTGAGTTTCATGGGGTTGTAGTAAACACAAGATGAGATCATAGTACAGTGGCATACACTGAGCTCAGTAGAGAAAAGGCAAGAGGCAGAGATGATAAACATTACCGGTTTTATTGAGGTGCTTGAAAGATCTTGGTTTCCACCTAATTATACCCTCTTCGGGCAGCTAAAAATAAAACGACTGTTATTTGCACTCCCCAAAGCTTACTGATTTCAGTAGCGGAAATACGCAGTGCCGGTACTAAGATGTCTCCCCTACAACCTGGTTTTTTTCCCCTCCCCAGTAATTCATCTAGGCCTGTAGCTTAGCTTTCTCACGGCAGTGAAGCGGTGGCACAGGTTGGTAATGCTGGACTCTGAACTTGATGGCCAAACAGGAGATGGTTTGTAGATGGTGACCTCTGTGATGCCACCTGCTTCAGAATGTAATAATCCCATCGTTGTCCCTGTGAGTTCCCTTCCAGCCAAGCGCAGCATCCTACCTTGATGGCACTAAGGAGTCATGGACAGCTCGATTTCTGCCTCCTAATGTCCTTTTTTCCTTCCACTATTACCTATTGTTGTAACCTCAACATTTCTTCTGTGCTTGTAAATATCCTCAGTGACCCAAAGGATGTCTTGCCTCTTGCTTATGCCCTCTTCCAGTTTAGATCATCACTAAAACTGAAAGTCAGAAGGAGTTGGGTAGCACCTTTTCTAGCTAACAGATTAATTTAAAAGGCAGAAGCTTCGCAAAAGCTTCTGCCTTTTAATAATATTTGTTAGTCAGACAAGGCAGTACCCGACTCCTGATTTTTTGACCTACCTGGTTCTCCCCATACAGCATTAGAACTGAAAATATGCTGTACTGGTTAAGAGGTTAGTGCAGTGTTTCCAAGCCTCAGTGACTTTAAGACGTTTGGACTCCAACTCCCAGAATTCCCCAGCCAGCATGTGGTTGACGTCTTAAAGTCACTGAGGCTGAGAAACACTGAGTTAGAGGAAGACTTGGGCAGCTGGAGAAGTTCCCTGAGTGGATTTGAACCACTTACTTTCTCTCAGCCCTGCCTACTTCATAGGGGTGTCGTTGTGGGGAAAAATGGGAGGAACAAGCTCCTGGAGGAAAGGCAGGAGATCAATCTAAGAAATAAATAATAAACATCTTTTGCTTTGAAAAAGGCAGGTTGGGGGCTGTGTCAGCTGGAGATTGAGCAGGGAGGGGCCTAAGCATTTACTAAATGAAAAATGAGGAAAAAAGAGAAGTGGCAGCAGGTTTTTATCTTCCTGTTTTTTCCTTTAGTAGCTGCAGCAGATGGCTGTCATTCCCCCTCTTCCCTGAAATTACATCTGTGAAGGCCCTGGGTTTTTCCTGGGCTTGGAGGAGTGGCAAATAAATATATAAGAGGTTTTTTTAAAAAAAGGTCCAAGACTGAAATAGACCCTCCTTCCTCGTGGTTTGTAGAAATCTCTAGTTTGCCTTCTGCAGAGGCTATGGAGAATTGGGCAGGGTGTCTTTCTGGTCCACCCTGGGTCATCTGAACCCACCCTGGCTGTCCAGTTGCTTGGAGAGGATGGCAAAGCAAATAACGACCCATTCGCAGTTCAGGGAAAACGTTGCTGGGAAAAGAACGTGAGGATTTTCTTTGACGCTCTCCTGTTCTCCTCCTGCGTTTTCTCCAGGGCGCTGGAACAGCCATCGGAGAGCTGCCTCCCTACTTCATGGCCAGGGCAGCCCGACTGTCCGGAGCTGAGCCGGACGACGAGGAGTACCAGGAGTTTGAAGAGATGCTTGGACACGCCGAGGCTGCACAAGTAAGGGCACCCAGGGCACAAAATCACGTCAGGGCCAGCGCTCCAGCAGTGGTTCCCACACACACAGTCACACCAGTGGTATTATGGCACCATTGAAGTTGTTTTGTATGAGGGTTAGTGTGGGGCAGAGGTTACGGTGTTGGATGGCACCAGAGGGACTTGGGTTCTCAGCCACAGAAGCTCCCTGGGGGACTTTGGGCCAAACTGGTGGACCATCAACTGGGGATTTGGGGCCAGTGACCATCAACTGGGAACTTTGGGCCATTGACCTTCAACCTGGGGACATTGGGCCGGTGACCATCAACTTGGGGACATTGGGCCGGTGACCATCAACTGGGGATTTGGGGCCAGTGACCATCAACTGGGAACTTTGGGCCATTGACCTTCAACCTGGGGACATTGGGCCGGTGACCGTCAACTTGGGGACATTGGGCCGGTGACCACCAACCGGGAATTTTAGGCCGGTGACCATCAACCGGGGACTTTGGGCCGGTGACCGTCAACCGGGGACTTTGGGCCATTGACCGTCAACCTGGGGCACTTTGGGCCGGTGACCACCAACTGGGAATTTTAGGCCAGTGACCGTCAACTTGGGGACATTGGGCCGGTGACCATCAACTGGGGATTTGGGGCCAGTGACCATCAACCTGGGGACTTTGGGCTGGTGACCATCAACCTGGGGCACTTTGGGCCAGTGACCACCAACCGGGAATTTTAGGCCGGTGACCGTCAACTTGGGGACTTTGGGCCGGTGACCGTCAACCGGGGACTTTGGGCCGGTGGCTGTCAACCTGGGGACTTTGGGCCACTGACTCTCAGCTCTAGGGCCAGGCGGGGTAGTAGGGAAGAGATGCTGCACTTGGGGTGGGGACGCTCGGTTTCTAGCCCTGCCTCAGCCACAGAGGCTCCCCAGGGAATGTTGGGCCAGCCGATCCGTCTCAGTCCAAAGGCCGGTTGACAGAGTTGGACAAAGAATGGGGAGACCCGGATATGAATTCTCCCTTAGCCAGAGAGGCTCCCTGAGGGACCCAGGGCCGGTCCCTCCCTCTCAGCCACAGAGCCAGTGTGGGGTGGTGGGGAAGGAGCTGCACTAGGAGGGGGGATCCTGGTTCTGGTTCCACAGAAGCTCTCTGGGGGACTTTTGGCCAGAGATTCTTTCTTAGCCCAGCCTACCTCACAGGGTTGTTGTGGGGCAAAATAAGAGGAGGAAGAGCTATGAACACCGCCTTGAGCTCCTGAATAAATGCAGGATGTAAATCTAAGAAATAGGAGAGCCAGTGTGATGTAATGTTGAAAATGTTAGAAAATGTTAGGAAATCCATGTTCAAGCCTGCTGTGAATCACAGAAGCTCATTGGCTGAGTCACTCTCAGCTCTCAACCTCTCAGGGCTGTTGTCGGAGGGACAATGGGAGGAAGGCTCACTGTGTTCACCACCCTGAGGTCCTGGATGAAAGGCGGGATATAAATGAAATAAGCAAACAAATAAACATTAGCATCTGTTCAGGATTACTTTCTGAAAGAAAACAAATAGTGGAGACAGTTGGATTCGCTTGTCTAGATCAGGAACAGGGAGAGAAGATCTCTGGGTAAGATGGAATAAAGGAAGAAGCATTTTTAATAGCGTAACCCTCCTGCCATCCCAGAGATGACATTTTTCCTCTTCGAAAGGCTACTGAAATCGAGAAGGATTTCAGGGGAGGAAACAGCCATCGATTGGGATCCATGCAGAAGTGAGCAGAGCTTTTATAAGCTTCCTGTCCCAAGATCCTATTTCATACCTGCTTCCAGTTAAAACCTTCCAAATTTAAATCCTTCCGTATTCAGATTTCTGTGTTCATCTGTGTTCATCAGATACATTTTTTAAATATTGGGAATATTCAGGCCTAGGAGTTTTGGGCCCCGAGTGTCCATTTTGTCTTGATTTTTAGAAGCATTTTTAAGGAATTAACGTAACTAGAGGAAGGAAGTAGGAAGCAACAGGAGAGATTAGGAAGCCTTATGGTGGCCTAGTGACTTAATCTTAGCCGCTTCAGGGCTAAGGAACCCTGATTTCTGGGTTCCTTAACTTCCATCCTCCAGGAACAACTAAAGCTGTGAGGTCTTTGCAGCAAAAGATCCCCTTTTCAATCCTGGCATCTCAGTCACAAGATCAGGGAGCAGGTGACGGAGAAGGCCTTTCTCTTAGACACCAAGAACTTTGCTGCCAAACGGAGCCCCAAGCCCTGAACAGGACAAACTGCCTTGCCTAATTTAAGGTAGTCTTCCTGTCCCGCTAGCCAGCAATGTATTTCCCTTGTCTCTTTAGAACCAAACTGGTTTTTTAGCAGCCTCCCTAAATTAAGTAGGAACTTGAGAAAGGTCTTGAAAAGCACCTAGCTCATTCAAGACCTTGGCTTAGGCCAGTGTTTCTCAACCTTGGCCACTTGAAGATGTGTGGACTTCAACTCCCAGAAGATGTGTGGACTTCAACTCCCAGAATTCCATGGGGAATTCTGGGGGTTGAAGTCCACACATCTTCAAGTGGCCAAGGTTGAGAAACATTGGCTTAGGCTGTGGGTCTGTCTTGTGGTGGAATTAGTAAAATGGGCAGCCAATAAATTTGTTATATGGATGGATGGATGGATTGATGGATAAGGCCCTGAGGAACGGAGAGCTGGGCTGCGTTGGCCCAATTGTGTACCAATCTCCGTGTGTTCCTTTTTGGAAACGTGGTTCTCGGTTTCCTGCCACCTCTGGAGAGAATCGCACCCGACTGGAAGCTGACTGGAAGCTGCCAGAGATCTGTGAAACAGAAGGCATTCCCCACCGGCCAAACCTCATAGATCTGCTAGACAGCCAGCCAGCCAGCCACGTGCATTAATCTACCAGTGAAGAAAGCTTTGCACGTGCACACCGAGAAAACCCAAGCAGGGATTGCTTCAAGGTAGCTTAAGTTGCTATCAAGGAGCCTGGCATGACCACCCATCTTCTGAATTATTATTCTCCACTCAGCTCTGGGGCTGCTGTGCGCTCTGGCCATAGCTCTGCGTGCCTGTCAATGACCTACCCTTTGTTTACTCTTTCCTGGTTCTCTCGTCTTTTCCCTTTCAAGAAACACAAATGTTGAAAGGGCTTAAGGCATATCCTAAACTTCAGAGGGACTGGTTGGGAATGATTGCATAGCAGTTGTTTATCTAGGGAGCATGGATTGAATCTACCTACCTACCTACCTACCTACCTTTCTTTCTTTCTTTTCCTCCCTCCCTCCCTCCCCTCTCCCTCCCTCCCTCCCTCCCTCCCTCTTCTTTCTTTCTTTCTTTCTTTCTTTCTTTCTTTCTTTCTTTCTTTCTTTCTTTCTTTCTTTCTTTCTTTCTTTCTTTCTCCCTCCTCTGAACATTTTGCTGATTGTGGTTTAGTCTGGCCATCACATGATTTCTTTGAAAATTCCCCCTCCCCTCCATTTCCAGTAAACTGTTTGAACAGAGATGACTCAGTATGAAACCAGCTTCCCTGTAACCACAGGACTTGTTAAAGAATTTGTCAACGTGGACTGGGGTTGGGGAGGGCGGGAGGGGGACTCTGTGTGTGTGTGTGTGTTTCTGATATTCATCTTCGGTTTCTGTCTCTTTGGGTTAATAATCGCATCACGGGTTCCTAGGAATGGCTTCCTGTCAAGGAGAAATGGATGGGCAGAATTTGTAATGGGTTAAATGTTGGTGAACTCTGGGGTTAGGGGAACCGTAGAAGAGTCTTAGACCGTTTTGGGGGGGGGGTGGAAACTTGCTTATTTTTCTTTTTATCTTTTTATATTTTTTTTTGGAATGGAGCTTTGCTTTGGTCTTTGTGGGTTGCTCCTAACAAAGAATACAAAGTCCATCGGCCCCACCCCACCAGCTTTACTTTCAAAATCTTCAAGTGCGAGAGGTGAACAGTTGGGAAACTGGAATGGTTTA
The DNA here is from genome assembly GCF_035149785.1 of Candoia aspera. NCBI lineage: Eukaryota > Metazoa > Chordata > Lepidosauria > Squamata > Candoiidae > Candoia > Candoia aspera. The sequence continues at coordinate 4,601,291 of NC_086153.1, forward strand.
GCAGGTGGAGTTCCCAGCTATTGAGGTTGTGGGAGTGGTGCTAAGTTTCTGGGTAAATGTGTGTGTGTGTGCGTGTGTGCGTGTGTGATGTGAAACTTTTTTGCCCTGCCTTTCCACCTAGAGGAATCAAGGCAGTAAACCAAGTGAAAGCTCTCATAAAACAACAGTTAAAAGTATTCCTTAAATTCCGTTTAAAGGATAAATAGTATTCTAAATAGCATCCGAATAAAAATGCAGTGGCAATAAAATTATTTAACTGAATTCATAACCAGAGGCAGATTTTCAGAAAAGCAAATTAGCAACCTAATAAGAAAGACTCTCAGTAATTTTGAGAAGATTGGTGAATTTCCTACTGGGCTTTTGGGGTTATTGTTCTTTAATTATTTGTTAGGTTTTAATGCTGTCACCTCTTGTACTGCGGCTTGTATGTGCTAACTTACCTGATATGTTCTCCTGACCAAACTAGAATAATTGAAAACACATTAATTCATCATCTGCAGTTAATAATGGAAGAAAGTTGGGAACCAGAGGCACCGTTAAAGTTGGGATGTGGGAGCAATTTGCAACAAGAAGGGGCATGCTCATGAATATTGGACCTGAAAACAGCCCCTCCTGTATTTTCTTTTAAAGAAAGTGTGTTTCAGTTTGTCCTGTCTGTTGTTTCTGATGGATAATTTCCTAGCTTCCAAAACTCCCCCTAGATACTTAGGGGCAAGTGATTTCCTGTCTGTGGTGGGGCTGAAACACCACCTTTAGTGTTGCATGTTAGCTGTACCTAGCCAACTGAGGCTCCTTCAGTAAACCATGATTAAACAAACCATGGCTTCCTGCAGTGTTTGATTCCTGTCTGTCAAGCCATTGTTCAGAGAATTGCTTTATTTTTATTGACTCCAGGCTGAGATTCATTTGGTATCCAAGCTCTCCAGCCAGAGTGACGATGAAGCAGCTGCAGAAGCAGCATGCACTGTCTGGGTGTATTTGTGTGGGCACGTGGGTGTGTGCTGTTGAACAATCCGCGTATTGAAAGCCTGCTGGGCACACGGAATGAGTTATGCGCCTCGTTTGGATCCTGGATTTTGAGAACTTTGTGCTGGGCATGTCTCTGGCTGTATGTAATTCCTCCCGCAGCCAAGCTTCTGTTTCTCGCTTAGGATAAAAATCTACTCCAGTTGGCTTCTGAAGTCTTTCTCAACACGCGTAATCCCACACGCACACATTTCAGAGCCTCCCTCCACTGCCAGACAGGATGACTTGGTTGCTGAGATTTATTCTTCGTTTGCTGGCAGTAGCCTGACTTAAAATAGTTTGCAAGCTGGTATCACAAAGAGGGTGTTGGAAAGATGATGGAGAAACAGGAAATGTTCCTCTGGGGCGCTCCACTCCCCAGGAAAAAGTCCTGATTTGGACCCAACGCTTGGGTTTTTCCCATCATCCCTTTCTTGCCCTGCTCCTTCGTTTCCCTTCTTTTCTTCATTGTTCTTTGTCTTTGGACAGGATTGCCTCAATGGGTGGCCACCAAGTGAACTGTCTGCATGTTGCACATTCCAGAATCCTGAGGGCATTCCTTTTGCTAAAACAGGCTTGGGTGGATCCGTCTTAACCCTTTCACCCGTTGGGCCATGACTGGAGCAGATCAACTTGCCTGACTTTGCCTTGTGGAGTCTCTTGGCTAATAGTGCTTTCCCTGTGTCAAGAATCAACAGGCCGGGCTCTCCGGAAAGCCATCTTTGAAATTCTGTCCTGCTGGAACTAGGGATTCAGGCAGCTTCCAGAAAATGAGGGCAGGGCTCTGTGGGTTTGTGTAGAAACACTTGAATAAGGAAGTGTGAACTTCTAATAGGATATTTGTAGGATTTTATCTTCTATCTTTATTTTACCTCTTGCTGGGAGGCACCCAGAGCTACTTGGTTAGGGAAGGAGAATCTTGAAAATAAATAATTCGTTCACACCTTCCCTGTGATTAAGGAATAGGATGCTTTGTTAAAAGGATGGGCCCTTGGCTCTTCAGTATTTAAAATACATCACAGTGCTTAAAGGCAGAGAATGCAATTTCAGGTAGAAAGAACGCAGGCAGAGACAGGCATATTGACAAAGAATTGGGGAGACCTGGAATACAAGATAAAAGAGTGGTGCTGGTACCCCAGAAAAGCAGGATAAATGAGTACAGGTAGTCCTCAACTTAATGACCACAATTGGGGCCAGAACTTCTGTTGCTAAGTGAGGTGGTTGTTAAGTGAGTCAGCCCAATTTGACAACTTTTTTGCCATGGTCGTTAAGTGAATCACTGTGGTTGTTAAGCGAATCCAGCTTCCCCCACTGACTTTGCTTGTCAGTAGCTGGCTGGGAAGGTTGAAAATGGTGATCACTTGACCCTGGAACGCTACAAACATCATAAGTGCGAGCCAGTTGCCAAGCACCTGAATTTTGATCATGTGACCGCAGGGATGCTGCAACCATTGTAAGTGCAAGGACTGCTTGTAAATCACACTTTTCAGCACCATCGTAACTTTGAACAGTCACTAAATGAATGGTCGTAAGTCAAGGACTAGCTGTAAACCAAAATGAAGGAGTTCTTCACCCCCACCCCAAGTCAGATATTTACGCTCTGTGTCCTTGTGAAGAGTGGTCAAATCTCACGATATGACCCCAAATTTCAGGGTCTTTTATAGGACGAAGGGGTGCCAGGATCAAGAGGGAGGCAGAGCATCCATTTACTCAAAAACATCTGCTTTGCCTCTCCCTTCCAACAGGCTCTACCTCAGTGCCTTCCTTTTTTCTCACCTGGTGCTAATAGGCTCCACCCACTCATACATGCCCCACCCTAATGCACAAGCCCCACCCCCTGAATTTTGATTGGCCCTGCAATCCTTAAACCAGTGTTTCTCAACCTCGGCAACTTGAAGATGTGTGAACTTCAACTCCCAGAATTCCCCATCCAGCATGGCTGGCTGGGGAATTCTGGGACTTGAAGTCCACACATCTTCAAGCTGCCGAGGTTGAGAAACACTGCCTTAATCATTAATATTTAATGGCACTTTGCTGAAAATTGATGTATGTGCTATCAAGAATTCCTGTACATAAGTTTGGTTCAACTTCAGCAGAAAAGCGGGGTAAAAATTGAATAAGATAATAACTGAAGTTAAGCCAGCATAAGCCCCTGGCCTACTTGGGAAGCTGCTAGGATCTCATTGTCCAGACTTGCAGCTAATATACGTCCCAGGCCTCCGTTTCAAGTTTTATCAGCGAAAGTGCTTTATTTGAAGTACTTTATCTTGTCCTTATCAGTCAAAAGCATTCTCAGCAGAGCTTTCATCAGATCAATAACCAACCGAAAAAGTTGCACGCTTTCAAGTCTGAGCCTGCAAAGTGCAGAGCATAAAAGGAAAAGGGAAGGGCAGGGAAGAGGAAAGAGAATGGAAAAGAGAGGCCCCTGGTCTTGAAAAGTCTCAGGAGTTTTTCTAATGAGCAGTTCAGAGCAGAGCAGAGCAAAATTTGCAGTGGTCCTGTTGAATATAGTTTATTTTATTAGACCTCGGTTGTGGATTTTGTTAATGAGCTTGTACTGGTTTTATTCGTTTTAATGTGCTTATGACTGTATTTGGTTTTTGTAGGGTGGTTTTTTTTTTTTAAATTGTTGTAAGCTGCCTCAGAGTCCTGCAGCTGAGATGGGCATCTCTATAAATCAGACTAATAAAGAAATAAATTTCTCGCGATGCTGTTGCAGGGCAGTGAAATGGACAAGGCCAGGCTGTTTGGTGCCCTTCCTCCCCTGCTCGCCGTCAGCAGAGAAGCCTCAGCAGTTGCTAAATTTGGAGCAGAAGCCGGTCAAAACAATTGCCAGTGACTGACGGCTTCCCATCACACGCGGGGCGTTTAAACGGTGACATTTATTTTGTGGGCTTTCCAGTTCACAGAGCCGTTTCCTAGCTCCCATCTTTTTCTTTTTCTTTTTCTTTTTTTGGCATTCCAAAATGCTGAAAAGCTCAAACTTTGGTCCGCAAGCACAGTCCACGGCAGGCACGGGTTCAAGAAGTGCAAATTGCATAAGCGAGAATAAAAATGCAGACTGGCCCGGTTTCTCCTTGGACGATTCCAACTTCTGTACCCTGAAGCGTGCAGATGTCTTCATTTATTTCAGTGATTATAAAGCACCGGTTTTTGCTTTTCCAAGGGGCTGGTTCTTTAAGTTCCCCAGGCAAGTTCTCAGCTCCTTTCCTTTGAAACCCTGTTTGTAAGGTATCCCAGTACGTGTGTGCGGCGTGCATGCGTGTGTGAGTCACGCTGTCAGCAGAGCATCTGTCCTTTTCCCAGCGAAGCAAGCCACTGACGAGTTAACAGGCGAGACAGTTGCTGTAGAAGTGCTGAGTAATGAATGTGTAAACCCTCTGTTCTTCCCCTCCCCTCCGGAGACTGCTTTGGCCACCAGCAAGAGAACATAATGTTCCCTTTAACTCTCACACACCTGTTGGCCCCGGTGTGAAGGGAAGAAGGAAATAAATAAATAAATAAATAAATCTGGGCCCGTGGGTGTCGAGTTACCTTTGTTAGGCTGATCTGAACAGAGGGAAGTGAAACTCCTTACTGATTGCTCCCCCCCCCCCTTTTAAAGATAAAGTTAATTTCTTTGGGGGTTTTTTCCCCCTCTCTAGCCTTAAGACTTTGAACATTCAGCCTCCGTGCTGTTAAGGTTTATTTTTTTCATACAGATCTGAAGCCAAGTGTATTGGATGCTCCAAGGGCTGTCCTGGGTTGACTTTTTTTGTTTTGTTTTGTACCTTCTAATCTTTTTTGACTCCTGGTGACTGCCTGGACGAGCCCCTGCAGTTTTCTTGGCAAGGTTTTTCAAAAGTGGTTTGCCGTTGCCTCCTTCCTAGGGCTGAGAGAAAATGGCTGGCCCAAGCTCCCCCAGCTGGCTTTGTGCCCAAGCCAGGACTAGAATTCATGGTCTCCCGGTTTCTAGCCTGGTGCCTTAACCACTGCAGGAAACTGGTTCCCTGAGTTGACATAGAACCTCTTAAAAGGGGGCTCGCCATGCTGAGGTCAGGCAGAAGCCCAAGTTGAAGAAAATGCAAAAATCCTCCATGTTCAGGGGGGAGAGGGAAAGGAGTCAATGTGCCAGAGAACTAATGTTGCCTGGCCATCAGAATTAGCATTGTTACAGTGGCTAATGAGAACAGAATTGGGAAGATCTGACCTCAGTCTGGGCTCCTCCATGGAACTTAATAGATGACCTTGAGTCAACCTGCATGTCTCTCTCACTATTCCTTTAAAGGGTTGCTGTGAGGATGAAATAGATAGCCAGGTTTGAGAGCCAGTTTGGTGTAGTGGTTAAGTCATCAGGCTAGAAACCGGGAGACAGTGAGTTCTAGTCCAGCCTTAGGCACAAAGCCATCTGGAGGACCTTGGGCCAGTCAGTTGCTCTCAGCCCGAGGAAGGAGGCAATGGCAAACCACTTCTGAAAAACTTGGCCAAGAAAACTGCAGGGACTTATCCAGGCAGTCTCTGAATATGGGATAGGATTGAATGGATTAAAAAAGGGGGAGGGGGGTTGCTGTATGCTGTACAGATGAAGTAGATCAGGGGAAACATTGCATATGGGACCCACAGCTCTTTGTAGGAAGGGGGGCAGGACAAAAATGAACCACAAAAGATTTTTCTCTCTCTCCTTTCTGTGAGAGCTGCCATATGCCAGGTTAAGTTCTCTGTCCATCTTGCCCGTATTTGAGTTCTCTTAACATGGGCAGGTTTTTGAGGATCTTGGGCAGACAAAGATTTGGGGGAATTAATTGCTGGAGAACCCCAAGTGGAGAAGCTGGGGATTATTAGACCTAGGATGTAAAATTTGTGCCATCAGCATGACTCTGCCCTATGGCCCCACCCACCGGCCTGGCTCTCCCCTCCGCACTTATGCTTGGGTTCTTGCTAACCCTTTTCCCTCCTTTCTCATCCAACACAGTTTGGCTCTCCCTGAACACTGCAGGTGATTCCCATCAGCTGTTTTCCACCTATCTCCATTGTTTCCCTGCAAATTCCCGTGTAACTTATTGAAGCTTTTTCTTCTGTTCCTGCCTTCACTTCTTCTATCAGTTATGGTAGAACCTTTCCCCAGGATGGATGGATGGATGGATGGATGGATGGATGGATGGATGGATGGATGGATGGATGGATGGATGGATGGATGGATGGATGGATGGATGGATGGATGGATGGATGGATGGATGGATGGATGGATGGATGGATGGATGGATGGATGGATGGATGGATGGATGGATGGATGGATGGATGGATGGATGGATGGATGGATGGATGGATGGATGGATGGATGGATGGATGGATGGATGGATGGATGGATGGATGGATGGAAGGAAGGAAGGAAGGAAGGAAGGAAGGAAGGAAGGAAGGAAGGAAGGAAGGAAGGAAGGAAGGAAGGAAGGAAGATCAGTCAGCCACCTTGGCAAATTGAATTTAAGCATATTATTATTATTACAGTATCTTATTTGTGGTTGGGGAGTTGCATTTCTCAGTTTATTCTTTCTTGAACTGAAGAGCCGATTGATTTAGTCTGTGCAAGTTGAGTGTGTTTCTAAGGTTGCATGTTCTAGTGTCCAGTCCATGACAAGGTCTCTTTGCATGTAGAAAACTAGTATGTCAGGGAGAGACATGGGCTAGAATAGAATAACAGAGTTTTAGGGAACTTCGTAGACCGTCTGTTGCTCTCCAGATATGTTGGGTTACAACTCTCTATTGACTCTCTATTTCTATTGGCCATTCTTTTGCAGACATTAGGCACTGTAATCCAAGACAGCTGGAAAATATATAATATGGGAATACTGTTGTATATCTTACAATGTATACAGGAAAACCAGAGATAGGATATCCTAATCTTTCTTCCAATGAAGAATTGATACTACCTCCATGAAACTCTTCTTTTTCTTAAGACACTTCTCTTGATTTTCAGAAGAGATCTCTTCTGGAACCAAAGCCCTCTAGATGTTCTCCTGCCCTTGGGAATAACCCAGGGTAATTCTTTGACAGCATTTTGGTTTTTCAGTCTTCTCCTTGGCCTCTTAATTGCTGTGGCTTTCTGCATTCAAGCTTGTAGCTTCCCAGCTCAGGGAGGTGAGAATGACCCCATGTTGTTTGCTTTTTCATTCTTGGACAAAGTGTGACTCATAGTAGAGAAGTGAAGGGGGGGGAAATAGGAAATGGAGCATTTTGCTGTTTCTAGCAACACTTTTGAGTCCCTTTTGCTTCAGGGTATTTAATAATACATTTAGTATTTGTCTGGTGCTTCCAGTTGTTTGAAGCACTTCACATGAGTTATCAAGTTGTTACCTTTACAACAACCCTATAACGTAGATAGGGATATTACTGCCCCAGATTAAGGTAGGATTGGAGCTGCTTAAGAGCGCTTATTGAGTTCACTGAAGATTTAAACCAAGATCTTCCTGGCTTTTGTAGTCAAAAAACAGTATCTTAAGTTGTGTACAGAAACACTGTTTTTACATAGGTCCAATAAATACTGTGCTCCCTTTCTTTGTATTAATTTGTATTAATTCCGAGTACCATATTAATCTGGTACTCAGAAAAGTTTTGTGGCTCTTCTGCCCCCAAAATATTAGTGTGTGAAGTTGCTACCAATCCCACATTCACACATTGGCTTGAGAGTAAGCCCTGCTGAAATCAATGGGACTTACTTCTGGGCCTGCTACTCCATTCCTGAAAAGGGAATCCTGCCATATGTAGAGCTGAGGTCCATGGAAGAGCCAAACACCTTGGATTTTTGTGGGTAAAGCCCAGAGGTGCTTCACATGTTTGTAGCTAGAGCCAGGAAGCGAGTCAAGAAGTTCCGGTGTTTGGGGGTCAAAGGAGATGCATCCTTTTATTTATTTTTTTAAAACATGGTCATGAATGTTTGCTTACTTTTGTCGTACAGGGACATGCTCTGTTGACAGTGCTGGGTTGGATAGAATAAGTACGAATGAATAAAGCTTTTGGCCAGCTGCTGTTCTTCGCTTCTTGACCTGCACTCACACTGGGATGCCTTAAATGGTTGGCATATTTGGCCAATTGTTCAGCTGATGAAAGTGATACCTGATAGATGAATAGAGAAACCGAAAATCAGGGGCAAAGAAGTCAGTTGAGTCTTTGGATATCTACAGAGGGCATGACTTGCCCTACAAATCTGAAGGGTGGTTGCATAGTCAGTTCATATGGCATAGAGGATGTGGACTCACATTTTGCCCTTGTCTTACTGGAACTGTTTGAGCCACAAAATGCTCTCCCTTGACGCTCCCCAAACTGCGCAGATGCAAATTGCCAGGAAATATTAGTCACCATACAGCATTGCTGTCTTTTAGGCATGCTGGGGCCATGCCCATTGACAGAAGCTCCAGGGTAGAAATCTCCATCTGGAAGAATCAAGATGTGTGGTGGGAAAAAGGAAGGTCGGTCTAGAGACCCCACTGCTGGTTAAAGAAGTCAAATGAAGGAGGAATCTATGATTTAACGGAATACCAAGTATTTTCAGCCATTCCCATTTGTCCACTATTACTGACATTTCCTCGAAGAGATTTATTTAATGTTAAATGTGTGTATTTAATATAGGTCCACATTCCCCTTCGCAACGGCATCTTGAAGCCCTTTGGGGGAGATGCATAGATTCCTTGGAAGCTGAAAATCACCAAATTGCGGATTTGGGGAAATTCATGGTGTTAGCAGTTCTCAAATTTTTGAAAACGATTTTAAAAAGTTCAAATATTAACTGTACTGAAAGAGCCCACTTTATTTCTAGTCAAATGAATACGAGACTTGGGCCCCAAGAAGTGTGAATGGAAGGAGAAAATGGGTTGTCACTAATGCAAGAATTAGCAGAAAACATGCCACACAACACCAGTTTGCAAGGTTGTTTCGCATGGGGGTGTTATTACAAATGAATAGCAGCAAATGAGGAAAATTAGAACTGGGTAAGATCTGGGAGGCAGTGGAACGAATACAAGCAAAAGCTTGCGGAAATGGAAGAGCTAGATATGGGAATTGTGTTTTCGCCTTGTGTTCTTTCACTGAATTGGACATTCCTGTTTCCTTCTACTTGGAGAACACCTTCACATCCAATCCAAAGTAATTTAGCTTTCTTTAAAGTAAAAACTCCTCTCCAAATCCCAACAAATTCCCTTCCTTTCTCAACAAATATTCTTCATCCACCTCTCCCCTCCCCTCCAACTCTGATGTTCTTTGGAGTCCTTGGTGCTCTCTGGGCCTTGTTGTTTTCTTGCAGACGTTTCATGGCCAGGCTGGGCAACACCTTCAGTGCGAGGAGGGAGTGGGCCTTGCTCTCTGTTTATACACCATGGCTTGCCCTGCTTGTGTTGGTGGGGGTGCTGTTCTCTCCCTGGGAGTTCCTTGATTGGGCTGTTGTTTGCTGCTTGGTTGACTGAGTTGATAGTTCCTTGATTAGGGTGTATTGTGCTGTTTGATGGTTCATGTACACTACCTTGCCAGCAATCAATACCCAGATACGCAAAAATCAACACTAGGATTAACTCCAGATGAACCATCAAACAGCACAATACAACCTAATCAAGGAACTATTAACTCAGGCAATCAACCAAGCAGCAAACAACAGCCCAACCAAAGAACTCCCAAGGAGAGAACAGCAACCCCAGCAACACAAGCAGGGCAAGCCACGGTGTATAAACTGAGAGCAAGGCCCACTCCCTGTTCGCACTGAAGATGTTGCCTAGTCTGGCAATGAAATGTTTGCAAGAAAACAACAAGGCTCAGAGAGTACCAGGGACTCCCCAGCTCAACCCTGAGCTACAAATATTCGCTTCAGTTGGTATCTGATGTTCTTTTCACGTATGTTGGGATCCATGTGAACCTCATCCAGTGATATAAATCTTATTTCTAATTTTATTTGGGTTTCCCACCATATTTGTTTGTCAAATTTAGGAGGCCACCCAACTCCATAAGGACTCTTTATGTCAAAATTCAGAAGGCCTATACCAAGGCATAAACTTTTAGGAACTTATTCTTCATCCGATGTATGCCATAGTAGCTCAGGTGATAGACAATGTCCAGAAAGACCCAGATTGAAGGCAGCTCACAGCCATGGAAGATCTGTGGATCACTTAAGGCCAATTAGTGTCTCTCAGCCCAGCCGAACACATAGGCTGGTTGTTGTGGGAATAGAAAGATCCTTATGTAAACCACCTCATGGTCCTACATGCCTAAATTCATGCCTAAATACACTGCACAGACTTTTGCAGACATAGACATACAGGAGTAAACTGTAAAGGGTGGTGTCTGGACTGTTAAATTTATTAAGAAAATTTATATATTGCTTTTTATATAATTTGAAAGCTGTTTCCAGTTCATTCCTAACCATAGCACTAACCAACACAAGCCAACCATTGGTGGTAATAAATTATGATTTAATACCTGTAATGGGACAACAGTTTCAGTTCAAATCCATACAACCAAAGACCCCTTGTTTATTTGAAGCTCAGATCCATCTACAGAGACCTTCTCTTGGGAAATTTCTAGCAGCCAAACTCATCTTGATCTCTTTCCAAGGGTTCTTTTTCATCAGGACAAAAAAACAAAACAAAAAGAAAAGAAATCAAATGCAGTAAAAACTTATCTTTTATGAACTAATTTTAAATATAACGAACTTCCCTCTTTCTTAATTTTGGTAGTAAGCAATTGTCATTTTAATTTTGTCCCTCTGTTAGACCACTATAATAGTAGAGAATATCACTTTTATGGGTTGTAAAATGTGAGCTTTGTGAATTGCCTATTATTTCAACATCCTTTTCATTTTTCACCACTATTCCCAGCACTGTTTTTTTAATTTGATGATTAATCCAGTGAAGTAATAACTAATCATTTAACTATTCCCGGCCGGTGTAGCACTAGAGGCAGGAAATCTTTCCCTAGTCCCATTAACAGTCATGCTTTTGATAGGAACAGTCTTGAGCAAAAATAATAATAATAATATACTTACAATAAAGAAAATGATTCATGATAACCAGGAAGACAGGAGAAGAAAATCTATAATCTTTAATTGGGGGAAAATAATGTTTTGTCCGTAAGTAATTTTGAAATATCATATACATACATATATATATATATATATATATTTCTTTCTCTCTTCAAGATGACTTCTGTTTTACTTTTGATCCAAATGTAAAGAGCTTGAAAAAGCTTTTTCCCCAAAGTGAAATCTCTTTGATCTCTTTGATCTCTTTGCTTCTTTAAATGAGATGAAAAAGTTCTGAAACTGTCCTCTGGCATCTGAGAATTTAAACTTTGCCTTTTTTTAATAATAGGTGCAGAAGGGATGTCTTGTTTTTTTAAAAAATGCTCATAAAAAAAAGAAAATCGGAACTAGGTGCTGGTTAGGTTTTTTTTTATTTTTAAATGGTAAGAAAAGTGAACTTGAAACTTTTAAAAAATCTAGAAACCAGATATTGAAATTGTTTATTCATTTTGTATGAATAAAGCATTTATTTATTATTATCTGCCTTGCAGATGTTAGAATCTCTTTGCCTTCAGGTCTTTGTCACACTAGCCATTGGTTCTGTTTTCCTGTCTCATTTTTAAAAATCATGTTTCAGACAATTAAGGTATGGTATAAAAGAGACCTGCCTTACATTTTTTGTCATTAATAGCTCTTGGCATGCAGTAAATCACCCTGCTAGAAATTTGCTAGAAAAATGCTCCTGGTTAACACCTTTAAAAAAAAAAATAAAAGTAACAAAGACAGAAGTAATCCCCACAATGAAGAAATTTATTGAGACAGCTGTATGCACGTGGTTTTTAGAATTCGTTCTGTGATGTGTAGGTATCTATCCATTATCTCTTCTTCAATAAATTTCCATGAGACTCAATTTGTTCCGAAATCCACGATACTGAATAATATGCCTAGTATTTTTTTTCCTCTGAATAAGATAAGCGTAAGTTTCTAATGCTTTCTATTTTAGGATAACTTTTCTTCTTGCTCTGCATCCTCATTTTCTATTAAAGACCAGTAGATCTCTTTTATTACAGTTTTGCATGAGGATGGTTAAATGGAGTAAAAGTCAGAAAGAAATTCAGACGGGCTTTGTATTTACTTCTCCCGATTTTTGTTTTAAAATCCAATACACTTGGTTTTTTATTTTTGATTTATTTAAGTTTTTACCACCAAATGAAGAACACCTTGACAGGATAATTAAATTGTAAATACCACAATAACCCACACACCTTATGAAACAGTTTGGGCAAAATAGGAACTGAAAATGTTAATGCTCAAATCTAGTATTGTAATAAGGACATTATGGGGAAACTTCTTATGAAAGCCCTCTATAGAAGGAAATATTTTCTTCTTCACTTCTCCTTTTCCTTCCACTTTTTAAAGAGATTTGCCTCCCCTTCAGCTAACCCAGACCCATTCATCAGTCACCAATTTCCAACTAGATTCAGGAAGATCTTTCTTACATCTAGCACTACCAGTGAAAAAGTTCCAGTTTAGAAACATCGCATCTGATATTAAATTCAGACTCCCCCCACCCCAAATTATAAACTTTAGGAAGGAGATGTCCTGCGGTTGTTAATCCATTCTCAACCATCATTAATTTGGGAATTGATAGCTGTGCAGATAGTCCAGCGTACCTAAATTTCTGTGCTAAAATGTTTTGGCTTAGTGGGCATCAAACTGTCTTTCTGTATTTCTGAATGTCTAATTTAGGGCAAACGTGGTTTTTTTGTGGTGGGTTAGATCTGCTATTGACTACATACAGGAGTGTGTTTTTTCTGATTAGCATCAATTAGGGAGCCAGTAGTAATTAGTAATTAGAAACTTTTCTGAATTACGAAATCAGTTAAATAAATTAGTATTGAAAATAAAGACTCAGAGTTTTCTGGGGGTGGGAAGCACAGCCAATAATCCAGTTGTCTTTAGTAACAAATATTTGTCTAAATCACTCCAAACTGGGCATAAAGAGCCTTACTTTTCCCCTGAAATGTGAGTGCTTTATGTTAAGACATCCCAAATGTGTGACAGTTGTTTTGGAGGGGCCAGTCTACAAATGGTGGCTCCAGAAACTGACCGGCTTGTGTAAATTTAAAGTGCAAGTTTTATATAATTTTACTTTTCAAAAATCAGCATCCTACACTAAAATGAGGCAGAAAAGTGTGTAGTATGGATTTGTTCTGTACTGTTAGCATGATGATTTATTATTAATTTTCCACATTTGGGAGAGTTAAAATAAATTTTCATTGGACAGAAGAATTTTGATCTAGGGTGAAAAATCCTCCTCTTTGTCTTGTTTCTGTTTTTTTCTGTTGAAATGTATAGTTTTTGACTTTAGAAGTATGATTGGTAGCAGTTCAAATTTTGAAAATCTGTTCTGAAAATATATCTAGATCTGCATCTTAGAGGTGACTATATTTAAATATAGCAATTGCACACTATTCCTATTAAGAACTATAAAGATCAAACCTTTTACTTAAAAAAATACTTCAAGTTAGCATGTGAAATTCTATTTTTACCATCAGTTTACATTTGAAATATATGAGTTTGTTTTATTTGGTGAGAAAGCCTTAAAGAACTGAGTATTTGGAGAATCAAATATTTACCTATGAATCCCAAATAAAAATTATTTCATATATTAGTTTTGTTCTGGAAGACTCATTGGTTTCTGTAGAAACTGAGCTATTTTAAATTGAATACCAATGGTCTGGGAATGAATATTGCACAGTTTATAAATTCAGTCACCATATATGCTAGGTTTAATTTCCTTTTCCTAATTGTTAGGAGTTTTAATATTGTTTTCTCTTGTATAACATTGTGTGATGTTATTTATCTGTTAGCAATAAATATTAAATCAGATTCAATTAATATATGAAAGTTGTAAAATTTTCTTTCTTTCTTTCTTTCTTTCTTTCTTTCTTTCTTTCTTTCTTTCTTTCTTTCTTTCTTTCTTTCTACAATAAATCAGTTGCCAATTAATTAAAAAATTATCAGTTTGCTTACATATAAAATTAGCCTATTTTCCAGAGAAAATCCTAGAGAAGTTGGCTTTTGATTCTGCAGTTAATTGTGAACTCCAAATTAAGTAGTTTCCTCTATTTTTCCCCAAGCAGTAAGCTAGTCAACCACCAAGAAGAAAAAAACATAACATCAAGAAAGTATGGAAAATAAAATATTTTAATGAATAAGCAGAGTTTAAAAATAATTGATGTAATAAGCTTTAAATTACCACAACAAAAATTTAAAAGTAACTTTGGATTTCATCACTGTATAATCATTTTAATTAGATTCAAGTCGGGTATGTGTATATTTATTGTAGGGAGGCTACTGTGTAAAAAGTGACTTTGCTATCCTTTTATTTATTTATTGTATTTCTAATTCCCCCTCCATTTAGCAACTGCTCAAGAAAAATGATAAATTGATATATCAATTTTATCAATTGATAACTTGATATTTATCAGTTATCATTTAAAAATCATAAAACAGCAACATGCAATAATTTAAAAACACTAAAACAAAGACAATATGTGTATATCAGGGGAATTTCCTAAAAGCAATGGGCAGCCCTTCGCAGTTTTTTATGAGATGACTGAAGGAGGAACGAACCCTGAGCATACAGCTTTAATTTAAATGAAGTATACTTTACTTTAATTAATTTTCTACTTATACAAGATTTAAATTGCAAAGTTTCACTATTGCAAAGTTACCTTAGCTCAAAACTTTCATTGGTCCCATTTTTGTATGTTACATTTGGACTCATTCTGTCGTTTTTTATTTCTGATTTCTGGTTTTAAGCTGATTTAAGCATTAACTTTTTTAAAATCCTGTGCATGGAAATACATAATCACTGAGATGGGCAGCTATAGAAATCAAATAAATAGATAGATAGATAGATAGACAGACAGACAGACAGACAGACAGACAGACAGACAGATAGATAATCAGTACATGAGAAAAATTTGTAAGAACTTCACCCAATAAATAGACTTAAACTTTAATGTGAATCTTTTGCCACAAATTGTCTGTTATTTCTGAAGATTCTTATTTCTCATTCCAAAGATGGTTTCTACTCTTATGCTTATTTAAGTATACATTTTTTAAATCCTAGGTGGATATATACAGTCAATATGTTAGAAAGATCTGTAATCATCCTGTAAATCTTACAGAATAGACTTACACTTTAATGTAAACTCATTTGGAAATGTTAGTGATAGAATGTTTGATAATTTTTTTAAAACATTGATTGACTGATTGAACAAGAATTTTATTTATTTCTTTAATCAAATTTATATGGCCGCCCATCTCCCAAAAAGTGACTCTTTATTTCGGCCCTTGAAGCTTTTGGTTGGTTACTTCCCAAAGCTCCTGGAAGCCAAGTGGAATTCTGTGAAGAATAACAGTTTGATTATGGCAAAAGACATCATGAACTTTGTCCTGTAATGGTCCATTTAGATGAAGCCTCTGAACCTATTTAAGAAGGTCCCTGCACTAGTGGCTTCAAGTCATCTCTGTGGCTACCATATACTGACCTTCTCATCCTGAACTGATAGGTCACGATGCCCAACTACATCATAAGAACGCATGAGGGACCCTGCAGGGTGAATCCAATGGTCCATTTTGCCCAACATCTTGTTCTCTATGCTAGCCAAGGGCGTACCATTATTAGAAGCCGACAGGTAGAATATGAGTTGTTACTCATTCTGCTACTCCAAGCAAGTCCTCAGTCCTCCAAGGACCTTAAACTTTCTTAAGGGAGCTAGCCTAACCATATTAAAAAAGGGAGCAGATTTTAAAAAAAAAAATCACAGATGGTAGGGTTGTTATTGGCTGTTAATTTTGAAGACAAATGCTACAGCCAAACTTCAAGGTAGAATGTCCTAAATGCTAGCTGTGAGGGAGCAACAGTAGAAGATGGTTTGCCCTGTTCTGTCCAGTTTGTGAGATTACTGGATGTATTGGGATCGCGGTTGGATGGATGGATGGATTTATTTATTTGCCGGACCTTATATGGCCACCTATCTCATATAAAGATTCAAGACGACTCACAACAATCCATAAAAACAAAGATAAAAACAGAAGTACCCCCCACCCCCAGCATCAGACCAAACAGCTCCCAGCAAAACCCCCATCCTGGCCCAATGCTTGGGAGAAGAGCCAGGTCTTCATGACCCTCCGGAAGCCTAAAAGGGTAGGAATCTCTCACATCCCAGGTGGGAAGCTGTTCCAAAAGGCTGGGGTGACCACCATGAATGTCCATGGATGACACAGATGTTGGAAAAAATGCATCTTGGGCTTCATCTTTTAGCCTGTTGTTACATTCTCATGTCATTGCTTTGTTGGATTTTGTGACTGTTTTAAATAATCTTGCTTTTATGCTCTTCTGAGCCATTCCGCAGGACCCATAATGTTGTCCAACAGGATAGCAATATAAAAAAAAAAATCCGTTTGGGATTAGTAAGAATTCCTTTTCATGCTATGTTATTAATAATATATGTGTTAGATTTA
Source organism: Candoia aspera (assembly GCF_035149785.1). NCBI lineage: Eukaryota > Metazoa > Chordata > Lepidosauria > Squamata > Candoiidae > Candoia > Candoia aspera. The sequence goes on from NC_086153.1 coordinate 4,617,810, forward strand.
TTTCATGTTATGTAAGTGACATTTTTTTCTCATAGCAGTCTGTTACAATATTCTTTGAAGCACTAATGTGCATTATAAAAGTTGCCAGAAGTTCTTGAGCCCTTTTTTTTTCCAGTTCAGTTAGTTATAACTCTATTATTTAATAAATTAATTCCATGGGATAGTTTAGTACATGTTGTATTTAAGTGTATCTAGTAGTCTGATTTTAATATGGAGTTACAGAAACTTCCTGAAAGATATGCCCTCCACATTAGTTTTGTATTACAACTCCCATCATTCCTGGCAATTATCCTATGATAGGGGTGATACCAATTCAGGGCAGAGCACAAATCTTGCAAGTCAATTATTGGCTTCAGTTAATATTTTCCTACCGTTCATTGGCGTTTTTAATCTTTTTGGAGACCTTCTAGTCTGTTTGGAAACTTCTAGTTGGGAATAATTGGCTTAAATATAGGTTTTCTCCTTCATTCTTTTTGCCACTAGGATTTGAGAGGACTAAATCTTGTTTTACATAGCTACAGAAAGATAATTGCACGTCCCTGGCTCATTCCATTTCTGGAGGATCTTGTGATGACTTCCTAGTTCTCACCCAGTTCCCATCTAACATTGCCACTTGAGCATCAAAGAGCTCCACTGTAGCTTAACATGTTTTGGTGTCCTACCATCAACATTTCTGGGGGGAAATATGGTGATGCTCCCGACCATGATCAGTGGTGCCCTCATGATACCGAAGAGAAAGAGATCTTTAACTATGTCTTTATGGCCTTCACAAGGCACATGTAATGCTTCTTTTAATTGGAATAATTGGAAAGGCAAGGGGCTATATTGCCACCATTCTGTAATCATGGTCTCTAACGTATTGGCTATACTTTTTTTTCTCATGGCTCTATAAATATGAGAATTTTACCTTAATGTTCATTTTATTCCTGGAATTAGTTCAAATCTTGCTGCTCCTTGTGATGAATGCTGTAGGCCACAGACCGTAACAGTGAAGTTAACTTTGCCTCGTAACCTATGGTATGAAGGTGGCATATTTCAAGCTGAATTTAGGAGAAGTTAACCACAGTTTGTCATACCAAGCAGTGCTACAAGCTGTGATTAACTAAAACCCCAAATAAAAGCTTCTGAAGTCATTCTCTCATTGCCTGAGATGAGGCGTGGTGCATTTGATGAACATGGTACCTTTCATTCACCATGGCCGGCAAATGTTGCCATTCTCCTTTCTCGTTGGGTCTCCTTTTGATTCCTTCCCCCAAACAAAAACAGTGGACCTAATTCTGCCTGCAGGCGGAAGCCCTGTTGAGTTTCCTGCCACTCTCTGAAGTTGCTTGGCTCTCCTTGTCATGGCCCCAAGCTCCAGAAGGCCCTCTCTTTCAACTTTTGTAGAGACTTTGTCTATAGTGATTAATGTTTTTTATTAGCGACTAATGTTTTACATTGCCTTTCTCTTTTTCATCAGGGACATTTAGCTCTTCTAATTCAGTCCTGTGGAATTTATTGGGTTGTATGCAACATGGGACATGAGTTGGGGATTGTCTGGCATAAAATGAATTTGTGCCCAGAAGCTTCACTGCAAAGTTAGGTGTGGAAGAACGTTCCCCTTAGTAGAAAGCTTAGAAAAACATCTCCTTGGCCGGCAATAACTTGCCCTGAGCTTTTTAGGCAAAGCAATCTTTCCTGTCTGGGGTACCTGAAATCCTTTTAACTGGAGATGTCAACTCTCTACCTTCAACATGCCAAGTCTGTGTGCTTTCACATAACTCTTGAACTTCTTGACTTAGTCTAGGAAACGTTGTGGTATTAGGCAGCAATAGTCCCCTCTAAATGTGTAGGCATCTTCCTGGACATTTTAGCTTCTGATCTTTCCCTTCCAACACAGCACGTTCCTTACTACACTTGCCAGTGGCTAATTACCATGAATGAGCTTTTGTTGACTTCCATGAGACTTGATACAACTGTGCCATCCAGCAGGGCGGGAGTGGGGGAGGGATGCCAGGTGGGGAGTTTTTTTGTCCTTTGGAGATGAGCATAACCTGTGTCATGGTATGTGCAGCACATCATGCTAGCAGGAAGAATTCAGGACAGGCCGCTGAAGTGTTGAGAACTTCACTCTGATTCAGCCTGGCTCATCCCCTATGCCAGTTTTATGTTTTGTCTGCCTTAATAAAAGCTGTGTAATTAAACACGCTTGCTCAGTATAGGGTGGGGAGACGAGGTGTGAGAAACCATAATCCTGTGGAATTGGCAACTCCATGCCAGCACTGTTCAGAGTTGTTTTGCTTTGTTTTCCCACCATTTTAGGTCCTTAACTTGTTTTCCTTGTCTGTAGGACTTTGCCTCGCGTGCTAAACTGGCGGTCCAGAACCTGGTGCAGAAAGTCGGGTTTTTCGGCATCCTGGCATGCGCTTCAGTAAGTTGCCTCCAATAAATGTATTTAGCCTCTTGATCCCGTTGCTAACCATGTGATTTCTTCCCTTAAAATTGTTTCTCCTTTTTTTTTTCCCCTGACAAATTCCTCATAGAAGAAGGAAGGTGCCTTGCATTGAAGTTTATCGGTTAGAAAAAAGAAGGAATGGGGGGAGGAGAAGGGGACGATTCATTTGATAAAAGAGAATTACATGAGGAGGTCAGGTTGATCCTGCTGGAATAGGGGGACGATGGCTGATCCAGCGGGCTTTGCTTCTTTGGCCAAGTTCTTGGATCAGAGCGTCATTTCTGCCTTTCGTGGCAACTGGGGGTGACTCTGAAATTTATGGCAGGAAGAAGATGCACATTTGATTGCTTCTCTGCTGGGGAATGAGCCCAAGCTGGCCACAGCTCTTGCTAGCATGTCTTTTTCTGGAAGCCCAGATGCAGGGTCTCAGGGCCCTTGGGAATGCAGTTTGCAATCTCAAGACGGTTCTCTCCTCTTCACATTCACCACCCCTTCGCAACACCCCTTAAGCTAGGGTAGGTGTAGAGTCAACCCTTGGCCAAGATTATCCCCTGAGTTTCACGGCTGGGTGGCATCTATTAGTCTTTTATAAATTACATGCTGAAGCCAGATTCCTCTCCGTCCCAGACTGAGACACCAAGCTAGGGGGTTTCATCTGTCCCCTTTCTATGGATTGGATGACATTGCTAAGGGCGGAGCCTAAATTCGTGTCCTGCCCACCAGCAACATGACCTCGTTCTGGAATGGTGCTGTATCTGAAGCCACGTTTGCAGACCTGCAACTGGGGTACCCAGCTGAGGTCAGTCACTGTCTTCCTGCTCTGGGGAAGTCATGGAACCACAGCAGATGCAGCTGTGGGGAACCTCAGCTGTTTTAACTCTTCTCCCTTCAGTGTAGTATGGGGCAGACAAGGCAGCATCCCTCTTATTGGTGCTGCAGGGGAGGAGCTTTGGGGGAGGAGCTTAAAGCCCCATGGGCCAGGTGGATCAGCTCAGCAGCCGAATTAGACCTGTGGCTGAATATTCCATAGTTATTTACTGATTACTCCAGGACATTGGCTAGAATATTATTTCTCAACCATGGCCATTTTAAGATGTGTGGACTTCAACTCCCAGAATTCCCCAGCCAGCACATGTAGAGCTCCCTACCTCTGCATTAGGTGCTTTACAGATGCAGCTACTGAACTGAGAAAAAAGCGTATCTGGGAATTCTCCTATGGATGTTTGCCAGATTATTTTACTACAGGCAGTCCTCAAGTTACAACAGTAATTGGGACCGGAATTTCCATCACTAAGCGATGCAGTCGTAAAGTGTGATGTTGTGACTTCATCGCTTAGTGACGGCATTCCTGGTAGTCCCCATTGCCGTTGCTAACCAAATCCCATCGGTCATTGCTTGAGGATCCACGCCAATCCAAGCCATTCCTGGCTTGGTCCCTCCCGGCCCAGAGACGGGAATATATAGATACACACACACGGACACCAGCAACAGAATCTTTTTGTTTTCTTTACTTCTGCTCAGACAACAAATCTGCATTGTCTATCTTTTGAGATGCCCAACTAAAATAAGGCTCTTCATAGATCTGAGTCACTGTCTCTGTTATCCCCTTATGAAGCATCTGAATCAGTTGACTTAAGCCAAACTGAACTTAAGGGTAACTGGAAATTGTGGGGCATAAGTCTGCCCGTGCCAATCTTTTCCTTTTTTGCTACTTAATGCTTTGATTATCTCCTTACTCGGTGCATATTTGCCATGCAATTAATTTTTTTTCTAAATAAGATATATTTTTAAAAGTTTACAAGATGCCCTTTATATAGAAGAGGGTGGCCTTTGATTTAAATGTTGATGCTAAGGTTCGTTTGTTGTTCTTGACAGCCCGGTGCTGTACAATCGTAACGTTCAAGCCCCCGTTCAGCCATGGAGCTCGGCGGGTGACTTTCTTTCAGCAGATGGTCGTTGTGGGATAGAATTAGGGGCGATGCCCATAGAAAACAAACTTCCTGGAGCCCTCAGTGTAAAGGCAGAATATAGATGAGAGTTAGCAGTAAATAAATGGGAATTTACCTGAACTTATGTGAAATGTGAAAAGGTCACATTTTATGGAGTACAATTTGCGATCAATATTATTTATAATACTACTACTAGTTAACTTTTAGATATTTCTGTCTCCCTCTTCCTGCAAAGAGCTCAGGGTGGCTAAAGTTCTCTTCTCTTCTCCCTATCATTTCATTCTCCACAACAGCCTTGTCGAAGTAGGTGAGGCTGAGATACAGCATCTGGCTTATGATGAGAAGCAGGAGGGAATGTATTTGGTTGTGTGCATTTAGACAATTTGCATCTCACTTTTACCTTATCCAAGATAATATTACAAGCTATGAAGGACACAAAAGATTTGCTGATTTGATGCCCCACCAACCAGGCCTAAGCTGACTCAGCCTCAGCAAGGGATCTTCAAACTCAGTGTCCCAACCCTGGCTTCTTTTAGGCGGGCTAAGATTGCGTCTCCCAGAATTCATGGCCAGCATGGCGATGCCATCTAGAAATTCTAGAAGGGGCAATTCCAGAGCATCTGGAGGCCACTGGGCTACCTTTAATCTTGCTTGCTAAACATCAGAATTCTATTTTCTTTTTTAAAGAAAAGTAACATTAAGACAAGGAAAACACAATCCTGTTTCTTCTCAGCAGCGACACCTGGACAGTCCAGTCTGCCTCTACAGTTTGATTGTCTCCTCCTCAAATTTCTGTTGAGTTGAGACACAAACCTACCAACACATTCAGCTGGTTGGTTCCACCATTGTCTCCTCCATCAAAGGCATCCTTCATTTAAAAATTGCCCATTGGCAACACCAAAATAGCAGGCTAAGGAGGCGTAGAGCTGACTTGGTTGCAGGAGGAGATGTTTCTGTTTTGTGTCTCTTTGGACCAAGCAGAAAAGGCCATCCTCTCTCTTGAGAAGATGATATTTATGGCCAGCCTAAAGCTTTCTGGCTAATTCTTTGCTGCTTCCGTCCACCGTCTGCCATTAACACTTTGTGTTTCTTATGCAAGAACCCAAAAGAGAACAAAAAACAATAAATGGGACAAGGCAAGAGTAGTAAGTGGTTTTGTGAGCCCGCCAGAGTTATTGTACATGAGATGGGTGGCCATGCGGGAGGGAGGGAGGGAGAGAGGAAGGACGGAAGGAAGGAAGGAAGGAAGGAAGGAAGGAAGGAAGGAAGGAAGGAAGGAAGTTTACCATGCTTTCTCATCCAAGTTGGAATCCATGTCCCACAAAGCTTGCCCAGAGCCTGCTTGAAGGACCCACAGCTTATCTACCCTTTCTAGTGATATGCTGGTCAAGTTCAGTATTCTTCTTGCCACAATTGCCAACCAGATGCCTCTCACGGAGCTGGTGTGGTGTGATGGTGTAGGTGTTGGGAGGTCCAGGTTCTGGTCTTCTTCCCAGCAGGTGACCTTGGGCCAATCCTTCCTCTCAGTCCTAGAGCCAGTGTGGGGTAGAGGTGACCTCACACCCAGGTTCTAAGGCCTCCCTCAGCCACTGAAGCTCATGGGGTGACTTTGGACCCATCATTCCGATCTCAACCCAACCTCCCTCACAGGGTTGTTGTGGGGAAAAATAGGAGGAGGCAGTGCTACCTAGGGTGCTTTCAGCTCCTGAAGGAGTGTGATATAAATCTAATAAAGATATAGCCAAGGTTGTGTTTCTGGCAACAGTGACCAAGCTACTGGGAAAGGGTAGAACTGCGATTTATCCTAAAATGGAGATGTGTGATTTATTTCACTTGTGGTGAATGTGAGAGGGCTTTTTTTTTTTCCTCTGAGGTTGCGCAATACTAAAGCATCTGTGTGCTTTAATTTGAAAAGTGATTTGAGTGTTGAGCTGTCCCCAGCTCTGTCTTCCTCAATCTTCAGCCCATTACAACATCCCAAAACTTAATCCTCAGTACATTTCGTGCTCTGATGCAAATAAACACACGTCTCCCATTCTCTGGGTTTCGCCTCCAGATGCAGGGGGTGCATCATCATGAACCGGTATAATTATAATAGCATGCCCACCATTTGTCCAGTCCTACAGATAAATAAAAAGTAGCAGAGTTTAGAAACTTCTGAATAGGAGACGTTCATGGAAAACAGCCTCTTCCCCACGTCAAAAGTATCGGAAAGGTTTTAATTTGTAATGCTACCTCACCGGCTTACTGTCTCCACCTTTATTAACAAGTTTATACAACCAGCACATCCAAACTTTTCCTTGCTTATAGGAGGCAACCTGAGCTGAAGTTTCTAGCCACAAAAAAATTGAAACTGAGAGCTGTATTGATTATGGACTGTCCTTGTTTGTTCTTCAAATTAATGTTTATTATTAGTGCAGTGATGTTCAGCCTGTGCATGGTGAGATCCCACTTGGAGCCCAGTTAGTTCAGAAAGTAAAGGCGATTTTCTTTATGAATTCGCTTTTTTTAAGCCTCTTTTAACCACTGTGGAAATGTGGATGTGTATGTGTTAATCTGGACCAAGTCTGCGATGGTTCTCTTACATACCTTGTCTAGACGAGGGATAAAGAGTTAGGTTTTAAACATGATGTACAAACCGTTTAAACACTCTACGCTTCTTTGTGGCAAGTAGTGTTTTATTTACAGTCTGTTTAGTTAAAACTGACAATTTTGTCAGTTCTTAGCATTTATATAGCATTTGTGGGCATTTTCTAAGTAGGCCTCGGAAAAATCTCCCTGCTATGTGTGTAAATATTTTAAGCTCACACAAGCCTTTATGTAACTTATTTTTCTCAATGGCCAGAGAGTTTTTATACATCCTCCAGGAGCTTTGGAGTTTTGTGTCTCAAATAACAGCCTTCCCCATGCCAAGAAAATGACTTTAGAAACGGAACACCATTTTAAAAACAATTTTGATCGTTTATTTCATCCAAGGAGCAGGTGGGGGATTCAGTGTCATAAATCCAAGGGTTAAAAGGGACCTTGGCGGTCTTCTAGTCCAACCCCCTGCCCAGGGCAGGAATCCTCAGACCATCCCAGAGAAATGGTATCCAACTTCTGTTTGAAACCCTCCAGGGATGGAGCCCCCATGACTCCAGGTGGCAAGCTATCCCAATGTTTAAGGACTTTCACAGTCAGAAAAGGACTCCTTATTTCGAATTGAAGATCTCCCTATAAAGCTTCCACCCGCTGGATCTAGTCCTCCCCTTGGGCACTTTGGAGAATAAGTCCTTGCTCTCTTCCCTGTGACACTGTTTCATGTACTGGAAGACCCCTATCATGTCTCCCCTCCACCTTCTCTTTTTAGACTAAGCATACGTTTTGGATTTATATGATGCTTTAGTCCAGTGGTTTTCAAACTTGGCAACTTTAAGGTGGGTGGACTTCAACTCCCAGAATTCCCCAGCCTCTTTCTATAACAGTGAGGTCTAGAAACCAAACAGGGAAGAATGAATTCCCAAAATGCAAATGTACAGAAATCTGTAATTCATATTATGCTGAAACCAAAATAATGTGATCTTTGGCAGGTCAGTGGTGGTGTTTCTTAGTTCCCTGACTAGCAACTAAGATTTATTAAAGGACCACGTAAAACAAATGAAAATGGCACCTTAGGCCCACCCCTAAAAAGATGGCTGTGAAGCCCTATATTTAGAGCCACTGCTTACTTCCAACTTGACAATTATGGGTCTCATGACCTTTCTTAAGGTCCTGGTTTGGCTTAAGTGGTTGACGCTGAAGCCTGCTCATATCAAATCTAAGCCGAAAATGTGGCAATCGTTAATTTTCAGCCAGGGTCATTAGCTCTTTAAAGGTGAAAAAGAAATCAATTTTGCGTTCCCTGTTCCCCTTCATTTCGGCAGCATGCATAGCAATAAATGCCAGGTTTATCTAGCCCCCTCCCCCCCTTTTTTTTAAATTTTGTTTCAGACACAATTCACCAGAGATCCATTTTTGGAGACTGACTCACTGGTCCAAAACACTTGTTGATGGGGCGGGGGCAAGAGGTGGAGAATATTTGATAAATGGCTTTAAAATGGCTGGCTGTGGTTTTTGTGCATTTCTTGTGGAAGACGTCTGTTAGCTGTTTCTAATCTGGACTTTAAGAAGAGAGAGCGGGCAAGATCTGAAGTTCATCTGGGAGAGTGTCTAGCTGAGAGGTCCCCCCCATTTTTTAAAATTTATCTGCTGTTACACCAACATTTCTTAAGCAGAACTTTAAAAAGTACAAGAAAGAAGTTCAGTTTCATTTCTCTCCAAAGGGTTAAAAAACATAAGCACTCTGCTAAACCAAGTCAGAGGTTCTCAAACTTGTGGTCTGTGGGAACCATTGATGGTCTGAAAGCTCCATCCAGATGGTGCACAGACTGATTATGGAAAACTCACCAATATCTGTGCTTGCTTCATTTTTTTTAATGAAATACTATTATGATCGGGTCCAGATTCTCAAACAGGCTAACCAGGCTGTGGTTTTAATAAGTCACTGTTGATTTAGGTAATAGTACTGTTCCTAAAGGTTAAAAAGTGTTGCTTAAAAGTATGAGAATATCTGTAACCTATGCATCTTGATTTGTGGAAAGAAAAAGGTTTATTAAGTAGTTCAAAGTGGAACATCCCCTGGCAGTAGTTTTCAAACAGTCCATTAAAAAAAAAAAACAGTTTTGAGAAATGCTGGCCAAACCCCAGTATTTCACTTGCCCCAGTGGCCAATCAAATGCCATTGACAAAGTCACAAGCGTGTTAAGACAACATCCATCTTCCACTTCACCAGCAGCATATGATATTCTGCAGTAGTATGCCATTAAACATGGAGGTTCCACTTACTGGGCTTCCTAACCACTAGCCATTGGCGGTCCTGTCTTGTTTCTTGAACCTGTCTCATTCTCAGTCACTGTTTATGGGAAGTTGTCTGTGGAAATGTATGGCAATTCTGCTTCTCCTTCCCCTCCTAGATTCCGAATCCTCTCTTCGACTTGGCAGGAATAACATGCGGACACTTCCTCGTTCCCTTTTGGACTTTCTTTGGAGCCACCCTGATTGGAAAAGCAATAATCAAAATGCACATCCAGGTAATGTATCTGTTCCACAGAAAACTGGATTTCTATCCTCTCATCAAGACTGGTTGAGATGCTGTGCCCCCATCCATTGATCTTGTTCCCCAGGAATTGCTGTTTCCTAGCACTCTTCAAGGCAGCCACTAAGCATGCCCAGCACACGTTGCTCCCTTCCTTGGGTGGCAGTGACCCTATTAATACCAAGCACCAATTAGAATGTGTCCTAGCCAGACCCTCTCCCTCCTGAGTTAGCATCATGGCTAAAAATACATGTAAAATCCTTAATTTGATATTTTTCTTCTACCTGCAAATGAAGGAAGCTTACATGGCTCTTTAAGGATTTGTTGGGATAAAGTAGAGGAAGCATTTTGGAGACTTGCAGTGTTGCTAAGGTATGACCAGATCACTGATCCTTTCCTGAAAGAGATGCACCAAACAGCCAAACAGGAACAGCCACTGCCGTAGCTGCAGTTGCTTGATTTTTGCTTGACTGGAGTTACAACGTAAGTGTTGGGAGTGGTCCTGGAGAACGTCTAGTCTGACCCCCTATGAACTGCAGAGGTCCACCACCACTGCTTTCCTCTACTAAAAAATCTCAGCCAAAATAAGTATATTCCAAGACAGTCTATTCCCCTAGCAGACTTTATGCACTGTCATGGGTTCTATGTAAGACGTGAGCTGAAATCTCGTTTCTTCAAATTTTGGTTGGAATCCTTCCATTTCTGCATAAGCCTTTCAGATATTCATAGCTGGCTATTATATTGCCATATTACCTCTTAATCATCTCTTCTGCAGACTAAACATACCCAGCTCCTTCACAGCACAAGAGGCCCATCCTGTATACATTACCTGAGGAACATTCTACTGAATTTAGGAGAGCTAACTTTAGCGTAGACAGGCTATAAAGAAATCTCAGCCATTAATTGTCCCAGTTTTGCTTGCTTGAAGAATTTGTTTAATCCGCAAGAGGTTGCAGGAAGGGGGGGAAAATGGGTCTGTAAGAAAACAAAATGTTTATTTTTAGATGTTACACGTGGGTCATAGCAGTTTTAATCTTGGAAGAGGCATTCAGCCTTCCTTCTCTTACTGAAGAGAAAGCATCTTCTAAGGCGATGCCTTCCGTCTGCAGAGTTTTTCAAATCCTCGTGGGTTTTTTTCCCCTGTGCTTCTTGGTCAGTTGTGACAAGATTTTAGGACAGCAGTTGTTGTTGTTTTTCTGTAAGTAACCCAATAAACTTTGCGACCTTTTTTTAAAAAATGTAATATTGCTGTCCTATTCACTCATTTGTTCAGTGCTTAAAATAAATTTAGCCTGGAGAATTAAATCTACATCCTGGGCTTGAAAGCACATGGTTTGAGTACTATAAACAAGACAGAAAAATGCAAAGGAAGCAGAAAAGTTGTCCTTGCCCGTGACAATTGATATAGCCCAGATCCCAGGCTCTTAGCTTGGGGGCGGGGGTCGCCACCTGAGCAAAAGTCGGAGTCCGGTTGCATAAGGGCTGAACACCAGTTTTCAGGGTGCATTCCAAGGTAATCTAGGAAGAGACGGTTGCCAGATGTGTTCTTAAAAAATTAATTTCCAGCCAGATTCTCTGGGGGAACAAGCCAGATTGGCAACGGACCGTCGCCGTAGGCAGTGCAGTATAAATGCCCTTTTAAAATACTTCTTTCCACTTCTCTGTTGTTGTTTTTTTTATTATTTATCTAAAAGATGTATCTGGCCGCCCATCTTCAACAACTCTGGGCGGCTCGCAACAACAGCAAAACCAGTAACTATAAAACAGCCATAAAGCCATAAAACAGTAAAACAATCCAACGAAAACAAAAACCCTGCACCCTAATCCTGCACCTTAGGATGCCCCACAGCGAGATCCAAGGACCCTCATTCTGTTTCCATCCCATCCCGTCCCATCCCAACGCCTGGGTCAACAGCCAGCGTTGATGGCTTCCGAAAGGCGAAAAGGGTGGGGGCCTGCCAAATCACAGGGGAGGGTCCATAAAGTAGGGGCAGTTGCAGAAAAGCCACACTTAAGAGGTCCCACTAGGTGCCAGGATTTCAGGGAAGGGATCTGGAGCCTGCCCACCCTATTCAATCTAGTGGGATGGGCAGATATTCTTAGTCCCACAAATAACTGGGTCCTGTGCCATGTAGGGCTTTGAAGGTGGAATTCAAAGCACCTGGAATTGCACCCAGAAGGAAACCAGGAGCTGGTGCAGCTCATGCAACAGAGGTATAACATGAGCGAACCTTTGAACACCCAATATTGGGCCCACCGCCACGTTCTGGACCAGTTGTAACTTCCAAGTGGTCTTCAAGGGCAGCCCCACGTAAGGCGCATTGCCGTGATCCAAACGGGAAGTGACTAAGGCATGAGTGAGCATCAGCAAGGCCTCTATGTTTAGGGCAAGGTCTCTATGTTTAGCTGTTTATATTTGCTTCTCCCACAAATGGGTTGAGGGGGGGAAATGATCTATTGACGTATCTGCACATAGGCATATTATACGAAGCGAAGGGACTGAATGAATATCAATACAAATATAAGTATCTTCCTTTGCAAATCTGCTGTACGGTATTCTATCATGGTGGGGGCCATAGTGCACTTTCAGGAAATGAGCCCACCGTTCGTTCTGGACTTGCTTTTGGGGTGCACGTTCAAAAGCCAGATGACTATCACATAAAACGGGCTACTATATGGGGGCAAGCGTGGAGGATTTCTGGTTTGCACAAGGAGTGAGGAATGTAACTTTCAGTCTCCTGCAGCAGCTAAACTCTCTAAAATCCTCCTCTGCGCTAGCAAACACGCAAACACGCAAAAGTTATGGAGTGTAAACGTTTGGGATGCCGTACCACGGTGTTCTTGAATAAAGAGACACGCAGTTCCAGATTGGCTGAAAAGGGGTTGCAGTGGGGGAAGGCTTACATTTGTATGACAAATACAAGCTTTAACCAATGTTGAAAAGTCTGGGAACTGTCCCCTGCTATACCACAAGTGGTGTAGATCACTATAAATGACAGTTTAAAACAACAACAACTATGGAACAGCTTGTCTTCCAAAGTTATCTCAACACAGCAGAACATTCCTGTCTGCTTATCCTCAGGGAATGCTATATATACCTCACCCTTCCCCAACCCGGTGCCCTCTAGATGTGTCAGACTGCAATTTTCAGAATTCCTAACAATCGGCGAACTGTGCTAGTTGGGGATTTGGGAAGTTGCAGCCCACCATATCTGGAGGGGACCAAGTTTGGGACACGTGGTAGTGGAGGAGGGTTACTTCAATTTTTATTTCAATTTACCACGCAGGGATTTTTCTCTAAACTGAAATAGCTCACTTCCCAAGCAGAAGCAAACTTGGAGAAAAAGCCAAGATTTGCCAAAGCATCAAAATATTTAGGGAAGGAAATTAAATTCAGAAATTAGAAAAAGAAAGATTTTAAAAATAGCTGTCACAGCTTTAAAACAGCACTTAATGTAAAATCAACCTAACAAAAGAAAATAGCTGTTCCATAAGGTAGGGGCAAATGAAGCTAACTTAGATTAAGCTAAATTAAGACAGCAGTCATTGCTCAAGCTTACTTGATGCAGCAACTAAAATGTAAGAAAACGACCAGAAAATGAACTTCTTTTCGATAGAAGTTTCATATCAGGGGTGCCACCACAGAAAAGGCCCCGTCTCCATTCCCTCTCTGTCTAACCTCGTAGTACAGATGCAGCAAACAAATTCAAAGGGTGGGCAAGTTTCAAGCAATCCTTTAACTGTTTTGGATTTGTGATATCCTCCTGTTTTGGCTCGGTTTGGTTTTTTGGTTTTAAGCTCTACCCAGACATTAGGAAAAACAGAAGGTATTCCACTTTTCCCCCAAATGTAATTGGGAGAAGGAACATGGCGAGCACCAGATGAATGGTTTGTGGGCAAAATAGAGTCCAACCCAGTGTTCTCAACCTCAGCAACTTTAAGATGTGTGGACTTCAACTCCCAGAATTCCCCAGCCAGCATGCTGGTTGGAGAATTCTGGGGGTTGAAGTCCACACATCTTAAAGTTGCTGAGGTTGAGAAACACTGGTCCAACCACATCCTTTGGGGATTTCAGCTATGAACCTCTACTTCTGCAGAACGTGAAGCCGTATTTTTAGGTTCCATTGATAGAAGAGATGGAAAGAAGTCAGCCAGTGGACAGAATGACTGCTGCTAGGTGAACTTTGAAGGACCACCCAAAGACTGAGATGATGTTGGAGCAGAGTCATGGCCTTCCTTTGCCTCCTTTCTCCCCTTCAGCTGCAATCCCAAAGAGCAGACCAACAGTGATTAGGGTTTTGGTATAGGATGTCACAGAAAGAGTGAGTCAGGGGAAAATATGAGGAAAAGTGGGGTAATTACATGAACTTGGAAAAGGGACACCAGCACAAGAGTAATCAAAGAACAGGAGAATCATCCTGCATTGTTTCATTTTCCCCTCTGAACATTTGTCTGACTCACACTGTTGTGTATGTTTGGTTGTTGTTCCTCCAGAAACTTTTTGTGATAATCACCTTCAGCAGACACATAGTGGAACAGATGGTCTCCTTAATTGGGTGAGTACAGCAGCTCTGATGTCACTGAAGGTTGAGAACAGCTCCTTTCAAGCCTTACTTTATGGCAACAAGGGACAGCGCTGAGCCCAGGGTGAGCAAAGACTGCTGCCCCATCCAGAAAATGTTGCTACCTATAATGGTATGTGGGAAAGACCTTGGGAGACGGGGCGAAGAGATGCTGCCTAGGGAACGGTCAGATAAGAGGCGGCATAGCCCACAGCTACATAATGGGTGGAGAAAGAGGCTCAGAAGGGACCCTCCCTAGCTTCCCAGGCTGTAAAGGAGAAGGTGGGAGATTTGTACTTTCAGACTTGCAAGAATCTTGTAAAGGTATGTGGGAAAGGCCTTGGGAGACGGGGCGAAGAGATGCTGCCTAGGGAACGGTCAGATAAGAGGTGGCATAGCCCACAGCTACATAATGGGTGGGGAAAGAGGCTCATAAGGGACCCTCCCTAGCTTCCCAGGCTGTAAAGGAAAAGGTGGGAGATTTGTACTTTCAGACTTGCAAGAATCTTGTAAAGGTATGTGGGAAAGGCCTTGGGAGACGGGGCGAAGAGATGCTGCCTAGGGAACGGTCAGATAAGAGACAGCTGAGCCTGCAGCTGGATGGTGGGCAGGGCAAGAGGCTCAAAAGGGCCCCTCCCTAGTTTCTCGGGCTGTAAAGGAGACGGTGGAAGAATTGTAGTTTCAGACTTGCAAGATTGATGTCGGCCTTACCAGGCACTGTAGACCAGCAGGAAACACAACCAGATGAGCTAATTCTTCTTTATTGTAGGGCTATGTTAACAGAATCTGGCAAGTCTGAAAGTACATCTCTCCCACTATCTCCTTTACAGCCTGAGAAACTAGGGAGGGCCCCTCCTGAGCCTCTTTCTCCGTCCATTATGCAGCTGTGAGCTATGCCACCTCTTATCTGACCATTCTCTAGGCAGCATCTCTTCACCCCGTCTCCCAAGGTCTTTCCCACATACCATTTACCCTGCCTTCACCTTCATTTTAAGCGCAATTCACAATTTTTTTGAAAAAAAATGGCACATTACTAGAGCAATATGGTATGATTCAAGGTTGCCAACTGTGAAGACCAGGCTATGAGATATGGGTTTGGGATACTACGACCGGAGCTCTGTCATGGGTATACGTCTACTGGTTTTGTGTTTTTATCAAGCCTTGATGCGGTTTTAGTTGGTCTTTTGTTTGAATGAAATCCTGTTTTTATTTTGTTTGCCGCCCAGAGTTTCATGGATGGATAGGCGACCTTATAAATCCAATTAATGAATGGATAAATAAGCTTGGGGGCTAAGGCTGTATCTCAAGTCCCATTTTTGTATCCCCAGAACCTCTCCCCAATTGCTGAAAATTGCAACTGCAGGAAACACAGGGAAAACTAAGCCCTGACTTAGTTTTAACTTTTAAAAAAATCTTAAACCTTTTCCCCGAAGCTTGAAGTTGGGGGGCAGGAGAATCAGAAAGTCCTTGCTCTGTTGATGCAGGTACTTGCTTTTACTTAGTGCAGTCCATGGTGTTTTAAAAAAAATGTGAAGCGTAGCACTTGGCCGCCCAAAAAGTTGCTTTGTCCTGATTTAGGTCACTCAAGAGTACCGGCAAGGAGGCTTCCAAGAGCCACCACTGCTAATTTCAGTGGGATTTCCTGTTTTCCAATAAGTCAGTTGCATTCAGTTCTACAGGATGCCTGTTCCGGGTGCCGCCGCTGAACTCTGCTAGAATTGGCTCGGCCGCGTGGTTTATTGGCTTCAGTGAATCAATAATTGGGTAGTTAGACTTACGCAGGATCATATGGCTAAAATACAAAAAAAAAGTGTTACAAGTGACTCGCCGGTAGAACATGGGATCTGTCAGGAAATGTCAAAGGAACTGCACTCAGCAAAAGGCTGTGTGCACAGAGAGGGGAACATATTAGTAACGTGCTGTTTCATTAGCAAGACTTGCTCACTTTTCATGGTTTGAATGATCACATATAATTTTTTTTCCCCTTTGCCTCCCTAACGAGAATATCCATCTGTGCTAGGAAGTGATTCAGGCTTGAATTTATTGCTGTTTTAGGCAGGAAATAGAGCAGGGCTGTAGATAACATGAATGCAATTATTGTTTTAAAACATCTCTGAACTTGGGTTCTCTGCTGTCCTGTTGTTAAATGAAACAATGGCATGCTTTTTAAAAAGTGGAATGTATACATCCATAAATGTTTTTGACCTGGGAGCAGCCGGGTGTGTTCTTAAACTAAACCAGAAAGTACTTTTGAATTAATAATAATATGACACCCTGCCTGAAGATTTGAAAAGTAATGGAAATTACCCTCACGGTCCCTGTTACTTTCTGGTGCAGTTTTTGAATGGCATCACGCCATTGTCTTGAACCTGGTTCTTTGAGGTTCAGATGACGTCTCCCAGGTTGGGGACCAGGTCCATAAAGTGTTTGCTTCAGCTGTGTGTGCATGTACGTGTTTGAGTCTGGGTGTGGGTGTGTTAGGGAAGAGTGTAAGAGAGGCTGGTTTGTGTTTTACTCAAATCCACATGCGATTACCTTAAGGGTGCATATTCTGAGCAAGGTACCTTCAGCTGTATATCTTCTTTCTCTTTCCCATTCATTTTTCCTCTGGGCCCAGGTCTACCTCACCCCACCACCCAGAAAGAGAGAGAACGCCTTTACCTTTCTAGTCATACCCCACATACTTGAAGTTGGCAGGAGCAAATGTAACCGTAATGAAGAATAGGACTCAGATCTCTCAAGGTTGGAGTGATCTGATGGACCATGGTCTTGGATGCCCAATAACACCAGAATCTGACCTCAGTCTGGGAGGCTTAAAATCACAGGTACATTCAGGGCTTTATTGGGACCGCTATTCCCCACAGCTCTTAGCCAGTGGTCATTCAGGCCAAGGAGTCTGGGGGTTGCAGCTCCAACACATATGGCAGAAGCTAGTTTGAGAAAGTTGTATTAAACTATGGCTAGCAGAAGGTTGAGCAAAGCCAGTTTGGAATTTCTAAACTTTCACATGGTATTTCTTGCCTTTTGGCTTTATCTTCTATTTCATCAGTCAATCAGTCTATCTATGTCTGTCTGCCTTCTCACTGCAGTTCCTCAGAGCTTAATTCAATTTCTCCTTGCTTCAGGAGACTAGCCTAAAACTCCCATATGGGACTTTTTGCCTGAAAAAAGTTCTTTCTGGGAAAGGGATACCATGAGGCACCAGCTATCTTCTCTTTTCCTAAACCTTGGTGTGAGTGCCATCATGCGTGATTAGCCTGAATTGATAGAGCTTGACACCCCACTTCTTTGCATAGCTGGTCTCCTCCCACTCCTACTCCCCCATAGCTTTCCATACAGTTCATGAGATGCCAGATAGAAAACCAAGAGCTTCTGGAGGCCCCGTGACTTGCACCCCTCCAATGCCAACCCAACCCAAGAGCTTGCTGAGCCCCATTCTTCTCTTCTGTATCACAAAAGCTCAACAAACAAACCACGTGGCTGTCTTGCTGCTTCCCCACCTGAGTTGCTGGGGTGCGAAGCCAGCTTTGGAATTTAACCCACCCATTAAAGTGCAGTGTCCTAAAGGGCGGTGTGGTTTTTTTCTTGTTTTTGTTCAAATGTATAGCCTGATGGAACTAATATCCATGATTTATATGCTTGGTATTTTCTGAGGGGGGGAAATTTGTCTCAAGGATACTTTTGGGGATTGGAATGTCTGGAAGTCATTGCTCATGAAGTATGTAAACCGTGACATGGGAAGCCTTATACAAAGAGTGTCTGAATAACATTCTTGAACGCTTCAGTGCTGGAATAAATCTGTGGCTTTTTAAAAATAATCTCCAGAACTTCAGAATAAATCTTTGTTGTTGTTTCTTCCTCCCGCCAAATTAAATCAGAGCTTATTGATTAGTGCTCTTTGCCAATGGCTCACGGCTTGCTCCCATTGCAACACCAAATATTCTGCTGAGCAAGAGAGATTTTCAAGCACGCAAGTCTTTGGATGGAAAGTAGAGTAGCATTTTCTCTCACAATTACTCATCAGCATTTGAATTTGTTTCCCTGGCTCCCCTGCTTACAGAGACCATATAGCGTCTTTGAAAGAAAAAAAAAAGGTCTGCTGGATTCAGAAGTTTGTTCAACCCTTGATGTCAGACTTCAAAAATGTTCTTGAGAGAGAAGATTCTTGGAGTGTCCTCCTATGTTTTGACTTTTAAAAATCAGAATTTCCTCCCCCCCTCTACTGCTGTCTCTTACATTATCTCATATATTGCTCTCTGAATAGCATATTAAAACATGTGTAACCATTACTAAAATCACAGGACCTTAGTCAGAATCAAATGCCCAACATAAATATTTTTAGGTGAAACACTGACACTTCTCTGCGAATTACACTAATTTCAGTTAATTTAATTTAAAGTTGGCTAAGCATTATGTTATTTAGAATTAAGCACTTCAAATTTCTTTCAACTCTTCAGTTCTGATAGGACTTTCTATCTCCTGTCTTTCTTGTGAGCTGAACAGCTGGGCTCTTATATTCTTCAGGTTGGAAGGTTCAAAAACTTGTCTGCAGAACAGAGGTTACTGATCTTCACACAGACAGAGAGATTGTGCTCCTCTATCAAATTTTTGTTAAGCAGTTGATAGGCAAGGCCACTGTCTTGGGAAGTCAGTTAAGGGTGTCCAGCTAAAAGGAGAAGAAGGCCACTTGGAAGCCATATTAGGCTGAAGTAGACCTTCCAGCTTAGGGTCCTCCTCGTTTGGTTTCAGAGAGCGGACTTCCCCAGCCTCCCCTGGAGAGGCTGAGATTTGAATCACACCTTTTTCAGGTAAAGCATATGCTCCCTTTCCAAAATGCAATAAGATTCCGGCTCTCACGATCCTGCATATAAAACCCATGGGCCCATTTACCGCTTCCTTACCTGGAAATGCTGCAGCCTGAACCTTAGAGTTTCTGTATGGAAAAGAGAATTCCAGCCTTCGATGCAGCCCTCGCTTCTCCAGAAGGCTGCCCGAGTGCCCAAGAGGAAGTTGAGATCAGAGAAATTCTTTGCCTATGTTTAGAATTGATTTAGGGTTCCCAGACTGCAGTAGAGATCCTAATGTACCCTGCAGACTTTCAGAAAATGGTTTTCCAGGTCTGGGATTTGTGTTTCGTTTTCTTTCCAGAAGTTGTGATTAGGCAAGCCCTATTTGCAAAAGCAAACATTTAGATCCCCCGTGTATTTTATTTCCTTTGCCAAACATAAAAATGTACTTTGCAGCACTCCTGTGCCGTTATTTTCTTTTGAAATATGAATTTGAGTGTTATTTCTTCCAGCCAGTCAGAAGTGTCACAACATCGCAGACTTGGTTATGCTCTGGCTGCCCTCCATACCTTGATCAACTCAAGCATGGAGGATTCTATCACAAAATTGTACTGAATCTAGATTTGTGTTCAGGTGTTGTTGTTTTTTTAAAGCCAAGCTGATATAACCAAGAGTTATTTGATTATATCGTCTTGGCTTTAAATGGTACTGAATGCCGTATTTGTTTGTTTTTAAAGCCAAGCTGCTGTAATGAAGAAATTCTTCTTGATTATGTCATTTTGGCTTTAAAAAAACCTGAACCAAAAAAAAAGCCATTCAGTACGATTTTAAGAAATTAACAATTAACAGTATTTCTTTATCATTTTATTTTATCCATTTATCATTTATTTCCTTATTAGCTGCCTGACTCTGCATAAAGATTTCTGGCTTGCAAAGATTTCTGGCTTTAAAAATGATCGTGTTTGGCTTAAGTGCACTGTTTTGTTTTTTCAATGAAGGTTGAATGCTGAATCTTTGCTAAAGTTGGCCATGCTCTACCCTGTCAAATGAATCTCCTCTCTGTTCTGGTACATCCATCCATCCATCCATCCATCCATCCATCTATCTATCTATCTGATTGATTTCTATAGCTGCCCATCTCAACAAGTGACTTATTCTCTCTGCTGCCCTATAATTAATGTGTTTCCAATACTTAGTTACATAAAAGTAGAATATTCCTTTTACACCCTTTTGAGGTTTCCACTTAGAAAATCCTACTTTGATAAAGTATGATGTGATTTTATTTATTTATTTATTATTATTTATTATTCTAATTTAATTACCGCCCATCTCCCCCAAAAGAGGGACTCTGGGCGGTTTACAATAAAATCAAACTATAATCATGAACGTTAAAATCTCATAAAACCAGACACATTGCAATTATTATAAAATGCAATAAATAAATAGGGAGGACGATGTTAGGTGATGTTAGGGAGATGTTAGGGAGGTGATGTTAGGGAGGACAGCAATGTCCAAGAAAGTAGTTTCATGTTGAATTAACTTTAAAAGAAAATTTGAAAAGATACAGTGTAGTTGGGCTAATGTGGGCAAAGGATTTAAAATTTTTACAGCTCTGAAACAGAGCACTTAAGCCCATGCTTTGCACGTAAAAATCTGAGTTTCAAAACCTTGGTGCTTCCAGTCAGAGCAGATCTAATCTTGGTGATGGTTCCCCCAAGTCCTCAGACAGCTTAAGATGCAAATAAGGTGACATTCACATCCCATAAAGCCAAGTGTCAGGTCTCAGCTTTCAAGTTACCCAGAATTTTGTCCCCAACATCAGCGTTCTGGAAATTGCAGATGCTTCCCAGTCTAATAGGGAATCCTACAGAGTTGGAAAATGTATTAAACACAAGAAGTAGAAAGCATTAGTCCTTGCTGACGGAGCTCACGAAAGCTTATGCCTTTTAAGAAAATGTGTTAGTTAGAAAAGGTGGTACCAGACTCCTCCTGATCTGAAGGTTTAAACGGGGAGAATGTTGACTGGATTGGTCTCAACGCTTGGTTAGTACGGCAAATGATGTCTTTACAAATATCCCACGGCGTAAATGGTTCCCAAACTTTTTCCCTCTCTCAGTGCAGTCACCCATCTCTTCCCACAGAGTAAATCAGAAACCAATGGAATTATAGGGTTGAGCCTTGTGCCCAGAAAGGAAATTCAGCAGCAAGTGGAAGGAGAAAGTTTAATTAAAAAAGAAGGAGAGATGTGAAAGAAACTCTAAATGCACCCTCCTGAAACTTTTTTTAAATAGACCAGAACTGCACGATAATAGGGGGTTTCAGAGGATGGGATGGCATGGGGGAATACCCACATGGATTTAACCCAATATGAACTACCAGCTGCAAAGCCCTGACCATGTTAACTCTGGTGCAGGAAATCAAAGCTTTTTGTGGCCAAGTTAAAGAGGCCAGCAAATTTATTTTTTAAAATAAATTATTTTTATTTCTGTGACGGAAACCTCTGTGGATTACCAGCCACTTCTTTGCATGCAAAGGGGGATTATCTCAAGTGAGAAACCAAGGAGCATCCTTGGCTGGGGCTGAGATGGGCGAATACTGGAAGTGCAGAAAAATTTAATGCCTTCTACTTCGAAAAGTGAAAATGGTAAGTGATCTTTTATTCAGAAAATCAGGCGCTCAAGTGGGTGGAACGTTTTGCCCCAGCAGTTCCCCACTTCCTTTTGTAGGCTATTCAGGATTTCTGTCCCACCATAATCCACTCTGGCTGATTCAAACCCCTGGATCTCTGGATTTGTTCTGAATCACACTGTAGATTTTTCTCTGCCCTGTAACTGATTGCAAACTGAGAAAGGGTGATTTTCTTACATGCTGGGAGAATCTTTTGTCACTACAGGAAGTGACAGCTCATTCACAGAAACATACTGACTGTTATTGCTGCTTGCATGATGAGCCTGGAGGTGTGTAAAAGCAGGGGGTGGGGGAAAGGAACACTTTCAAGGTTGGACTAAGCCAGGTGGAAGGGCGTGTGCATGGATGTGTGGGTGATAAGGAAAAAGTGAGAGGAGGATGCTTGAGGAAGGATACAACAGCTGTGCTTCAACTATTTCTGTTTTCCCCACTCCCTTGAGAAGTCCTTTTTCAGGAAGTTTCCTTTGTGGAACATCTGTTCAACCCTGAACCACTCTGAGTTAGCCACTGTTCTTGTCTTCTAGCTGTACTCAGCCTTGCTTAAAGTAAGGTTGTCCTGGAGCCCCTTCATGTCCATTGTCATTTTTGCACATCTGTATTACATGTGGGCTCTCCTCCGAACCTGATGGTGTCCTCAGGTTATTTTTTTTTCCTCTCAAAATGAAGGCCAGAGGTTCTCACAGCTGGGCTGTTCCCCCAGGCGAGCCACTTTTTTGCTCAACAGAAAAAGAAACATCGGGAGACTCTTCTACAGAAGTGGGAAGGAGACAGATATTGTACACTGTCAGGTTAAAGAATGACTGTCTGTGGTTGGTGCTTGTGTATGCTTTGCTTAATCAAAGTTAACTGAATAACCTCCATTGGCTTAATTGGGACATTGGAGCCTGGCTTTAGCTGGGAGCCAACAATGTACAAAATCGATAAATTAACCACGGTTGATAAGCCATGACAAGCTGGATTCACACTGAACCAAACCAAGCCATGGTACAGCTTCTGTGATATGTGAATCCACCCTAAATATTTCTGGTAAGATGGACTATCAGATGAGGAAGATCTAGGACTGGATCCCACATAAGATCCCCCAGTCCAAGTGAATGGCCCTGGGGAAGCTAACTTTTCTCATCCTACCCTACTTTATAGGTTTGTTGTGAAGCATGGGTGGGAGCTGCATATGTGAGGTCCCCCTGACCCCATAATCCTTGTAATACTTCTAGGGGAGCAGAATGATTGATTTGTCCACCAGTGAGGTGTTAGGAATTCCAAGGACAGCTGCTGGTGTCAGCCAGAACATTGTCTCTCTGCCATTCCCAACACAACATCCTCCTAAAATAGGGCTACCGTATCTGAGCTGCAAAACTCCGAAGGATGACCAGGTGGCAGCAGAGAGACCCAGATACTTTGGTCAGCCTTGCACGTTCTGCTCTGCCTTTTCTCCTTGCTCCAACTCAACAAGCAAGGCTGTATGATTAAAGGAGCGTATGGAGAGAGGGAGAAAAATGTGACTGTGACTCAGTCTTAAATCATCCATAAATACATGCTTTTTTGGAAACCCTGATTGTATAGTTTGCATAACATACTCTGCGTTAGAGCTCAGCTCTATTCGGCTATGCATCGTTTCTCCCTTCAAGGCAACCTGTTTCAATGATCTGCTTGTGTGAGTGTTCCTGGTAGCTTGATGACTGAAGACCTGACTCATTTAGTTATCAAAGAACACAGCTTCAGGGTTGTGAGGTCAAATTCCTCAGCTCTACTCTGGCCAAAAAAAAAATAACCTAGGCCCAAGGGTGGGCAATGGACTACGTGTTTTGGGTGGCTCACCAGACCTGCTAAGTTGCTAATCTTCATGGCTTGCAGAGTCAAGTTGAAAACTGCCAACAAAAACGTTATGGGCGGAAGGCAGAGCTGGATAGTAGTCAAACACGCAACTGTCTTGCTGGATCAGATTGAAAGTCCTACCAAACCAGCCTTTTGTTCCTGACAGGGATCAGTTGCCTGCTTCCAAGATGCTCACATGCATGACTTGATAGCACCCTGGCTTGTTAGCTGCTGGACAATGAATCTTCCGTGTATTTTTGGAATGCTTTTGGAAAAAAATGACTGGACCTGGTTTGTACATTAATCTCCCAGAGGAGAATTTTCTGCATGGTCAAAGTGGCCTGCTAGCTCCATCATGTGTAGGATGTTTCAATTCCTGTGATGTGTGTCTTGTTGCCTAGCCGAAGAGAGACTCCGGGTGGGTGGGACCACCAACATTGGAATAAGATAGAGGCAGCTGTTCAAAATCGGCCAGGCTGGGTCGCCACAACATCGGCCTTTTGATCCACCTATTGCTCAGCACTTGTCAGATCTTACAGGGATCCTTATGAACATGGGTTTAGTGCTCTTTTGAAAGAGTGCTAAATCTGGCCGGTCTCTTTCTTTAACAGAACGTTAGTCCTGTGCTGTGTAGAAGATCAATTTAGACCAGGAAAAAGCCAGGTTCTGCCTACTGTGTGTTGCTGATTCAGTCCCCATTGGTGCATTTTACCTTTTCCGTGGCTTCTGCCAATAAGGGGTTCTGTGTGGCCACACGTTTTACTGCTAGTATTTATCTGGTGCAAGTAGCACCATTTTGCCTACTCCGTTCCTGCTTCAGCAGAATTATGTGCCACAATGAAGACTGTTGTTAGCGTGGGGCTGTCACAATTGTATGTACCAATCAAAGCGAATATTTGCAGCTCAGGGCTGAACTGCGGAGTCCTCGGTGCTCTCTGAGCCTTGTTGTTTTCTTGCGGGCATTTCACTGCCAGGCTAGGCAACGTCTTCAGTGCCCACTCCCTCTTCGCACTGAAGATGTTGCCTGGCCTGGCAGTGAAACGTCTGCAAGAAAACAACAAGGCTCAGAGAGCACCCGGGACGCCACAATTGTATGTTCTCCGTGGCTGTTCACTGATTGCTTCCAGGTGCTCCTGACTGCGGAGTCAGAACTGAACCTCTTGGTCATTTTCCACCAGCACTGTCATTCCCTTACAGCAGTGTTTCTTAAACTTTTTGCTTCCCCTTCCCACTTTTAAAAATTATGGAGGACCCCAAAACAGCTTTGGTTTATATGGGCTTTATTATATCAATACTTACCGTACTAGAAATTAAAACTGAGGCATTTGTAAAATATTTATTTATTGAATCATGTAAGAAATAACAATATTAAACCCATTAGAAATTAACATAAATGAAATATTTTTCATGAAAAATAACGTATTTTTTTTTAACGAATCAAAATAATAATGAGAAGAGTTTCTTTGGAGATACCTTCAATATCTGGCAAATAATTTTGATTTCACAGACCCCTGAGAGGTCTTTGGGGGATCCCCAGGGGTCCTTGGACCACACTTTAAGGAACACTGTCTTACAGCATTCGCTGAGGACAGAAATGAAGCTTGACTGCAGTGACATTAAGCTCCTTCCATTTCGCCCACCCTGCAACCTGTCAGCCAGGCTATTTTTGAACGTGAGTTTAATGCTCTTTCAGACAAGCGCTAAACCCATGTTTATAAATAGCCTGGTTGGCGGATCACAGACACGAATGAGGAAGTGTTGAGCAGAAACATTGGGGCATTCCCTGCATGCACCTTTGCTCTGCTCCCACCCTGTTGGTTGGGTGAGTATGAGCCATTATAATAACCACCTTTATTCACCCACAGATTAGGAAGGGAGATCAATGGCTGTTTTTCCTACTGGCAGGTGATGTTTAATGTGAGGGGGAAATCCATCAATTGCTTCCTTATCCCGCTTTAAAACAGGATGGATAGTGCTCATCTAGGGCTCAACCATTGGAGCAGCAAATTTAATGCCAGCAAATTCTTTCTGTCAGCTCAAAGATTGGAGGAAGGCATTTTTCATGTGACGGTCTGGCTGTGCCCCCCACCCCCCATTCAAACCTTGTTATCTTTCGACTCTAATGCGTATTTTGATGCAACTCTTGAGCTCCGAATAAGTTGCCTCCATTTCCTCTCTACAGACATCTGAAATAGGAGCTAAAGTATGCTTTTGGTTTTTTTTTAATGCTTCCATATTTACGGGTGACGGGGGCTCCCGAGCCATGACTTGAAGGGGAGAGATGGGGCAGAGGAAAGGAGGCTAAAGTTTGAAAGGAAATGTTAGCCAGAGGGAAAGAAAAGAAAAGATGGAAAGAGGACAGGAAAAGTGATGTCTGAAAGCAAAAAAGCACCTGGACAGGACATGGCCCCCTTCTCCCTATGTTTGGCATCCTCATGAGGGCTAGTAACGCTCTCTTTAAAATTTGTCACCTTAGAATTGTAGATTCAGCTGGACTGCATGACGATGAACACAGTCAGGGCTGAAGGAGATGCTCAAGCCTCTAAGCCAGTGTTTCTCAACCTTAGCCGCTTTAAGTTGTGTGGACTTCAACTCCCAGAAGTTGAATTCAATTCTGGGAGTTGAAGTCCGCACACCTTAAAGCAGCCAAGGTTGAGAAACAGTGCTTTCAGTGCATAACACACACCGCAAGGGAAGTGGAAAAGGAACAGAATTCTCCCCGAAGGCAAGGGGCCAGGCCGAGCAGGGTGCGTTCTCGACAGGGCAGAGCTGCTGGCTTGCAAAGAGGCTTAACTGTTCTCGGGATTTAGAGCCCTGCCGCTGAACAACTTGGAGTTACTATGACTGAGACAAGGAAACCTGGCAAGGTGTGTGATTAACCCTATGTGGCATTGCCCTAAAGAGCACTCCCGGCTCCCCAGTCTCCAGCCAGAGGGGCAGCCATCCGCTCCAGATGTTTGATAGAGGAGCACTCAAGGGTGTTAAAGCCTGTTCGCACAGAAGTACACCTTTAGCTTTGTTTGAATTCTGGGGGGGGGGGGGTTTCTTACCTGCACATTTTTGAAAATTTTGAAAACTTGAGGGTCTCTGAGAAAGCTGGTGCCCGGATCACAGAAGGGTAGTGGTCAAAACGTCACTTACCTGTCCCAACATTTAATATCTCAACTATAATCAAAGATAACACACGGAAGAGGATTGTTAATCAGTTGGTAGAGGATGAAGTAGAAAAGGGGATAATATTCTTGGCTGGAGAGGTGGGAAGATGAGTATCTGTTCAAACAGGGAGCACCCTTGGGGACTGTTTCTTCTCCGTAGGCTACCTCACCGGATTGTTTTGAGAAAAATGTGGGTTAGGAGTCTGTTTGCAGAGCCTGGAGCTTAGAGGAAGAACAGGTCAACTACTGTAATGCAACAATTATTTCTGACACATTGCTTTCAGAAGCCGAGCGGGTCAATTCCTCCTGTTCTCCGGGAGAGGAATTGAATCGGGTATATAACCATTGCAGGGAACGGGTTGGATTGGACCTGAAACCGTTTCTCTTTGGTGAGGGTTGTGCGGTGGGTGAAAGTGAAATAGGCAATTCTTTTCAAAGGTTGGGGAGTGTCAATGGCATTTTCGAAATTTAGATTCTTAAGGCTTTTGTCTGCAAACGCGGAGATGGATGCCAAAGGACAGAATGAAAATGCGTGGCACCCTGCGTTCACCCCAGTGGCAAAGCTTTGTGATGGAAAACCAATTACCATTATCGAATTATCAAGTCATTTTTATAATGATTTGTGTTTTAGAAAACAGTTTTTTAATTAGAAAATAGTTGGAATCACCACATGTTAGAGTTCAGAACATGAAATGTAATTTCAGAAGAACGTACATTTACCCCTTGCTCATTTTTAAACTGGATTTTTACGGTCCTTAAAGCACAAACGTTCAAGAAGTACCAAAAAAGTGCAAACTCGCATTTATTGCATGCCCATCCATTTTCATGAAATTAGGGTCATATTAAAGTTTTAAAATGACTGCATTTTCGACAAATTACAACCCAAAAGATTTAAGCAGGCTATTTTGATTTTAGTGGCTTCTGTATCTAAAACTTGAGATTGCTTTTACAGTCCGTATGATATACTTCAAGAGAGGATCAGAAAATAAAGTCCAGTCATACATCTTCAATACAAATGTTAAGGGTTGTAATTTGGTACAATTATAACCCCATTCTATAGAATTAAAACCCCATTTCTTCTGATAAGACTTGCTGTTTATGAGTATTAAAAAGGATTGAATTGTAAAAAAATTTCCCTGAACTCAAGAGTCATAACTGGTTGGATTACAGTTGTGCTTTTTCTTAGAACCGTAAACATGGTGCAATTTTATGTACATTTGCTTTATCCACTTGGCCAAGTCCTTGAATTAAATACAATTATTTTTCAGTACCTCCATTCCCCTGAGCTTCCCATTCTCAATCCCAAAGTGGTTTCTAGTACCTGAACTCTATTTTCCAGGCAGATATTTTAATCAAAAATATGCAATTTATCTATGCTGATTTTCTTCTTGTGAAATTTGAAATAAAATAGGAAGACCTTGTTAAGCAATAACATAATTTTTACCTCCGTTGACATCTGACAGATAGATGGGCATTTATTTTTTTAACCATAAATTAAAGGAAGTGTGTAAGTGCAGAAAGAAACAAACTTGCTGGAATTCCTAGGAGTGTTAACAAGATTCCCTGTGGGCCAAAAGCCAAGGTATAAATTATAAAAATGAATACTTCCAATAAGATTCAGAAAAAGTCTCAGGGTTGAAGGCTTTATAGACCGTGTGTCTGTAAGTCAGATAATGGATTTGTAATTCATGTCCCCTGACTCAGTCATTGCTAGGAACAGTATCTTGCCTTTTCTTCTTTGCTTTGAAGCTGGAAAATATTGGTTCATTAGCAGAAGTTGAAAAACATTTGCACCGGGTGGGTGATAGCCCCAGGTGAAGTCAAAAACCATATTGCCAGTCGGCAAAACTTCATTCCGAAGGTTGCTTCACCCCACGCATTTTTCTTTATTTAATTTTTAAAAGCCACTCAAAAGCTGGAAGTTGGTCAGGGAAGTACTTATTTTTAAAAGGCACACATTAATGCTGGAGTTCTTGATAATCACAATAAAAAGCAGATTTCTGGACAATTGTGGCTAAGGGAAGTGCTACATCTAGTCCCAGAGTGAGGGACCGGGACCCAATGTCCTGTGATCTGCAAAAAAATCTTGCCCAGCTATAGCACTGTATAAATTATATTAATATGCAGTCCTTTTAAAATATTTTTGCACCCCTGTAGTCTGCCTTTCAAGGGAACCCAGCTTTTAAGAGCTTCCATTCTCTGCCTTTGTAAAACTTTATTTTTCAAGATCAGAAATGGGTTTTTTATTTTCCTTTCATTAGATAACAGAAACAGATTTCAGCTGCTTGTGTGTTTGCCACCGCATTCTGAAATATTGCATAAATGAGAAATAGATATCCAAAGCTTTGACCCTTAATGAATAATCCTCAATTAGTGCTAGAGGCAGGAGGTTAAAACCACCAAGTTGAGAGAAAAGAAACTACAACTTTTTAACAATTTTTAAGAAGTGTTGCTTTTTTTCCCCTCCTAGATACTAAAAATAGTAAACTTTCAGTAGCTAACATGGTTGTATAAATACCTAAGCCTCCTCCAAGGTTCCCAGAATAACCTATTAAAACATATACTATGCAGGTGATTTAAAAGATTATCATTTTATGGCATGTTCAATTACAGGAAAGAGAGTTATAAAACAGGATAAAAAAGTGAATTGCTCATGAATAAGAAACAGCCTTACCCAATCTTGGATGTTGTTGTGAACTGGTTCTGCAGCTGAATTTCAGTGGCAAGTGGGTTTAAGCCCTTACAGTGAAAAGAGATGAATAGTATTTTGCCACTCATTTAACACTCATTGTCTGGGCATTTCTTGCCTAGAGTTCTGTTGACTCTCTTTGAAAGTTTGCACATTTTCTCTTGCTGGGATTCTGTGTCATCTGCAATCTTTACTCAAGTGCAGATTGGCCTGAAAAAGATGACTCGCTTTGCCAGTCAAGGCATTGCGGAGGATCATACCAGAATGATGAATCTTGGTTTTTAGGGAGGGGAGGGGTGCCCATAAGGTGACAGAATCTCCTAAGATGATATCACTCTTCTTTTCGTGACATGGCCATTAAAAATGGTCACGTTGAAGAACAGTGTAAACATTTGGTGATGGGTCTCCAATTCTCTAAGTGAGGGTCAGTTGGCCCCTTGAAAAAGAAATTATGTGCTACATTATAAAATTCTGTTTTTCAAGGATTGGGGAACAATTCACAATATAAATTGGGGACCAGCTTTTGGGATGGATTTTTTTGTTTCGGTGTGTACCTTTCCCGCCCTCCCCACATGCCCTGAACAATTGAGTTCGTGCTAGTAAGAGCTACTTGTCTTAAACTTTCCAGTAGTAAAACAGCTGAACTTATGGAAGTCAGAGGTGCTTTTATATACGTATCTTATTAAAAGAACAAGGATAACATACAAATTTTTTTTAAAAAATCTACCCATCCCCCAAAAATCTAGATCTCCAAATGCTGACCTTGGTTATTTTAAAGAAGTATAAGAAATAGCTGCAATATTATCTGGATTTGTTCCTTCTTTGGTTTTCTGTTTACAGCACACGTGTGCATGCACACGCATGCGCTTTTGAGACCTTGATGCGCATTTGACAGAAGGGTGTAATGATGATAATCAAGGAAGCAATAACCTAATTTCACTGGGACCGTTTTTGTATTTTGCCCACCTGTAAGAAGGTGGGTGGGTGGGTGGGAGTTTGCTCCCTGCCCCTCAAATCCCCCTTTAAGGCTTCTAGCAATGCCCTGAAAGAAGAAAGCCCCAAAAGGCGACATTTGGGGCAAGGGGACCCAGTGAGGTTTGGGGCAGGATGCAGATCTGAAGCCAGGTCCTCCCCAGTGCAACTCTCGATGCTGTGTCTAAGCAGTGGGCCAGGTGTCCAAGGGCCCAATTTTTGGATTTCACCGGCGTGTAGAATCTCCCAAACATGTTGGATGACAGATCCTATCATCCCTAGCCAACCTGCTGGAAGACCCTGCCCACAAAAGGCCAGCGTCGGGCAGCTTCCTCCGACTCTGACTGTCCCCAGGCCTCCCCCATTTTTCTCGAGCATCGTAAACGGCACATTGCCGATGCTGCCGGAGAGAGCCCGTTCTTTGCGGGGGGGTTGGGGGGGAGGCAGACATGGGACGATATCTGCTTTGGCCTGATCCTGGCTGGTCCGGGGGGGGGCGGAATATGTCAGTAAACATTCCCCCTGCCCCTCTACCCCACTCCAAATCCTTGCAAAGTATGCCATTGATCCCTTTTTGGCTCCCGAGCTTCTCCTCGGCAGGGAGAGAAGGCGGCTCTCTGCCTGACCCCCCCCCAGCCCACCCACCCCTCTTATTTTCGGGAAAGCAGCATTCTTTCTATCTAGGGAAAAGCGGTCAGCAGAAGGTGGGGGAGTGTAGCTCCTCTGCAGGGTTAGCCAGCCAGAAAACAGGGCGGCCGGCATGATTCACAAGCCAAGGTTCTTTGTAATCAGCCACCTTCCCCCCCCCCCGCACCTTCCTTCTCTCTCTTTTTCTTGCCCCCCCCCCCTTCCTCCTCCTCTTCTTTTTTTTTTTTTTATTGCCTGACTTCTGATGGGAGGTACCTTTCTGGAGCTGGGGAATGCATTCTTTTTTGGATAAGGCCCTGGGGGCGTTGGGTGGATGACGCAGGAGTTGTCCTAATAAGGACTTGGTTTGGTCAAGGTCCGCCTCTTTTGGGGAGGATGGGGGCAAGTCACAAGGGGGGGCGGGCAGTTTCTTTTTTAAACGGGGCGACTGGCACCAGCCAAGTCATTTCCTTGCTAATCGGTTCAAACCAGTTCTTACAGGAACCCTGGGTGATAAACGGTGGGGACTTCTCCGAAGTCACCGTCTTCCTACGCCACCCCACCCGGCGTGGCCTGACACCCAGCGCTACCCCAGTCCAGGAAGTTCCAGCCCGTAACTTCAGATCCTTCCTCTCTGCGCCCTGCTGGGGCTTCATCCAGCCTTGCCAACTGGCTGCCAAAAGCAATTTCCCCCCCCCCCCTTTCCTTTCCTTGGCTGGTTTTCTTTCCGTTTTTTCCTATTTTTAGGGACACACGCCATGCTTTCACACCGGCTGAAAGAGAGCCCGTGTTCCCTTCTCTCTTCGAGCAGCCCCCTCCCCTGAATTAAGGGGTGATTTTTCTCCCATTTTAGCTTTCATTTGGTAAGTTCCTCTCCCTCCTCAAATCATGTTTCTTTTCTCTCTCTCCCCCCTTCCTCTTCCTCCTCCCCCCTTCCCCAAATGCTTGGCCTCGCTTGCAACCTGGGGGCCAACTCCCACATAGCTCTGTGCCCAGCATCGGTGCATCTCTCCAAAAGCCTTTTCAAGAATACTTGGAAGCTCAGCGGATAAAGCTGCATAGCAAAGCCGACCAAGCACCCCAGGTAAGGATTCTCACCTTGTTTCCCTTCCCAAATGTCTTTGGGTCACACCCCCACCACCCCGTCCCCCTTTGGCTGAGACTGGGCTTCAGGCTTGCATTCAGGAAAACAGCAAAACTGTCTGAACAGGAGGCAAAGTTTCCTGGCGGCCAACATCTAGCGGAAGGAAAGCGTGTTAAGAAATTGTCTTAAGGAGAAGATTGTGAATAGGGTATGAATAAAATTGAGGAAGCCCCAGTTAAAATATCCTTAATGCAAACCTTGAAGGATTCATTAGCCATACATTAGTTTGACTGAAGAGCGTTCCTGTATTTCTTCCCTCCTTGCCTGTCCCACCTTAATTCATCTTCAGAAGGTGGGCATTTGAGAGGAAAAGCAAACCAGTCTTAGGGAACTATGGGAAAATGTGATTTTTATTCTTACTTTTTAATTCACTGCTCACCGCTGCCCTCCCGTGTCTCAAAGGAGAACCTTTGGGTTTATAAGGCTTCTCTCAAAAGCTCCCCCATCGTTATTCCTCCTCCTGATGACTGATCCTGCTTTTCTGATTCCAAGGGCGAATTTTTTAAAGTGATGCCAGAGTTCAACAAAGGGAGGGGGGCAGAACGGCAAGCTATTCTCAAACTGGGACTTTCAAGGTCCCCAGGAGGGAATGAGAATCATGCCGGCTTTGCAGCTACTCCTGTCATCCTGTGCCGACATAGATGTTTATCAGCTGTAGAGGCAGTTTTCAAACGGGCCAGAATTACTCCCCTTGGGACACTCCACTTAAAGGGATCCGAGATGCTGGGAGCCTAAACTGTCTGGATGAATAATTCAGTCTTGTGTTAGACAGTTCCTGATACTCCCACGTTATTCTTGGGAAATGGAGTGCTCCCAAGCAGCTTCCCAGTGGGATAGGCTGATCCACCATTACAGTAATAGATTTGGTCATTGGTCGTCCGCCCCAGCATTGACTTTTGTTGCTAAAAGTTCTACCGCCCAACCAACCCTTGTAGCTGGAAATTCCAGGATGGACCCCAGCACTATCTGCATGGGGCTTGGGGGGTTGGGGAATGTGAACTCAGCCACACTGAAAAGCCTGGCAAGTTTGACTTGTTGCCCATGTGCCTCGGTGGGGAAATGGAAAGTGGGTACCTTCCATCAGCCTATGCAATATTTTGAAGCCCGTGTGACCCTAATTTCGATATTCTTCTCTCTCCTCCTCCCTGTTCTCATGTTTTCTGCAGGGTGAAAACTGGCTCTCGTGGATGTTTGAAAAATTGGTTATTGTCATGGTGTGCTATTTTGTCTTATCCATTATTAACTCCACGGCCCAAAGTTACGCCAAGCGTCTCCAGCAACACATGTACTCGGAGGAGAAAACTAAATGAGCTGGAGTGGGAAAGCAGTGATGGACCCCAAATTCCCTTGGAATAACCAGCCTGGCATTTAAGAAATAATAATAATTTGCAAAAGAGGGATGGGGTACGGGTGGGGGGTGGAATCCTTTGTTTTTGGAATACTGTTCTTTTTTAAAGTAACTCTGCCATTAGTAACGGGTTCTCACGGACCACCACCTCTACGTTAAAGGTAACAGATGTACCCTTCTTTAAATTTAAATTAATTTCTTGTTTTAACATACATGCCTTCCCACTTTGAAAATCATTACGTGGCTGGGTTGGGTTTTTTTTTCCCCCCCTTGCTTTTTTCTTATTTTTAAAGAAAGGTACCTTGCCCTCCATAACTTTTAGTGCTACTGGCCATGACATTTAACGTTCAAGGTGGACCACTCTGTCCCCAGTGGGTGCAAAACCATCTTAGTCTTAATCTGACTGGTCTTAGATGTGCTTGCAGCGGGCGTGGCCCTTTGACGAACATCTGGAAATTCCCCATTTCATATTCATGGAGGGGTTGCCAGGGAGGCATCTAATTCTTCTTTTCTTTGGGCCTATTTACAAGGGCATTAAGTTACCATCTCAGATCATTCCAGACGTCCCTGTTTTGGTCTTTTAAAACTGTCCTCAGTTCTTCCCCTTTTTGTGTTCTTGTTACCTCCCCCTCTCCTTTTCTTTTCTTTTTTTTTAAAGTTCCTCTGCACAATCTATCAGCCCCTGTTGTCGCTTAATGCTCTCTATGCCCCTTTGGAGCTTTCAGTTGTTGGATTTTCCCAAGAACTCCTTGCTCAGATAAAGGAAATAGAAAGTGCAGACCTTGACACTGTTCAGTTATTTTTTATTTATTTAACTGACACGTAGCCCGATACCTGGGGTATTCTTGTGTTGAAGTTTTAATGGTTAACTCTAGCAGTGTTTCCAGGGTGCTGTTGGGAAATGCACAAGAAGATGGTTTGTAAGGTGTAGGAAAGGTAACTGGAATAAACAACATTCAAAGATTCCTTCTAAAGGTGCCTCTTTTTGTTAAAAAGAAAAAAAAAGTGATTAAAAGTAGCTTACTTGCTTCGTTTTGATTGCCCGCCATCCCTGAAAGGCTGGAAGCTGTCACTGAAGAGGACAGCCCTGATCTAAAGGACCACCAAGAGGCAGATTCAAAAGAAGGCATTCTCCGTCTTCCCAGTAAGAAGACCCTGCTCATTTCCAGAGTGTGGGTGGGATGTCGTAGTTTTGCTCATAGATTGTTGCGCCTGTTTTGGGATCTGGATTCTTGAGGCACAAACAAAGACCTCTCCTTTCTGGAACGGTGATGCAGAGCAATGCCTCCCCTTCATTGCTTTCAAAATTTCCCCTCCATGTCTTTAAGCAGGCCCCAGGTAGGTCAC
This sequence comes from Candoia aspera, assembly GCF_035149785.1. Taxonomy (NCBI): domain Eukaryota; kingdom Metazoa; phylum Chordata; class Lepidosauria; order Squamata; family Candoiidae; genus Candoia; species Candoia aspera. The sequence goes on from NC_086153.1 coordinate 4,652,440, forward strand.
CTGCTCTGTCCCAGCGTGTAGAACAGGAGTCCCTGCTTTGCTGAGGAACTTCTTCAGAACTTTCCCAGAACCAGGCTGGAGCTGGCAGTGGTGCCTGGGGGAAAATGGCTTCTTTTCTAAGGGTGTTGATTTCAGGAGATGCTTTGTCTCACCCAGTTCTATCTTATGTTGCCTTACGAGTGGTCATAATGCCTCTGGGAACCCGCTGGGTTTCTGGCAGACTGGCCCTTTCTCCATTTGGTCAAGCAAGTTGTATGTCTCCCATCTTCTCCCACTTGTGTTGCCCCCGCCTGCCTACCTGTCTACCTGTCTAGCATTGTGACACCTCCTTGGCTTGTACCTTTCTGTCGGATAGCTTATCAGACTGATGTTGACTGTTGGATGTCATGGCAACAACAGTCGGTAGGCTGTCTGACATTTTGGTATCTTTCATCTTGACTGTGTCCATCCATCCACCCATCTCCAACCTGTTTGTCCACATCCGGCTGCTGCCTTGACATTTGCATTTTAAGAAGCGGACATCCTTGGATATCTAATAATCACTTGGGCCTTTCGCGTCGATCACCGATCCCTTGAGATGCATTTGGAGCAATGTTACTCAAGCTCTTTCGGCAGGTATGTTTCCAGGGGGCACGAAGCCCTGCGTTGATGCGGTGGGTGGAGTAAGACGTCCTCAAAAGTGGCTGAGCAAGAAAAAAAAGACGTCCGTTGTTCAGAGCTGGAGGAGAAGTTCTGCGTCAGTAAGCTGAGCCCGGATTTCTCCCACTTCCCTCTACTGTGCAGAATGGTGCCTGGGACCTTTCTCACTTCCCCAAACCCTTTGCAGGGTGCTCTGTAAACATTCCTCTGAGCGGTGGGGGGGGGAGCGTCCTCCAGAAGAGACAGTAGGAAGGAAAAATCCTTGAACCAATCCCCACGCACAGCATCTCATGGCCACCCACCAGGGCTTTAGAATACAGGCTCTGGGTTTCAGGTTTGACAAGAAATGAGTGCTCCTCAGCTGGGAAGCTTTTCATCCAAGCCAGCTCCGCACTCCGGTTAATCGCCGGCAAGATTTCAGTCCACCAACTTTTGACCTGGCCTCCCCAAAGGGCAGTGTTTTCCAACCATTGCTGGCTGGGGAATTCTGGCAGTTGAAGTCCACCCATCTTAAACTGGCCCAGGTTGAGAAACGCTGCCCTAGAGGCTCTTCAACAATCTTCTCCCTAGCCTGCAGTCCCCCAACGTTGGTATGCGTTGAAAGTTGCCATTGATCTTTCGTGGCACTCTCAACCCAAAACCAACAGTCTTTTGAAGAATGAGCCAGTATGTGAAAAAAAGGAAGTAACAGTTGAACCCATGGTATAAGTACGTTTCGTAGTTCCCAGATTTCAAACTTGTTCCATTTTCAAGTTTGTTCACCCTTAGGTTATTATGCCTGGATTACCTTGAGCCGTCTATTTTTGACACGTAGGCAACTTGCTTTTTTTTTTTTTTTGAACGTGGAAGTATGTGTAGCCCGTCACGAAGAGTCGGAAGCGACTAAACGAATAAACAACAATGTGTAGCCTGTAGAAGATTTTTCATTAAAGGCCGGGGAACAGAACAGTGGGTCCTCTGGAATGGTTTGCACTTTCTTCCAATCTCCTGTTAATTGCTGAAAGTAGCCTCCCCCATCTGTGGATATCATCCTGCAAATGCCATCCTGGCTGGGGATGATGGAGGTTGTGGAGGGCAGGATGTTGGGTAAGGGGGATCTAGCACAAGCCATGAGCATGTTGGAACAATGCCACCTGAAGCTGTGGTCGATGGGATGGAACAAAAAGGAGAGGATAACAGGTTTTATTATTGGCTGTTCATGCATGAATCCATCTTCTCTTTTCCCAAGTTTATCAAAGCACCACTTGCTTGGCATCTCCACAAAGGTTTGCATAGTTTAAAAAGTACCAGGATGATGATTTACAGTGCAGCAGTTCGTACAGAATGATTTGCTTAACAATCTTCAGAATAATTAGAAGTTTGTGGATATCTAAATGTGTATTTATAGAGAGATTCCCTGCAAGTGTCGGCTTTTACTCAGTGTTTGCTTTTCTATTCTGACTGATGTGCCTGTTTCCAATTAAATGCAAGGATACATGGGGAAGAAGAATGCTTCTGGGTCACTAAACAAGTAAGCAAAAATGTAGAGGATCTGCAGAACTTTATAAAAATGCAAATAAATGCCTTGCTGGTGGATCAAATAAAGCAAAATAAATTGCATTTTTGGTGTGAAGGGGTACTTATTTCCAAAGCATTCTGGTTTCATATTGAGAATTTCTCTCTATGCATCTTCTGTTGATCGTTCAAGCTGCTCTGGGGTAGATGTATTGGTTTTACATTGTATTGCCTCATTTTTAGAACTCGATTCTGTGAATTATACAAATCAGCACACAGATAGAGAACGGGATGCCTGGCTTGGTAGTGGTACTTGTGAAAAAGATCATAACTCTTGAAACAAGAATCGATTGTCACCTGCCTATAAGCCAGCGGTGTATCATAGCTGCAAAAATGGCAAAGGCCATTTGAGGCTGCCTCAACAGAAAGATTGTTTCCAGACCACTGGGTGTCCTTCCTCCAATTTATTCTGTCTTGGCCACACCCTGGCGAACAGGATCTCAGCCTATTTCTTTGAATCGCCCTTCCAAGGAAGTAGGCTGAGACCCTGTTCTCTCGTTCCAGAATGCCCAGTGTGGAATTAGGGCCTTAACTTTCAGGAAAGCAGATTCCGATAGAGGACAAAATGTCCTGAGACTAAGAGTGCTTTGACAGCGGGACCAGTGAGCCCGAGAGGGGGCAAGTTCCCCTTCTCTGGAGGTGTCCAAGCAAAAGCCAGCTGGTCATCTGTCCGGGGCACGTTAGGACGCCATGATTCTGTTACTGAGTTATAAGCAACCAGTTCTTGGTCTTCAAAAAGCTTCAAGTCCTGAGTTTCAGGAAACCAGCAACAGAAACTGAGCAAAGGCAGTTATGTGTGCTTACGAAGGGATCCGAAAGGGTTTTTATTTTGTGTTTTTTCCCCCTCTAATATGTTTTGAAATTCGCCTAACGCATGTCAGAAGCCACTTCCCCAATTTCAGATTTCCCCCTACGCAGCCTACCGAGTTTCATTCTCAGTCCAGCAGTAGCTGAGCCCTAAACTGATGAGTGGAGACTTGGGGAAAATCTGAGGTTTTTTCTCTGCTATTTCTGGCTTGAGAATGAAACTTTAAAGGCTGCTTAGGCTGCCTGCATCAAGATCCAGGGCTTCCTGGCTGGCATGTGCCCAGGGTTTCCCCACAAGAAAGGTGGTTTGTCGCTTGTGATAACACCTGATGGTCAGGTTGCCGGGAGCAAGGGAAGGAGTGGAGGAAATTGCTGCAAATAATCTTTGAGAATAATAAATTTTGTACTGGATGATCTGTCGGAGAAGGTAAAGTCCATTCTGGATGAGTTTATTATTATTTCCTTGCACGCATGCAGGGATCCTCCATTCTTTTGTTCTGGTGAGGACATTGGGAATGTTGTGACCACATCGTGGGCACTCTCAGAAAATAGCTACTTGGTCAGCTTGCCTGTTCACACAACAGGCCGGCCACAAGAGGACAGCATGAAGTACAGGGTCCAGATTCACTGAAATGTCCCCTGCCACCTCGTTCCCCTTCTCCATAGGACATTCCTTCCTTCCCTCTTACCTTTCCTTTTTTCTGGATGTGAGGGTCCACTTCAAAAGGAAGCACAACATTTTGGTTTTCTAAGAAAACTTTGAAGAGAGCCAGTTTGGTGTAATGGTTAAAGCAGTGTTTCTCAGCCTCGGCAACTTTATGACGTGTGGACTTCAACTCCCAGAATTCCCCAGCTTAAAGTTGCGGAGGCTGAGAAACACTGGGTTAAAAGGCATCAGGCTAGAAACCGGGAGACCATGAGCTCTAGTCCTTCTTAGGCTTGAAGCCAGCTGGGTGACTTTGAGCCAGCCACTCTCTCTCAGCCCTAGGAAGGAGGCAGTGGCAAACCACTTCTGAAAAATCTTGCCAGGGAAACTGCAGGGACTTGTCCAGGCAGTTGCCAGGAGTCACCACTGACTTGAAGACACCTAAAAAAAGCTTTGGGGTCCTTTTTGAGGCCAGAGACTTCCTTGGCAATCAAAATTTTGCTAGAGGCTGGCACTTGGCTTTCCAATTTCAAATCCATCTGGTGGTGCTCTGCCTCACATGTGCAGTTAAAATGGATTGGGTCTGGTTCAACTAAAACTGCCTTTTAAGAGAGAACCATGTACAACACCCCCCCCCCCCACAGCATTAATTTCCCCTCTCACCTCCCTGTGGATACAGGAGGGTTGGACATTAGAAAGCTGAGCTTCTGACATGTTTTGCGACCTTCACCACTGTGCTGGCCAGGGATAATGGGAATTGTAGCCCAGCATGACTGCAGGGCACCTGGTTGGGGGCCACAGAAACCCAGTCTCTGAGAAGCCAAGAGGTGAATAAGAATCCGGAATTGGAAGATTCCCACTTCAACTTCTGCAGTTGGGTTTGTCAAAGTCATGTCTCTGTTTATGAACCACAATCTCTCAACAGATCCTCCTAGCTTCTGCACATGAGTTTATCCCGCCCCCATGCATGTCTGCACAGGACCACGTAGCCCATCCGCAAACCTTACCAGCCACCTGTCATTTCCAGATACAGCTTTTGCAAACCGCAAGATCGTCTCAGTGTGTGACTGCATTTTTTTTCTTACAGATTTCAAACCAGGCTGATTCTTTTCACTAGCCAGAATTGAGTTGTCCCGTCCAAAACCCAAATGATTATCAAATAATTTGCATCTCCAAGGATCACACGTTTGGGACAAAGTCTGCAGTTGTCCCAAATGTGGTATCGTGAGAAGTTGTATTTAGGAGGAAATAAATCTGAAAGTTTCTACCCTGCTCTGCAGATGAGTAATTTTCAAATGAAGGGAAAGTGCCTGGTGTTGAAGCAGACAGTTAACAGGTTTTGGAAAAAAACAAAATCAGTTTTCATCAATCATTCCTGATGGAGCTACTGTAGCTTCTCAGCGGCTGAGCTGGGATATTCCTGTGGACTCAAATGCATCACGACTGGCTTGGTTCCAGAGCACTTAAACGCTTAAAGGAACGAGGAGAGAGAGTTCAGAAAGAGAGAAAGGCTTAACAATGTAAACAAATTTGTAAGACTTGAGTTGACACATGGTTAGGCCAGCTTTGTGTGCTAACTTGTCTTACACGCAACTGAAGGGCCTTTGCCCTGGTAGATTGCTGGTCTCGAAATGCCTTAAGTTATGTTAGCTCTGAAAGGTCACCGCTTTCGACCACGTCACTGTTCAGATGTTCCCCTGGAACTTTCTGCATCAGATTCTCCTTTCTCTTCGACCTGATTTCATGCCCTTTGCTGACGTGCATCAGCATCGCTGCCTCTCTCAGCCCAGAAGGTTCTCAGCGTAGACCAGGGCCTCCAAGAGGGCTGCCAGCAATCCAACCTGAAAGGGTTGCTCTTTTCATGATTTAGGATGATGTTTCTCAACCATGGAACTTTAAGATGGGTGGGCTTCAACTCCCAGAATTCCCCAGCCAGCATAGGGGAATTCTGGGAGTTGAGGTCCACCTATCTTAAAGCATGCTGGCTGGGGAATTCTGGGAGTTGAGGTCCACCCATCTTAAAGCATGCTGGCTAGGGAATTCTGGGAGTTCAAGGCCACCCATCTTAAAGTTGCCAGGGTTGAGTAATGCTGGATTAGACTCCATCCGTCTTGGGCATGCAAAATGGAAGGCCTGTCACAACCCACTCTGGGTTTCACTCTTCAGTGTGCACACTCCCTGAGTGGGCGATTGATTGATTGATTGATTGATTGATTGATTTGGATCTTTAAAGCTGCTAGACTCCAAAAAGATTCTGGGCAGCTTACAATATTTCAAATACATAATAGTCCAATTGCAAAGGGACTGGGTGTGAGTCACCAACTGAAGGACCTCCCGGCTGAGGAAAGGGCACAGGTGCCACACGACAAACCTGTGCAAAGGCCCTCCTGGAGGACCCCAAGTTGCACGTAATTCTTGAATGGGGAAGTGCAACTCAGCTGATGTCTGTTCAGAACCTGGGTCAGTATTTTGGCAGCTTCACCTGCACAGCCTGAGACCGAGATGTAGAACTGAGTATCAGCCACATACTGATGATGCTGAGATGACCTCAGAGACGTCCTCACAACCTTGCCCACTTCGGAACTGTAGGATTGTCAAGTCTGAAGAAACGTTGGCCTTTTCCCAAGGCAACGTCTGAAGTTCCACTTGGAACCCAATCTCAGGAACAAAGCATCTCTTCACCCAGGGCTGTGAGGTCTCCAGGTTCTGCATAGTGAAAAGCCAAGTTTTATGACCTGTTCAACCCTGAATGATTTGCATTGCGAAAGAGGTGGCAGTCTCATTGAAACCAACTATCTCCCGATTGCTTCTGTTTTCTGAAAACCATCTGTAGATCTTACATGCAAAACCTGGAACCTTTACAATGCAAAGCAGGTGCTGTGTCACTAAATGATGGAAAGCTTCTCATTAACAGTTAACAATTAACTCATACTATTAGTTAATAATAGGCTGAGATGAGTTTACCTCCTCATGCCACTAAAGAGTCTTTGGCACAGGTGATCTGGGTTCAGCCCTAGACAATGATGTGATTGCTTTCGGGATAAGTGTATGCCAGCCTGCCAGCCACTGTGGTTTGTAAGCTCCAGCTGATGGCTTAATATGAGTGAACCCAGCTAATCTGGGTTTATTTGACAATCCATAGTGAAGCTAACCCTGATTTGGTGCAAAGTGTAAAGCTAGATCGCTGCTCCCAAACGCAACTGAGAATTTTGAGTTTGGCTGCTGTTATATTAGCACAGACCATGTTTATTTTAATTTGGACGTGGGATCCACTCTGCGTCCCTCGCTGTTTGCATAAAAACCTGCCTTTTCTCTTTTCTTCCGGCTCCTTCACCCGAGTTTGAGTTTGGTTGCTTGGGCAACTTCTCTCCACCCTCCTGGGGAAAAAAGGGTGGTGGGGAAGTTGTGTAAGAGAAAGGGTGAGGTTGTAAGAGGGAATGAGTAACAGGAAGAAGGACGGCAAGGAGAAAGCAAACTGAGAGGCCGGTTTTTATGCAAAAAATCTGGAGCGATAAATAAGAATTTTAAAAAAAGGCTACAGAGGGGTGTTATCTGAGACTCATTATGAGTCACCAAAAAGAGGAAGGACAACCTGCAGGCAGTTGGGGTGGGGGATGGAACAAAAGGGGCCTCTGTTGAGAAGGAGTGGAAGCATGACTGAAGATAGGCTTTTCTCTGGGGGAGGCGGACATTTCAGCTAGTGGGAAGTTGGGGTCGATGGTCAGGAGCCCAGAGCAGGAGTGGGGAGGAGGTCCAACTGTGGGGAGGAGGTTGGAAACATGAAGATGGTGGCTGCAAATGTATGATGAAAGCCCTGCATGGAAAAAAGGGGGCAGGTCTTTGATCCTGTGGTCACCATCTTCATGTTTTTGACTGAACCCTCCTCCCATGGACACCTCTCCTCCAGAGACCAGGTGGAGGTGTGTGTGTGGGAGGAGGAACCAGACAAGACCATCCAGAGAGCAGGGTGAACATGTTCTTCACCAGTCTGATCCAGGTTGGTTTAAGGTCTAGTGACAGCTTTTCCATGAGGCACTCAGTAATTGCTAATCGTGGTTGGGTTAGGGGGGTTAGCGTGTAGTGCAAACCTGGCCTGTTTCATTCCTCGATGGTTCAGTGGATCCTGAGATTCTAGAAAAGGGATGATTTCAGTCACCGGGCAGTGAGAATTAGGGAGGGTGGTCAGAATTGAGGGTAGAGAGCTGGTATGTTGACTTTGTATGTGCAAGAGAGAGCAAGCATCACTTGTTTTATATTCTGCAACAGTGGTGTCTATTCCAAGAAGACGTTTGGCTGTCTAAGAGAACTCTGAAAAAGACGTTTAAGCCCTGAATCCAAAATCATTGGGCTCCCTCCTCTTCCCCCTCCTCTTTAGCTCCCTACTCTTTCAACAACTGCAGGTCAGATGAAGGCCCAGCTGGTGAACTTCTTTGCAGGTTCAAGCCACCATTATGAGCAATGAGTGAAGAAGCTTCTGTGGAGTCCTTGGTGCTCTCCGAGCTTGGTTGTTCGTTTGCAGACCTTTCGTTGCCCAACTAGGCAACATCTTCAAGGTGTTCAACCCTGAGCTACAGATATTCTTCTCTACTGAAGAAGCTTCTCTTCTTTGTCGGCCAAGAGCTTGTGAAGATGAGGACATAGGCAGATGTTTCTAAGACGTCTCCTACAGCTTCCTCTCTCTGTCTCTTCCAGTAGGCATCCACAGAATCAGAATTATAGAGTTGGAAGGAATCTTAAAGGCCATGTAGTCCAACTGTCAGTGCAGAATCCACTACATTGTCTCTGATAGATGACCACCCAACCTCTGTTTGAAGAGCTCCAAGGAAGGGGAACTCATTGCTTCATGTGGCAGTCTGTTTCCTGGGTTGACAGCTCATACAGTCCAGAACTTCCTTGAGGTTTTAATTGGCTGGTTCTCTTCTCTTCTCTCCTCTTTCTCTTCTGTGTGACAGCCCTTCAGATATTTGAAGACTGCTATCCTATCACCCCTTAGTCATCTTCCCTATGTGCTAAACATACCCAGATTCTTTAACTGTTCCTCATAACGTTTGGATTCCAGACCCTTCACTACCTTGTTGGTCCTCCTCTGAGCTTCCCCCAGTTTGTCACGGGCCTTTTTGACTGGTGATGCCCAAAACTGGACACAGGACTCCAAATGTGGTCTAACCAGGGCAGAGCAGAATGAAACAATTACTTCCCTTGATCTGGATTCTGTGTTCCTGTTAAGACAACTGCCTCCTATTTAACTTGTTATCAGCAAGGATCCCCACACCAGGATACCTGTCATGAGTAAGGATGGCGAGCAGGGGGCTCCCATCCAGACTGTTAAGTGCATGCGTAGCACTGAGGAATTAGGTAGCCATTCCAAGAGACACAGATCGGGCCCGCCTTAGCCTTTGGGGTTTATCTGTCTGGGTTTTCCCACGCTTCTTCAGTTTGTTAGAATTTTCCTGTTATGTAGCAGCAATAAAACACTAGAGACCTGTTCCTTGTCTCAGCGTGGTTCCTGGCTGTTAGGACAATACCTTTCACGTGTACTTCTGCCAAGCTAGGTCTCCCCCATCCTATCTTTTCTTGCGGGGAAATCTAGGGCCAAGCTAAAATGCTTTCCCGCTCTTTGGGTACCCCAGCTCCAGGCCATCAAAATAAGGACTGCCTTTGGGTCAATTTTTATGGGGAGAACAAAATCCCCTACCTCTGCCGCATTTTGCAGGAAAAGCCTGGTATCTAAAACAGAAAAATGTGGATGTGAAATCCACCTCTCCAGTACAGTCAGTTGGGTCCGAACCTCTCCCCCTTCAAAGCACATTTCTTGCCCCCATTCATTAGCTGTCTGTTCCACTCCTCCCCACCATGTTTGAGTTTTCAAAACGGGCATGGCTGCACTTCCGGCAGACGGCTGTTCTCTTGCAGTAAAATAAGTTAGTCACAGAGCATTGTGACTCAGCAGAAATCCGGTGTTTCCCCCCCCCCCCACCTTCCTTTCTTTTCTTACCAGAAGGGTAAACAGCTGCTCCCAGGTGGAGTTTTGCTGGTTGCAATATCTGCTCCAGGAAAAGTAAACAGTAGACCAACCTGTTCCTCCCAACTGCACTTTGGAAACCCCATCCTAATTTCCCAAGATGGGTGACAACAGGAAAGGTCTTACTCTGAAGGCCACAAACTAGGACCTTTGAAGGAAGCCATTCAGGCCTTGAATACCCTCCCTCGGACCTCCAAATCTTTGCTATTAACTTTGTTACCCCACCCACATAATGTTTACTGTTTCATTAACTGATTATTATTTGGCGTGGCCTTCAGCCAGGAAAAGGTTGGCCTCCCAGTGCAACACGTCCAAGCCAGGTTTGATGAGGGGTTGACAGAGATCTGTTATTTCTTTTAGCACTTTATGTCTTCTGCTGTCTAATGATCAGGGTCAAACCAAGACCGATTTCAATATGGAGCCACCAAACGCCTCCCATTTGATCCTAGCACCTGCTCCTCAAAGATCCCTTGCCTCAAAAAAGTGCCATGTATTTCATGTGACTTCCCCAAAAAGCATGACATGCTAGATTAGGTTCATTTGTGGTTCTTTGGTTGTAGGGATAGCCAAAAAATAGAGAAGTGGATCATTGAACAAATCAACCCAGAGTTCTCACTTGAGGCACAAATGACCAGGTTCAAATTATCTTACTTTGGGCACATTATGCAAAGATCTAGCTCTCTGGAGAAGGCTCTAATGCTGGGAAAGGTGGAAGGAAAGAGAAGACGACCCGAAGCAAGGTGGATGGACTCAGTTACAGCAGCGATGAGTGCACCATTGGAAAGCTTGAAGGACCCGTGCTGAGGATAGATCATCTTGTAGAAAAACTATCTGTGAGGTCACGAAGAGTCAACACCAACTTGATGGCACATAATCAATCATCTGTGGTAGGGAGGGAACCATTGCCTTAGCATGCTGTGGGAACCAGGCCTCCATGTCAAGGCATCATGGGTGGGGTTGACTTCTTTAGGCTACAGCGTATTATAGAAACACAGGAACTATGTTTGGTTAACCCACATTTAAGATTCAGAGATCTGGGCAATGTGTCTTCCAGATAATTTGCGTAACAGTGTTGTTCGTTCCAAATGTGCCTTGTAATCACTCGCTTTCATTTTTAATGAGTAAAAAGGTGCTTTTTTTGGAAATGGCCTTGGCAAAATTTCTAGCTGATGAAAAAGAGGGAGAAGGGGGACGACAAGGTATAAACAGCTATACATCGTAAAAATGCACTGTACTTTTTTGCCTTTTTTTTCCCTTATCAGCTAAAGATTTTATGTTTGATGTTACGACTTAGGCTGTACCACTGAATACACTTCTTGGGAGTTAATCAGCTGTCAAATGCAGGTCCCAGATTAGCTAAATTACTCTTGTCTTAGACAGAGAAGTGAAATAACTGTTGCCCCTCCTTCTTCCTTGTTCTTTCTCTTGAAATGCTTCACTCTCCACTACAGACAGAACAAGTTTTCTTTCTCTTGCTTCTCCTCCCATCTCATCCCAGTTTGAACCCTTTATCAGTCTAGCCCAGTGTTTCTCAACCTCGGCAACTTTAAGATGTGTGGACTTCAACTCCCAGAATTCCCCAGCAAGCATTAGCTTTCCAGTGAAGTCAGCAATGCACATAACGTTCCTGACCAAATTTCGTGTGCTTACAGAAGCTAAAATATTGGGCACGCTTATTCCCATTAAGTAAGACAGGACTTGCATACCGGTAAGTTTAACTTCATACACGCACCTCCACAAAACTGAAATATTACGATTTAAGTGCTAAGGAGCTAATCAAATTTCCTTAGCTGAAGGAGGAACTGCCACGTTGACTCTTTTCTCCACCCTTCCATCCTCAAGCACACCAATATAAATTAGAGAAAAAACTTACGGGTTCTCTAAGCAGGAGTGAGGAATGTGTGACACCCCATCCCCAAATTCCAAATCCCATCAGCCCTGACACCTTAGATGATGGGGGTTGTAATCCAACATCAGCAAGGTTCCCTGTTTTATAGCTATCAGTAAATAAACCCATGGATGAAATTATCTGAGACGGACAGATTCCCTGAAGGTTAGATTTACATGTAATTTGAAGGGTTGCTGAAAGAAAAAAGATCTCTCACACAGGTGTGTAAAACTTATGCAGGGACCGGTAGAAGCCTATAAATCATGGGATGGGTCAGTTAGATAGGAGGTTGTCATGGGCCAGGCTGGGATATAGAAGGATGGTTCTGGATGCGAGTTCCAGGTGCCTGGGCCAGATTTTCCAACTGCCTTAACCTTAGGACCTATCTGCTTGGCCACTATCCCATCCCATCCCATCTCTCCTGAGCACTATTTTCCTTGACTTGAAACTACTAAGGCTGTGGTCAGGAGGTAAAGCTTGTTTTCCAGGCTTGGTGCCTATTAGTGCTTTTCTGCTATGAAAGGAATAAAATTGGTTTTCTTAAAAAGAACACAATAGGAATCTGGACAAGGAAAACTGCTCAACAGTCTATGGACCTTAAAGTTCTCCATCGATGTTCCTTGATTTGAGCTATGGGTGGACATGTTCATAAATAATTTCTCTGACATAAGGATGTGGTTTATACTGGTCTTTGCTGCCCTGGTGCCTTCCCAGTGGATTGGGAATCCTGGGTCATCTTGTCTGACTTAGGACACCTGATTGGGGAAATCTGTGCCATGCCAGGTTTAATCGATATTAAATAAGCATTGGGCCAGATCTGGAGTGCCTTTCCTGTCCAGTCAATTGTAGGTAACCTGAAGCTGTTCACTGTCTTTGGAAGTGGATCCGGGTAAAATCCAATTGCTCTCCAACAGAGATAAGTGGAATCTGGGCGCCATCTTGTGTCCTATCTGTATGCAGGACGTAAGAAAGAAAAATACAGTAAGATGCCTTAAAGCAAGTTGTGTGGGGTTTGGTCTTGTTCAGTGAGTTAATGCAGTGTTTTCAAACTTGACAACTTTAAGATCTGTGGACTTCAACTCCCAGAATTCCCCAGCAAGCATGTTGTTGTAGGAGAGCCATGTTAGTATGTGGCAGCCAAAAACCAGTGAGCTGTAGTTCACAAGACTTGTATGCCTTTTAATAAAACAAAATTTGTAAGTCTGAAAAAGGGCTATCAGATGCCTTCAGATCTTTCAGTTTATTGTGTACAAACAATACACTAAGGTTTGGTTAACAGACACTATCTGGGTTCCCAACATCTTAAACCATACCTAAACAAATTGCACATTTTAATTTAGGGAGATAAAGGAACTCAGCCACTGTGCTGAATAGTATAAAGCATGTCATTTGCTGAAGTTGAGTGACGTTGCCTATCATTCTCTAGGTTGTAGACTTAGGTGTGTTAAGCTATCAAACACAATTTCTAATCCTTGCACGTTACTCAAATTTTAGCGATGATGTTAAAGGCCTGGACAGTTTAGGACGCCAATACTTTAAAAAGCACTTCTTTTGGTACCTACCTGTCAGCCCCACCATGTAGAGCAGACCAGGAAATCAACTCCATAGGAAGGTTAAAACTCTTGAATTGAGATTGGCTACAATGACAGAACCTTGCAGGACTGATTGTGCCGTTCCTCCTCTTCCTCCTTATACCTCAATGAATTAGGGAGGCGTCTGCCTGAGTTGCTTCTGAATGTTATCTGGATGGTCTGGACGTAAACATGTTTTGTCTAGGCCAGTGTTTCTCAACCTTGGTGTCAGATCCCCCGATCAAAGGTTGGAGTGTGAAGTGGTTTATTATGGCTATGGAGGACATCAAGGACATAGGGTTGAGATATGCCAGGAATACCATCTGGGTGGGAGGGGGGGTGACATGGTTTCATGGGAAAGGGGACGAACTAAGGGAATGTCATTTTTAAGTTAGGTTTGAGCGGGAAATCTTTATTCGCAGCTTGCCTTCTGTACCATTCATTATGCTTCATTAAAACAGTTAAAGGAATCCCAGCCTCTTGACTGTGATTGTGTGAATGCTTGAATGATCAGGTGCTGACACTTGGCAACTTTAAGATGTGTGGACTTCAACTCCCAGAATTCCCCAGCCAGCATGGTAATCTCCATCAAGGTAATCTCAGCAGCCTGAACACTGAGTTTCATCAGCATCCTATGGTTGGGAAAAGTGTTACATGGAGATACAGGCAGGATCTTCTTAGTTGTGGCACCCTGACTTTGAAATGCTGATCTGGCTTCAACACTGTTTCTTTCCGTCAGTTAAAGACCAGACTTTTTATATTCTAGCATTTGACATTAACAGCTACAGCACGCTTGTGTTCCATGGTGCATCTCGTTATTTTCAGTGTTTTTAAGTATTGTTTACTTTTATTTCACTGTATGTTTTACGGATTAGAACCTGCTTAGAAGTTCTTAGGACAATGGGCAGCTATTAAACAAAAATAAATAGGTACACAGAGGTCAGTTTTGCTGGTATACTGAATAGTCTTCTGTTTTGGGTTGTGTGTGGAATACCGCAAGAATCTGCCAGCATTTTGGACTTAGGTTTTATCACTCCCAATATTCTGAAAGCATATGTTGTTCTGAGGTACATGGCCAATACAGTCCTTAGATCAGTGTTTCTCAACCTTTGGCAAGTTTAAGATGGGTGGACTTCAACTCCCAGAATCCCCTTGCTGGCTGGGGAATTCTGGGAGTTGAAGTCCACCCATCTTAAACTTACCAAGGTTGAGAAACACTGCCTTAGATTCAAAAGAACATGGTCCTGGAACACTGGTGAATGATTTGAATATAGCCTCTTGCTGAGTGATGGATGGATCTGGAGAATTTCTGTAGAAATGGTGGATGCTGAAAACGCTGCCAACAATCACCACTTTGGCATCATGGATGCTTTTTTTTTTTTGGATACTCAAGCATTAGAGCACCTATTCCCCCAATGTGGTCCCTTTCCATGCTGGCAAGGAACTTGTGGAAAAATTGTCCTGGCACCTGTGGAGAGCATCAAACTTTCAGTGGCTTCTGTTGGTGTATTTTGGGTGAGATTTGCAGGCCAGATGGCGTGGCTGAAGAAGACATCAAGGAAAATTTTCTGTTAAGTGCTGCAACTGAGTATAATCTTGATTGCGAGAGGAGCTGATGCAGAATTTAAATTACATGCATAAGCATCTCAGAGAACCCATGGCAACTTCGACATATAATGTCAAGCCTGTGGTACCACTTGACTCCTTGCAGAGACCCAGGATTGTATGCATGAATTTCTTGCAACGTTCTTGCTGTTGTGAAATGGAATTTTTATACAGACAGACAGAGAAAAATGGTTAATTCCATTATTTACAAATGATGTGTAATATCCCCAAATGTCCATTTCATGAAAAAAGCCACATTTATCCACTTAGCACAACCCTTGGAAAATCTAGCATGTTGACAAAGGGTCCCCTCCATTTCATGAAAACAAATCTTGGCACTTTGTACAACTTTCATAGGGTGGAAATGGGTAGTGGGGCTTGTTTGGCTAACCTAATTCTTTCATTTCGTGAAATAGATTACTTGATCATTCAATCGTCAGAGGATTATTTTCATTTAAGTTGCCCCCCCCCCCAAATAATAGTACTGGAGTTCTTCGTGAACAAGCGACTTGTGGGATACAAACGAGCATCACAATTGTATATAGACTTTTTTTTTTTCACAGCAGCCACAAGGAATTCCATTTGTCAAGCATCTCTCTGGATTTGCAGAAAAACCAAAAGCTCCTCATTTCTTGGCAATCTCAAAACAGCAGAAAGGGGAGCTGGCTTTGTATGGGGTTATACAAACCGGTCCCCAAACAGGGCAACTTTACTAAGCCACCTTTTCTCAAATCAAGTTACCCCATGCTGTTGCTATAGGAAGAAAAATGAGTATTCACCCAGGCAGATGTCATAAATTAATTTATATATTCCATTCAAAACACATAAAACTAGGAATGTAGAAAATACACATGGTGGCAAATGAAAAAAGGGTTATCTCCAATCACTGACAGTGCCTGGTGTGATCCAAAGCTGAGCACACCACCCCATTTCAAGGACCTGCCACTGAATGTACTTCCTCCACCGAAAATGTGCAGCTCCTCGGTTCTTGGAGGGGACCTCCATAGGTGTGGGAGCTCCTGCATTTGTAAGGCATTGCAGAATCCATGTGCTCCGTTGGGATGGGTGCACAATAGACATTCCTTATTCCATTCTTCATCATCTTGGAAATGCATATAGCACTTGGGTACTCTTGTTACCCATTTTTTGGAACTAAAAAGCTGAAATGCCATCCCAAACCATTCAAAGATAGATTTGAAAATCAGAGGCTGCTATAGCTGGCAATCACTTGCTCCAAAGTTGTGAAACAGCCCAGAAAGTCATCTTCTTCAATCCCAAACTTTGAATACTGGTGAACGTAAGCCCTGTGTGGAATGAACAAGAGGTTTTGGTGAGCAAGAGGTACCTGCCCAGCTCAAATTACCCGTGACTACTTTGAGGGAAAGCAGCGGGACACCGATTAGTTATAGATTCAAAGCCAGAAACACTGATGCACTTTCACATCTTGGGGGCGACTGGAGATAAGGCCTCCTTCCCCTGTTGTCTACCCACTTCCTAAACTGGACCAGGCCTCCAACTGCATAAATGAGTATGATTTACTGAGGTGGGGGAACACAGAAAAACCTTAACCCAGGATTAACCCAGTTTAAAAAGCAAGGAAGCTCTCCAGCCCCCAGAAAAGGTTGACATTCTAAGCCCCCCTGATGCAAGTGGGGCCATGCTCTTTGCACTACTGCCCCACCTCTGTGGCCCCTACTTGGCCCCCCCACATATTCAGTGGCCCCTGACCCCCAGAACCATGCTGCTCCTGCCCCACAACATAATCAGAAAATGGAGCATCTTTTCCCTTCCCTGCGACATCAGAATGAACTATTCAGAAAGAGAGAAACTGTGCACACAATAGCTTGCAAGATATAATTCTTTGTTGCCAGCAGATGCAAACTGCTCAGATGTTTAAAAAATCAGCATAGAGGCTGCATAGTGCAATTTATACCTCCCAGGTTCCGAGCGGTTAACGTGCTTTCATTGGTTCCACTCACCACTCGCACCAAAACGATGGCATGCTAGCCAAAAATAAAAAGCAATTAATTTCTTTTCAACTTACTTGGAAGCAAACATTTTCCAAGCCTTGCCCACTAGACTGTTGAGAGGGGTGAGCAAAAACTGGCTATTGCTGACCAAAGATGCAGACTTCTCATACTTATTAAAGGCTCTCGGGGTCTTCCAGATGCTCAAAGCCTGCGGAGAATTTAGCCAGGAAGTGTACAAGGCCGGATCCTGGAAACCACCTGTGACAGGCAAGGAAGTGCAACGTTAGATCTGAGGATTACAGGTAGTCCTCACTTAGCAACCATAATTAGGACCGGGAACTCGGTCGCTAAGAAGAAAATCACGTGACCGTGACTGGGCTTACGACCTCACTCCCCCTTCGGTCGTTAAGCGAAGCAACACAGCTGCTAAGTGAAAAATCACGTGACTGCGACTTACGATTTTACTTCTGCCTTCTGTTATTAACTCTGCTTGTCAAAAGTGAAAATGCACGCTGGTTGCGTAGTATGCAAATGGCAATCATGCGACTGTGGGATGCTGTGATGGTTGTAAATGCGAGGATTATTCGCAACATTATTTTTTTTAGCACTGTCATAACTTTGAACAGTCACTGCCTGTGTTATATTTCTGTCTTGCTCCTTTTAAGAGCTCCAGAAATAAGATCAAGCAGGTACAAAGGACCTGAGTGACCTTCTTTCCCCCACTGGGCGATTCTTTCCTGACGGAGAGGGAAGCACTGGGACAGGCCCCCTCTTTTTCTGTAAGATCTTTCCACCTTGGCTGGTTTTAATCTGACTTTCCACCATTTTAAGATAGCAAGCAGTCGTGAGCTTCTAGCATCATCATTCAACCAGTTGCATATGAATGGAAATACGGCTCTAATGATTTGCCCAGATTTCAATGGTACTTCCGTTCCGTCCATCACATTTTCCATAAATGCTGAGGCTGGTCAGCCCGGAGGCAGTGCAGTGGGTCACCGAAAGGACAGGAGGAAAGCCCTCCTGAACTGGAAGTGTGCCAGCTCCCTGGGAGTAGCTTGCCTTGTAAATCAGGGGACTTCCTTCCAAGGAACCAGGCAGTTTCCTACCCAGGCCAGACAGCTGCTTTGGGGAAGCCAGTAAATCAGATTTGAAAGCAACCGCTCTCTCTTCTTATCTGCCCAACATCTCACAGGGCACAGAACAGACATCCACGGCTGCTCTTTTTAACCCATCTATGAATTTGCCTAATTCTCTAAAACAGAGCACTTGCAGGCAGGCTAGAAATCGAAATGTATTTATTTCATTTATATTTCGAATTTCGTCCCCGCCCATCTCACTCAAAGAGCGGCTGTAACTCAAATTACATGGTTTTCACAAGTCCCATCGGTTCCGCATTCTGTCCCTCGCAAAGTAGTAATTCTCTGCAGTGCTCATGGATCTGGAAAGCTTGCAACTTTACACTGTGCGCAGAGTAAGTCACCCTTCTTTAAAAACTTCTATTTGGATGTAGCTGAAGCCCCGACTATGTTTCCACTCACTACTTGCCGAGTTCATGAGAATCTCAAATGCAGTGAACTCTTATTTCAAGCCCCCTCTCTGCATATACCGCCATTTTTATCTCAGTTCAACAGATGATTAGGACAGAAAACAAGGGAAAGTTAACAAAAACACCGCATGAAGCTATCCCAAGGGATCTGGTTAACCATTTTTGAGAATCAGACTGCTGGACTTCCGGGGAAGAAATGGCAGACTGAAGACGGAGCTGTGAAAAGCGGAGCTGACGACCACAGTGGAACGAAAAGCCGGAAAGTAGACCGGCTCTTCGAAATCTCTCCGGACAAGGAGAGGACTTGAGATCACCCACAAGTGCTCCACGCAGCTGCTCCTGAGGAGGAGACTGCACGATAGCAGTCTCTGGCAGTTTAAAGCTCTGGGAGATGAGGGAATAGCCATCTTTTCGCTCAAACCATGGTCAACGCCTTTCAAAAGGACACTAAGTTTGCAATCCTTTTCTAATCACTTTTGGAAATTGCTTGTTAACTGCTTTTCCGCTATTAGAAACCTTTGGATCGACAAGTTTTACAGCACTGGGTGAGTTTCCTTCATACCTTAGCGAAAGAAGTTTTAACCGCAAGTTTAAGAGTTTAAAAAAATATTTTTTTTGGAATGAACAGCAAAAGGGTGATTAAAACTTTGATTTTAGAAAGTTACAAATGGACTAAGGGTCCAGATAAATTTGAAACAAGATTTTGGAATTAATAATAGAGAATCCTTCCCCTGGGAAAATGCTTTTGTTCTGAATTTTAAAGAAAGCATAGCAAGTTAAAACTTTAAAAATTGGACACTAGAGGGAACTAGACGGAACTAAAGATTATAATTAAAGGAGAACATTCGAACTCAACACACAATTACAGAATGAAGCAAAATATTTTAACATTGGGCATGCTGAAGGATATTTTTGAACAATGGACCCAGAAGTTAATTTTTAAGAGTTTTTTTAATTTTTAAGAGCGTCTGCCTCTATAGATGGACTGTGTTTAAAAGATGCAATGGAAGAGGAACAAGTTTTACCCGACAAGATCAAGACTGGTTTGAAAGTGGGTTTAAAAATGACAGGCTATAAGAATAACATGGAAAAAGATGTTACACTGGACATACCAAGAAAACCAAACCAAAACAAACCAAAACAAAACCCACAGTTGATGTCTTAATAATTAAAATGGATATACAAATAACAAACCAAGGGAGTGACCTGGACAGTTTTCCTATATCGGATTTACAAAAAAATATTGTTAAAGCTTTGAAGAATTTTGTGAGAAGGGACAAAGAAAAAATGAAAAGAAATCAAATTCTAGGACTTTATTTGAAGGAACTAAAGATCAAGATTGTTAGAAGCAAAAGGAAGGAATATAAAGTTGGTTTATTTGATCAAGATTAAAATAGATAGGTTGTTATCTCTGGTAACCTTTAATGCTCTTTTGCTGACACCAGGACTGAACTGATGATGCTTCATGAATTTGTTTATAGATAAGAGATGGGATATGGGAAGTAGAGATGATTTGTTGTATTTTAAGAGAAGGCAATAAGTTACTAAAATTGTTTATACTTCTTGTGATGAAGGGGGAAGTCACTTTATTTATTTCCTTTTTCTTTACTATATTCTTATTTTTCTTTACTTTCTATTTTTCTTTCTTTTCTGCACCTTCTATTTTTTCTTTTTTTAGTTTGTATTAGTTTTTACTGTTGTAATTTAATCTTTAATAAAATTACTACTGGGGGAAAAAAACAAGAAGAGAGGCAGCCTGCTCAATAACTAAAATGTGTTAGTTTGACTCAGCTCTAGCAGAGTGATTTTTGCAATGGGTTTGATTTTTGGTTAGTCTGGTCTCTAATGGTTGCTCATTAGCTCTTTCCTCTGCTCTTTTTCACCCTTTTCACAGAGGGTGGAGACCTCTATTTTCCACAAACCTTAAAGCAGTGTTTCTCAACCTCGGCAGCTTTAAGATGGGTGGACGTCAACTCGCAGAATTCCCCAGCCAGTCAGCCAAGAGTAAAATAAGGATTAAAATTTCTGATGAGCGCCTTGAGAACTCACTGAGAATTGCAACCACTTTCATTGAACCAGATGCATTGGTTTCACAAAAACTTGGTCAAATATCCCACTTACGTTGCCCTCTTTTTAAAAATTTTATAATAAAAAATATAAAAAAAAAAACAAATGAAGTTTTATTACTTATACACATTAACTATATTATATATTTTATGTGTGGCCCAAGACGATTCCTCTTCACTCAGTGTGGCCCAGGGAAGCCAAAAGGTTGGATACCCATGCATTAGAGGGCTCTCTTCCTTTGATAAGGCAATATGGTGCAAGGGTATCTGTTGGAGGCAGGGAGAAATTAAGAGGTCCAGGTAGATTCCATTCCGTGGATCTGAAGCCACCGCCTTGACTCTTCAACCCCACCCCCATGGATGCTCCGGTTTCAGGGAAAGCAGTTTCAGAACCAAGTCAGCACAGTGGTCCTTGGGGGCTGTGTGTCCTGACATTGGGAAAAAAATGTGTATTTGGACTAACACGGTCTTCCCACAATCTACTGACCATACCTTCAGCAACTTCCCCACTGTCTAGAAGCCCCATTTTTTCTGGAGGGAGCGAAGCCAGAGAGGCCGGACCGGAAAAGCGGCTGTTGGCAGGCCCAGAGGAAAAGACGCCCGTTGCCCCTGCTTCTCCCGGCTGGAGCTGCTTACCCAGATCTGCACACGGCGCCTCTTTCCCTCGCAGAGTGACCAGGTTGGCGACTGAAGTATTAAAATTAACTGTCCGATTTAAAGATGGTTTCTGAGCTGCGGGAACTCTGGTGGCTGGGGGCCGCACCTGCCAGTCAATACCTGAAAGGAAAGGTGAACAGGAAGTTCGAGTCAATCCAGCTGTTTAGAACTAGTTCTGGTTATTTATTTTTTCAAAAATGCATGCTGCTGTTCTTACGTTTTCCCACGGAGTACCTTAAAAAAAGGAACTAATATGCATTATTATTATGATTACTATAATAATATATTTTTATCCCACTTTTTAAAAATATATATATTTGGTCACCTCAAGGCAGCAAACATACCTAAAACTCCTGCCTTTTGTTTTCCGCACAACAATGCAAGCACAATCAGCAGACACATAATTAAACACTATAGCATGCAATTAACATATTAAAAATTGCCTGACGGGAGCAAGAGAGTGGAATTGGCACCAGGAATATCTTATTCCAGAGATTTGGGGTGGGGGTGGGGATGTCCTGAGAAGCCACTGGCCACAGCTGTTGTTAAGTGGAAACATGCAGCTTTGAGTCACCTTCCTCCATTTTTGCATTTGCGATGAGCATCTGCCTGAGGTGCTTCAGGAGCCCAGGCCAAGCAAAGGTGGTGTAGGCAAGGGAACTCTCAGACATTTGAGGGATATTCCGGAGGCCCAATACCTTGAACTCTGGGTGGGGAACTAAGGCTTCCATCAGGTCCCCTGGAAAGGAGGAAACGAAGATTAACAGCACAATTTTACACAACTTTGCCAGAAATAACTAGCGTTAAGGACCGATGGGCTCTAAATGGAAACATTATGGACTAGTGACGTGTACAGGTAGTCCTTGCTTAATGACCACAATTGGGACCGGAATTTCAGTTGCTAAGCGAAGCAGTCATTAAGTGAATCTGACCTGATTTTACAACTTTTGCAGCGGTCATTAAGCAAATAATTGGAGCCATTAAGTGAACCATGTGGTCGTTAAGCAAGTCACATGGTTTCCCCATTGATTATGCTTGCTGGAAGCTGGTCGGGAAGGTTGAAAATGATGATCACATGACCACAGAATGCTGGGATGGTTGTAAATGTGAACCATTTGCAAAACACCTGAATTGTGACCACAGGGGGAAAGCTGTGACGGTTTTAAGCGCCAGGACAGGTTGCAAGTTGGTTTTTCCAGCACTGCCGTAAGTCCGAACCATCACTAAATGAACGGTCGTTAAGCGAGGACTACCTGTATGGACTTTTTTTGCAAACACCATTAAGACAAAGAAGAGGACAGAAGATGCCACCATAAGCGCTGAGTTTTTTTCAGCCACTTCCTTCTACTGTCCTCAACACGTACTACGGTTCTAATGCTTTTGAAAACACGGTTCTTGGCTTGAGCCTTTCCCTTTACTAAGAAAAATATTGTTGTAAAAAATATGGATGTTTTCTTTGCAGTCCTACGATGCGCTGACCTTGTCTTCAGTTTTACTTTGTTTTGCACTGCGTAAGGATGATTTTGAGGAAAAGTAAGCTAGGCATTTTTCACAAGCAGCAACCAATACCTAAAGGGGACCTGCTGTAGTGAGCCGCCCCTTCGGAGGAGTAAGCAGGCTGGAAGACACTTCCCAACTGATGTGCAATCACTCGGTTGATATCCTGGAAAGAAATCTGTTTGATGTTCATCAGCTGCAGGCAGATCTTATGGATGGCATCGTTCTCATGAACCAGTAGGGCATCCGAGGACTGGTATAAGTGTGAGAGTGTCAGGACAGAGTTGTAATTTTGGACAATAACCTTGAAAAGAGAGGAGGGAAAAGGAGCGGCTTTATATACGGTCTGGCAGTTCTCACGAAGTGGATCCCAGACCCGAATTCCTTCATCCTTGACCTCTGGTGAATCATGGGCAGTGCGAGAAACAAGTTGCCATAAGAGACGTGGCCAGTCATTAAATACAGACCTGAAAGCGACCTGACAAGATCTGCTCCTCACCATACCTCCTAGCCTCCTGGAAGATATTGTTCAGCCGAACATTTTTTTTTTTCTGGAGATGCAGGCACCAAGGGTATCGCTGGTGCGAGTGTCCAAAAAGTCAATGCCCCCCTGACTGTGCAACCGAAGCTCCACCCAACTTTTTTACACGTGTCACAATCCACAGCATGTAAAAAAAAAAAAAAAGGGGGGGGCCTTCAGCTGCGCAGCCACAGCTGCTGTTGTCACTTTTGTGACTCCCTCCTTGGGAATGCCCCTGGCAGTACGATTCTCAGAAAATCCCCAGCTATACCAACCCACCATTTTGCTTCGTAGGGGGTTGGCGGAGGGACTGTGGGAAATACAGGTGCCCGCTGTGGCCACAGCTTTCTCCTGCAGCAGGGCTAGCATTTCATGGACTTATTTTTATTCAAAAGCAGCTTTGAAAAAACAACCAGGTGGGAGAAAGAGCCCAATAGGTGCCAAGGGAAATATCTGTGGGTGGGAGCGTCAGCACCCACGGGGGCCACACTGGAGAGCCAGACAGGAGGCCTTCTTTGAGCAGGGACTAGCCCTCTGCCATGCAGCACGTGTCTCCCCAAGAGAATTCTTGGATGCTGCCATGTAAAGTTCTTCAGTCCACATTAGGAAAGAACCACTAGTTTTCCCTTTTGGGGGTCCTCCAGCCCCCTCTAACCACGGATCCTGAAAAAAGCGGGCATGGTTCCTTGCCTTCTGGAAGCAGGAAACACATCCAAACTGTGGCGTGATCCTTGAAGCAGCTGGGCGTCATTACCCACGTGACTTTCACCCAAATCCCAGGGAAGCCTCCCCCCCGCAATAATTCTGCCTCTTTTTTTATTTTTTATCCTGCCTTTATTATTTTTACAAATAACTCAAGGTGGGGAACATACCTAATACTCCTTCCTCCTCCTATTTTCCCCACAACAACAACCCTGTGAGGTGAGTTGGGCTGAGAGAGAGTGACTGGCCCAAGGTCGCCCAGCTGGCTTTCATGCCTAAGGTGGGACTAGAATTCATGGTCTCCCGGTTTCTAGCCTGGCGCCTTAACCACTACATTCTGCACCACTTCCTGCCTTAAACTTCTTTTCACCCCCAAGCGAGGAGATCCGGCATGCTCCGCCAAAGACCTGGGACACTCACCTCCCCGGTTCCATAGGGCCAGATGACGTGGTTGAGCAGGAAGGAGTTTGGATACACCTCTCTTAGGGCTGCCGTCACAAACGCCCCCAGGCCCGACCCCGTCCCACCGGCCATGCTCATGATCATCAAGAAGCCGCCGAGGCGGTCACACTTTTCCGCTTCCTTCTGGATCAGGTTCAGGATGGCCTCTTCGTGCCTGGGACCGTGAATGCAGTAGCTGGGGCGGAGTTTGGGAAGGAAAGAAGGGTAAGTGACTCCAAACAGTCACTCAGGCCCTTGTCATCTCCCATATAGACTACTGCAATGCGCTCTACATCGGGCTGCCCTTGAAGAGCATTCGGAAGCTTCAGCTGGTCCAGAATGTGGCGGCGCGGACAGTTACTGGTGCTGTAAAAACGGCACATGTGACACCACTGTTACGCAAGCTGCACTGGGTGCCGGTCTGCTTCCGGGTCCAATTCAAGGTGTTGGTTATCACCTTTAAAGCCCTAAATGGCATGGGACCAGGCTACCTGAGGGACCGTCTCGTCCCCATCACATTGACCCGCCCCACACGCTCAGGCAGGGAGGGCATGCCACAGACCCCATCAACAAAGGAATTCCACCTGGCGGGGTCCAGGAGGCAGGACTTCTCTGCAGGGGCGCCCACCCTTTGGTATATCTTGCCCCCGGAGTTGAGACAGGTTTCCTCGCTCCTGGGTTTCCGGAAGAGTTTGAAGACCTGGTTCTGCCGACTTGCTTGGGATGGGGAGGGTAACAGCTCCACCTGGGGGTGGTTGGCGCCATAGCACCCGCTATTGATTAGGATTCCATCCCCTCTTGGGTTTGATGTCTATTTATTTTATTTACATTTTTAGACTGTAATTTAGGTTTATACATTTTTATTGTCTTTTATCGTAAACCGCCCAGGGTCCCCTGTTGGGGGAGATGGGCGGTGATATAAATTCAAATAATAAACAAACAAACAAACAAGACGTGGCGGTTCAGGCACGTCATGCTAGGAACAGACGGGTTATATAAATGAGGGGAGGCATCGAAAGCCATCACTGCCGCCTGGGCCACGAGAAAGCAAAATCAAAGCGCCTTGAGGCGGCCCAGCAGGCAGGCAGAATGAACATTACAAAGCCATTGCTAGCTTTCAGGTTTCAAAAGCTCTTCATCGAGCAAAAAGGGAGAGGGGAGGAAAACACCAGGCTGGCTTTGGAGCAATGTCTCTACTGGGTCACAGTACTGAAGCACGTTGGTTTTGAAGATAAAACAGGCTTATTTATTTATCTATCTATCAAATTCGTCGAATAAATAAAATAAAATAAAATAAACAAAACAGACTTGAGTGTGTTGTTTTTTTTTTTTAAGCAAGTGCAGACCATGTATGAATTTTGCTGATATTTAGAGTGAAAGTTACCCGCCAGTCAAGCTCAGCTCCAAGTGCAGCATTTCTCCACCTTGGCCGCTTGAAGACGTGTGGACTTCAACACTGGCTGGGGAATTCTGGGAGTTGAAGTCCACACGTCTTCAAGCGGCCAAGGTTGAGAAATGCTGTCCTAGGGACTACACAGACACAGCCATGAGGTTTTCTCTGCAGTAATACGGAAGTGGTTGTCTCCCACGTAAGTTCAAACTTCCTTCTTTTTTTGCAACCGTCCTGCCTCCTAGGAACTAGCTTGCTGAACCCCTGTGTCTGCCTTAGTTTTCTGGCTGCAAAAGTGGCTCTGATGCTTTATCCCTGCAGGAATAACGTCAAGTAGATAAATACAGTACCGAGAATTTTAATATTGTCCTTCATTCCTAGACCGAGCTACACCTTTGCTTGATTGCAAAACAGCACGATGCTTTTTGCAGCTACAAAGTATCCACCGGAGAAATAAATAAACGAATAACCGCTTTGTCGGTCTTGACCATCACACATACCCGTTTGCCCAATTGTTTCCTGAGCCTTGTTTTTGACAGAAGGCAGACCGGGGGCCGTATGTCCAACGCCCCGTCCTTGAGGCCAAGGATAAAGTCTGGTTGATCGCTTTAGGTTCCATGTCGACCAGGACAGCCCGAGCAACCATACCTAAGTAGGAAAAAGAGAAAAGCCAAACATGTACTTAAAAACAAGATGAACAGGAAATAATAAGGATATAGAAGGACAAAATCTGATTTGCTCCAATTATGAACAGAAACTTTTCTAAAACAGACAAAACAGAAAACCGAATTGGTGTGTTCCTCTATATTCCACCGTGGTTGTGAATAACTTCTCAAGAGTATGAAGAAAACACTGGGATCAACACTGGCCCGGTTTGCACATCAAGGTAAATCATGGCTTGAGCATGGTTTACTGAATAAACCAGATGCTGGCGGGGATGATGCAATGAAATTAACAAACATTATGATTTTACCATTGGTCTTCTTGATAGAGCTGTAGTCCAGAAAATGGCACTTGTCGCTTCTCTTCCCCTCACCCAACTCCCCTTACTCCTGAATAACAATCCGAGTACTGGTTGGATCTGCTGCATGTCAATGGCAGTTATTCCCATGTGACATTTGATTACCTTTAAAGAACGGTGTTATTTTTTAAATCTCTGTACAGGCTAAGTTTCCTTCTACGTTCTGCTCTGTGTCAGAATTATTCCAGTTTTCAGGGGGGCAATACTGAATGCCAACGAAGATAATCTGTGATCTTACAGTTCATACAATCATAGCGTCGGAAGGGACCTTAGGGGTCATCTAGCCTAACCTCCTGCCCAGTGCAAGAACAAAGCATCCTGCACAGATGGCTACCCAGCCTCTATTTAAAATTGCCAGGGAAGGGAAACATACCACGTATCTGGAAGTTTATTTACATATTGGCAAATACATTAAAATTGGTGTTTTTGAAAGTCTGTAGCATTTAATATTTTTTCTCTTGAAATCTAGAGACATCCTGGGTGTGTCAGCAGACTGTATGTACTTTCTAATTGGTGGGATGTGGTCAAGAGTATGATGGATGATGGCCTTCCAGGGGAGGTATGGCGAACTGAAGATGGCTTTGCGACAGCAGAGCCAACAACTGTGGCAAAGGCTAGGGAACCAGTGAGTAGACCAATTCCTTGGAACCTCTCTGGATAAGGAGAGGACAGGAGTTTGCCCACATGTGCTCCCCATGATGGCTGCTCCTCACGAGGAGACCACAGGGCAGAGGTTTTCTGTGGGTTTGAGCACCGGGAAATGACGGGATCAGCCATCTTGCTTGCAGTCATGGTGGAGTCTTTACAGAACTCATTTATGAACCCATAAAATTCACCAACCTCACTTTCTAATCACTTTCAGAAAAGGCCTATTAACTACCTTAAAGCTATCAGAGGCCTTTGGAATGACAAGTTTGAAAAGTCTTCATCAGGTGAGTTTATCTTCAACTCTGAACAAAAGAAAAATTAATTACAAGCTTAAGAACTTAAAGAATTTGAAATAAACAGCAAAAAGCTAAACATGACTTGGATCTAAGAAAGTTATAAACGGATTAAGGGTTCAGATAAATTTGGAATGTTGACTTTTGCTCTAAGATTTTGAACTTAACTGTAAAAAATAAACAACTTCTGGTGGGAAACAGACTTATTTTGGCTATCCTGGTTATTGCAAGTCATAACAAAAGATAAGTGGTGATTTTAGAGACTGGACACTAGAGGGTACTAAAAATTTTAAGCAGAAGAAAAAAAAAATACACTCCTGATGTTAGTTAATACTGGGACTTATAAAATGAAACAAAACGTTGTAACATCAGAAATATTAAAGGAAAGTTTTGAAGAATGGAGCCAGAAGTTAGAAACTACAATATCAACACTGTCACTAATGATGTCTGCTTCTATGGCTAGACTAAGTCTAATGTTAATGAAGAAATGAGAGATATAGAACAAATTTTATCTGACAAGATAGAGAAAGCACAGAATGTGGAACTACAAATGACAGGCCAAGGTAATTATTTGGAAGAGGACATTTTATTGGATATACAAAAGAAACTGGCTGAGGTTTTAAAAATTAAAAGGGAAATATAAATGATAAACCAAGAGAATGACCTGAAAAATACTTTTTTATTGGATCTACAAGAGAGGCTTGTTAAAGCCTTGAAGAAATCA
Source organism: Candoia aspera (assembly GCF_035149785.1). NCBI lineage: Eukaryota > Metazoa > Chordata > Lepidosauria > Squamata > Candoiidae > Candoia > Candoia aspera. The sequence continues at coordinate 4,680,647 of NC_086153.1, forward strand.
GTGAGATGGGACAAAGAAGAATTGAAGATAAATCAAATCCTACGACAATATCTGATTGAAGATTAAGACTGTTAGAAGTAAAAGGAAGAAATATAAAGTTGGTTTATTTGATCAAGGTTAAACATTTTTTGCAATGTTCTGGCAACGCTTTATGGACTTTTTGCTGACACCAGGATTGAAAAGTTGATGTTTTATGGATTTGCTTATAGATAAGGAATGGGAGGAAATGATATGTTTAACCTTCTAGGGGGTGAAGAGTTATTAAATTTGTTTATACTTGTTGTGATGAAGGTTGGAAGTCACTTTTATTTTTTATTTTGTAATATTGTTTTGTTTCTTTTCCTTCTTTCTTTTTCCCTGCACTTTCTAATCTTTCCATTTTACTTTCTTTCTCTAAGTTTAGTTTGTATTAGTTTTTACTTCTGTAATTACAATTCTTAATAAAAATTATATTAAAAAAAGCGGATGAGGGATAATAAGGCAGTCTGTAGCTTAGGAATACCAGTTTGCACAGAACAGCATGAGCATGCTTGGGGTAGAATCGGAATTTGGCTGCACTTACGTTGTATTAGTCAAAATGTGTCCTAACGCCCGATAATTATTTGATCACCAACCAGGAACACTGCATGTATCACACATGGGACTAAAGCTGGGGGCTCCCTTACTAGAAAGCATTATTAATTGATAGACCTTAAATGAGATAGATAGACAGACAGACAAAGAGATATAAAATAGCTTTGCTAAATAGAATTATAAGCAAAGCCGCATGCACCATCAATCTTTCCCAGCTTGGTGCCCACTTTGGTCTGTCAGTCGTAATTCTCCCTTGTGGAGGGGTTTGGCCCCAACTTGTCTAGAGATCATCAGGTTGCTGCTGACTTGATACGTTACCTCCTGGTTTCTCCTCAAAGAAACGTTCTTTGCAAGCTGTCTGGTAAGAATCATTCTCCTTCTTGGAGCACAATCCCTGGTTGCTGTGGAGGTCTGTGCAGATGGTATCAAACACCTCACGCCCAATCTGGTTGCCACACTGACCAAGTTGTATGGTTACGATGGACATTCTCACATGCGTCCCCTGAATCCTGAGGAGAAGAGGCCAAGTTCAATCACCGCCTTAAACCTGGCATCTGGTAGCACCGACTTTATTTTTACACACACACACTCAGATCACTATATTACTTGCAAAAAAATTAGGATTTTCCGACTAATAAATTTTACAGAAAGGCAGAAGCTTTTGCAAGCTACAGCTCACTTCAGCAGATGCAATGGAGTGGTTAACCCAGTGTTTCTCCACCTTGGCAACTTTAAAATTCGTGGGCTTCAACTCCCAGAATTCCCCAGCCAGCATGGCTGGCTGGGGGATTCTGGGAATTAAAGTCCACAAACCTTAAGGTTGCCAAGGTGGAGAAACACTGGATTAAACTGATGTAGGATTTCAGTTGGGATGAGGTAGGGAGGAAAGGGAGGGGAAGGCAGATTGGTGAGGCAGAGGCAGGTTACATGTGAGACATCAACTAACAATTCTTAAAAACCCATTGCGTTCTTTGAGGCAACCACAACTGTTAATTGATCAATTATCCTACTTTGGACACATGATGCCAAGACCCAGCTCTCTGGGAAAGGCTCTAATTTTGGGAAAGGTGGAAGGAAAGAGAAGAAGAGGACGACCAGCAGCCAGATGGAGGGACTCAGTTACAGTGGCGATGGGGGCACTGTTGGGAGACCTGAAGGACCTGCTTGGGAACAGATCCATCCAAAGAAAAACTATCTATGTGGCCGCTAGGAGTCAAAAACGACTTGATGGCACATAATCAATCATGGTCTGCCTTACAGGTACTCTGCATTAACAACCTGTCTTCCTTTCCCATCTCACCCCAATTAGTCAGTCTTTGAGAGAGATGGGCAGTGACAGAATTTGAAATATAAATCAATCAATCAATCCTACATCAATTTAACCACTCCATGCATTTGATGGAGTTGCAGCTCATCAAAGCTTCTGCCTTTTAATAAAATGGCAGAATAAAATAATCTGAAAGGGGGTTACCAGACTCCTCCTGATTCTTTTGCCACCGTAGACAAGTATAGTCCTCTTCTTATAAAGTCTTAAACACAGTTAATTAGAAGAAAAGTCCACTAAATTCAACTTTAGGTGAGCACATATCTTGGCTATAAAGGAGCCCCCTTAAATGGGGATACAACTGGCTTCCCCACTGGATTACAAGTCCCATGCTCCCCAGCCCACTTGCTCCTTATATTATATATGTATAATTATTATATTTATTATATTTATACTTTATCATTAAGACCTTTTTAACACCCCTATTTTGGACCGTATTTTTGTTTAAGAATATGGTTTTATTGTATTGCATTTTAATGATTATTTATTCTGGCTTTATCCTGGTTTTATTGTAAACCGCCCCAAGTTGCTCTTTGAGTGAGACGGCTGGTAGCTAAATTTGACCAATAAATAAATATATTATATATATATAATACTAATACAATATGATACACACACACACAATATTAATAATATTAATACACGCATGTTGATGTGTGTATGCCTTTGAGTCAGACATATAAATATAATAAATAATTATATATAATATATATATAAAACATAATTATAGTATGTCTGACTGGATAATTATAATTATCATCAGTATAATTGCCCGGAGTCGCTAGAAGTCAGGCAGCACATCAATTTAATACATACAAATTATTACTATGAGCTCTTTATACCTACCACACAGTAACAGACAAATGATTTGTCTTGTTATTTTTTTAAGTCAAGCTCTCACAGACTAGCACGTACGACTATATTAAATATATTAAAACAAATATTTGTGTATTACTTGACTGATACAAAGGACTAAACCTCCTGCCGATTGTTACAGAGAAGCAGGCCATAATATTATGATAAGCTATTAGCAAAATAGGCTTGATTATGAATCCAGCAATACTTGTAATAACAAAGGCAATCTTCTATTAAAAAAAACCGCGTTAGTATTCTCAGCTATATTATGAACAACAACTAACATACTTAGGTGGCATATATATAATACGTATGCATGTTTTATATGTATACTGTATATAAAAATATATACAACAGCCCGATTTACCCGCCGTTTCTTCTTCCTCCCAAGGCGCATGCGCACACTTTCCCGCACGTCCATCGACGCTTCCTCCTTTGCGTATCCCCCAGCAACAGTCACGGCCCTGTCGACTTCTTCTGCGCATGCGCCCAACAGGCCGTCGGCCGAGGCGGGAAAAGCCGTCGCGAAAGAATTATCCAAGAAAGGGCAAGTCGGCTGGCATCAGCCGCGAGCGCGGCGCATGCGTGGTGTCGACGCCGGCGCACTGGGGCGCTGGTTCATGAGCAGGCCCTCCCACCCCAGCTATCGAGCAACCGCAGTCCAGGCGGTGCGCGCGCGCGCAGAGGAAGGGCGTTATTTCACCCGCTGCGCTTGCGCCTGTCGAGTCTAAGCGTCCTCGAGGATAACCGCGACGACGTCGGGCTGCCGTTGAGCGGCGAGGTCGGCTTCGCGCGCGCGCTCTCCGCCCATTCCGGCGCCTGCGCAGTGGCGCCGGCGAGCTGAGGAGCGGGGCCTGGCTAGGCCGGGCGATGGCGGCCGTCATGGCGGCGCTCCGGGCGGGTGCCGCGGGCCCATGAGGCGCCCTCCGTCGACACGCGCGCGCTCCCGGCTCTTGGCAGCGAAGGCGGCTGTCCCGCACGCGTCGTCCCCGGGGCCATGGCGGGCGTCTTCGACATCGACCTCGACCAGCCCGAAGAGGCGGCCTCGGACGAGGAGCTGGAGGAAGGGGTGAGCGCGGCGTGGCCAGGCCGAGGGCGGCGAGGGGAGGCCGGGCCGCAGGCGGCGAGGCGAGGCGAGGGCTGGGCTCCCCGACGGCCCGCCTTCGCCCGGCCGTGGCTGAGGCTGCGCGGCTGCTGCCTCGCCTTCCGCCGCCGCTGACCGGGAGGTTCCTCGCTGCGCTTCTGGCCCTTTGAGGAGAAGGACGAGGCCCGCTGAGGGACGTTAGGGAGGCCCAGCTCGGTGGCAGCCCCACCTGGCCTCGGCGAACCGAGCGGGGACGGGAGACCACCAGGAAATCTTACCCCGGGAGGCTTGAGGAGCCTCTCGGAAGACGGTCGCGGCCGCCGCGGGAAAGGCGTTGGTCTGGCACCGGGGAGACCCGGGTTCAGGCTCCCCCCCGCAGACGACGTTGGGCCGCCCCCCCCCCCGACCCAGCCTACCTCGCAAGGGGGTGGCGGCGGGAGCAAAGGCAGCGCAACGTGCCCTGCCTCGGCTGAAGGAAAGGCCGTGCAGTCTCGTGCAGCTGCGAGGGAAAGCAACGCGCGCTTCTGTTGCTTCAAGAGCGCTGCAGGGACCTGAACTGTGTGGCTCCAAGAGGGGACTTGGCTGAACAGAAGAGCCCTGCTAATTAGAGGAAGAGGTTAATTAGAGGGGTGCCTTCTGTAAGGGCCATGGGATGCTGCGGGGAAGGGCCCAGCGGGCCCCTGAAGGCACGTCCTGCCTCTTCAGCTCCCCTTTGCATCCAAAGCCCTGGGTGTAGTTATCCTGACTTTGTAGTTTTCTTCTTGAATTTGTCGGCTCCCACTTTAGAGCCACCCAAAACCGTGGCAGTCAAAAGGGCCCAGGCTTTTGACTGAAGCAGACATGGTGGCTTTAATAAAAAAGTGTCACTTTGGCAGATTTATTGCTGCTGGTTGGTGGGGCCAGAGCCCAGCATGTCAGTTGATCATTGCTGGGAGCGTTGACCTCTGTCTGCCGCACTTGGGGCGGAATGGGCTCCTGTCCACGGAAACTGATGCTGCAATAAATTTGATGCAGTGCAACCTCATGCGTCTTTCCTTCACGTTCGGCCAGGCTTGCTCCTGAGTAGGTAGCTGCTCCAAGAGTCCTTTTTTTTTTTCCTCTGCAAGTCATAACATAGGCCCTCCGCTTGGAATGCAATTCCCCACAATAATTCAGCTTTAATAAGTGAACCATTGGTGCACGTGTTGATTCCAAGTTAACTTTAGTAAGTTAACTTTAGTAATGTTGCTTCAAAGTAAGTATGCTCAACTCCTTGTGTAAAAGGGCCCAGGCTTTTGATAAGTGCCTCCCCCTTATTACTCATATGGGGAGGCACTTGTGCAAACAAACTGTTGCCTTTAGGGATTCATCCTGGAGGAGGCAGCTTCAGTAATCCCATTGAACATCCCAGGCTTTATTTCTGACAGAAAACACAACACAGCCTTGTGGCTTATGATGGAAAATCTTTTTTGCCCTTCATAACTCAAATTAGCCGTCTCTGGTCTGAACTTGTATGTGGTCCTTCTGTGATCTTTCATTGGATAGATACAGAGCTATTAACAGATATGCTGAGGAGCCTTCTTTTGACAAAGATAGGCGCAGTGCTATACGGGGAAAAGAATTTGAAGAGAACAGGAACGGAAAGGGAGGTCGAAGGATATTTTTTGACATGCGAAAATTTATACTTGTTTTAGATGCAGGAAAGTGGCGTGCTATCCCAGGAACCTTCTAGTCTCAACATTTTGCTTAAAATAGGATCATTTGATGCCTATTCTTAGGAGATTGTAGAAGGGAACCTAGGAATCTACATTTGTGTGACAAATGTCTCTAAAGGCAAATCTTTTTAATTACATATACTTAGATTTCTGATTTGATTACTTGTTTAAGGTTTGGAATTAGAGCTTTATCTGCAAAGGGACAAATATTTGCAATTACTTAATTGTGCTACCACAGCATGACAGGCAACTTTTGGAGAGCTGCACCGTTTTTTAAAGCAACATTTTCTGGCAGCTGAGACTGCAGTTGCAGGGCCGTTGCATGTTCATGTCATGTAAGCGGAAAAGACATTCACGGTTTGCGGGAAGGATACTTTGAGTGGTGTGTTAATGGTATCCAGATGCTTCTGTGCTCTTTTCTTTGGAAAGGCAGTGGGAAATTTTGCCTCAGATTTTGCAGTTTGCTGCAAATTTCAGTGGCTTGCTGTTTAGAAGTGTGAGGGGGCTGCCTGTGGGCTGCAGGTTGCTGACTTTTGCACTACAGATTCGACATGTTATTAAAAGCCTCTAAATACTTATGCTTTGTGCAGTTGCTCTTGATTGTGGTTTAATTGTAAAGGTAGTTTTAAACTCAGTGATCACCAATGTGTGTGCAAAAGCAATGGCAGAGTCAGCTTTTCTGTGCATTGTAGCAGAATGCACTGCTTGGCCATCCTAATCTCTTGGCCATCCTAATCTCTGGTTCATGTCAGGATTATATAATCTTGTAACTCTTGATCTCATAAACATAAACAATTTGTTGCTTAGTTATCCAGCATTGAAGCAGGCATAGTTGTTTCTACCTCGAGTGAATATATAATCATCTAGATGTAAATACAAATCAGGAGCACAGATATTTTTGTAGAACTTCACAGAGTCTGCAGGTTCTCCCTAGGATAAGGTGAAAGGTCTGTTTGCTGTGTGGATTCCCAGATTTGTAATTTTTATTTATTTTGGTGGGAGGGGGAATAATTGGATTTTTGCACCCCTGCTAATAGTTTAATTACTGGAATTTATAACATTGTAGTGCTAGTGGCAACACAGTAGAATGAGCCAAAGTGAAATATTTCTTACAGTATATCGAATGTGATCTAAGAATGTGGTTGGGGAGAGTGTTGTACACATGCCTTCCTGGATTCTGTATCTGTAATGCAAAAGTTGCCTAATTTGACTTTCCGTGATGCTTGTATTGTCTGCTGAGTGTAGGCTGTGATGGACTATGAACCCAGTTCTCTGGTCCAGTGATACAGAATGCTAACGAGTTTATAACTTTTGTTGATTTTAGTCACACCTGCATGATGGGTGTAGTTTTCACGGATTGCAGAAGGATGATCAACTTTTTTGGACTGTTTCCAGAATGGTAGCTGTGCTAATCTGTTTTAACAAAACAGCAAATTTGTTACGGCCCAAAGACTAGCACATATGTTGTAGCTGTATACTTGCACCGATGAATCGATTAATTAAACAAAACCCAACGTTTCCTTTTATGCTATGTGTGTTAATTAGCAAGTGTATGTCTATTTTGCTAATGATCATTAAGATGATTGCCACTGTTGGTGTTTCCATTCCTTTCCGGCTGCCCTCTTTATTCTTCCCCACTCTACCAACTGTGTATTCATATGAAGGCTCCATGAAGACATAATTCTACAGTGTATGTGATAGCCTTTGTTCCACAGGACTTTTTGTTGCTTTTGTTACAACAGATTAGCACAGGCACCCTTCCAGAAACTGCAAAAAAGTTGACCTTCTCTTCTGCAGTTTGTGGAAGCTACAAATAGCTGTCGGTGTTATTAATTTCTACAGAGCAAGAAGATGAACATTTAAAACTAGGCAGGTAAAAACTCCCCCAAATTCCTGGAGAGAGGTCATGCTGGGGCTTACATTTTTATAAACTCTTCATAATTTGAGGGGTTTCCTCATCTCTTACCCATATATGAGTTAAGATGCACCCACAAATGCTCACATTTCTCCTCCCTCTTTTTTCAGTCCTGTGGTGTTTCATTTTATCTGCTCCCATACTTACTTGTGAGCATAGCTAATTGTAAATCATTGTTTGGGAGTTAAGCGAAACATTTTGAAAATTATTAGGACAACTCCATTAGATTTTCAGTGACTCTCTCTTTAGACTTCAGCACGCTCATCACAGTCTCCAGGATACAGAGGGGGTTGTTCTGGGGAGGAAGGGACATGAGAGTTTCACCGTATGGGCAAATTGCCCAAGCCTAAAATTAAATATTTCATAGCAGCGGACTTTCTTCTTGCAGGCTTTCATTTATATTAGCGCCCGTGTGCCGAGAACGTTTTTTTTCCCCCCAAACTCTTTTTCCAGCTGTTTGTAGGATTTGTGCACAATCGTGTAACAGGACAGTGGCTTGAAAACGGCTGAATCTGTGCACTACAGGGTTTGGCAGTTCTCCCTTAGAACTCCCAACGTGGCTGCCGTATCTTTCGGCTGACCGGGCTTACATAAGATCAGTCTGCGGCCCCGTGGTGCTATTGGTCTTTAAAACGCAGGTTAATGTGTAAGCGGAACCCTACTGCACTTTCTAAATAATGCTCGTTTACAATGGTCTGCTTACTTTTCTCCCACTGTTTCCTTTTAGGGTCACTTAAGCGAAAGTATGGACCACGGGGGAGTCGGCCCATATGAGCTGTAAGTCCTGAAACTTGATATCATACTGGTTGGGATGGAGGTACTCAGGAGCGAATGAGTTCAGTTCACAGTTGTCCGGACCTTTCTCAACCCAGCGAGGAAGCGATAGCGACACAGGCACCCGCTTTTGGAGATGCCGCATTTTCATCCTTGCAGCGCGTTACGGATCACGCGTTGGGATTGGTGAAATCCAGCCTTGAAGCAGTTTTAGCCACATTTAACTCCTCTGCAGAGGGAAGGAATTTCTGTTTAAAAATAGTTTCAGTAAAGAGGACGCAGAGGTTTCTCTCGCTAGGCTACGGACATGCTGAAGGCCCTAAGTGAACAGGGAGGGTCGCCTTGCTGGTCTTCTTTTAAAAGCTGACGTTTTTTGGTTCTGTTTTAGCGGCATGGAGCATTGCGAGAAGTTTGAGATTTCCGAAACAAGCGTGAACAGAGGTCCCGAGAAGATCCGCCCGGAGTGCTTTGAGCTGCTCCGCGTTCTTGGCAAAGGGGGGTACGGGAAGGTAAGAACCCTCGTTGCGAGGGCCGTTGTGTCGGGTGCCTCTCATGGAAACTTTCTCCTCGTTTCCTTACGGCTTTACATCAGTGGGTTTAGCACATCTTTTCCTTCCAAATATCAGACTCTGGCATCTTCTGGTGGGTCTGGGAATGTCTTCCCCTGGTGCAGCAGGCCATAGTGAGTGCAGCGACCTGGGGGCTTATGGCAGGGTCCCATATCTCTGTCTCGGTTGGTTGTTTAATCAGAGCACGAGGACTGGAATCTTTGTTTTTGCGGGGAGGGGACCATAGCTCAGTGGTCCAGCATGGCCTGTACCTACAGAAAAACAAGGATTCAATCCTGAGAATCTCAGAATAGGGCCTGAAAAGTTCCCTATCAAGCTGTGTGGACAGTACAGACTGAGGCGTGCCAGCAGATGGATTTTCTGTAAATCAGCTGTAGTTTATGGCCCAGGAGCTCGTAGCGATCTTCCCTGCATTTCTTCAGGCTGGCTTACGCGCTGCTATGGGGCAGAGCCTCCCTGGGCAGCTTAGAAGATAAAAACAGCAACACAGATGAACTTGGAGCAGGGTTCAGGAGGGTGACCTTTGGCTTGTTGTTTTCATAATATTCATAATAACTCTTCCACAGTTACTGCATCTGTGCATGCTTGTTATGTTTTCAAATATTAGAAGTGGTTTTTTCTTCATTTCAAACAGTATTTGCCATTCATGACATTTTACGTTGCCCTGAGCCTGGTTATTAAAGGATCACTTATAACTTGATTGTCTCAGTATTTCATTACTTCAGAGCCATAGCTTGTACTTGCAGCTTGCCGAATGGTGCAAGCCCAGGCTTACGGGAAAGCTCACTTGTGCTATCTATGGCTTGCTCAGTTCCATTCAAGTAGTGAACCCTGACCACTTGTTACAGTATTCACTGATTAAAGGAAGCATCAAAAATACCAAATATTGCAGTGACTGTGAACCTTTTTTTTTTCTTTTGAAAAAACTATTTAATATCGCTTCTTTTTGAAATGTGTCGGCAGGTTTTCCAAGTTCGCAAAGTAACGGGGGCAAATACTGGCAAAATATTTGCCATGAAGGTGCTTAAAAAGGTGAGTTGGCTTTGATGTTCGGCTTTGAAGAATATACACCTTTGTGTGGGGTGAATGTAGAACAAGGTTTTGCTTGCTGCATATCTTGAATTCAAGCTCCAGTAAGAGGATCTTGCTTAGACTCTGGAGAACCATTGCTAGGAGGAAGACGTAAATTTACCAACGAATAGTCTAGCTGGAATAAAGAAGTTCCATACAATCAGCCCCGTATTCCTGTCTTCTTACTTTAGATGTTAGCAGTAACTGGAGAATTGTTTTTCACTTGCTTGCAAAGCTTTTCATTTGTTGTTACATACTTGAAATTCTTGAACTTTTGCTTGGTTGGTGCACTTCTTTTATAATCAGATACTTTTAATAGGCATTGCTGTTACTGCTCCTTGTAATATAGTAGAACAGCTAGCTGGAGGATCTGTGGTTTTCATTTTGAAATGCCATCCAGTCTGTCGAAACCTAAACCTGAATGTAGTACAGCCAAACCTTCATTTAACAGTGGGTTGAATTATGTCCTTCTACGATCTATAACCTCCTTTGAAAAAAGGGGAGGAGGAAGAGTGAGGTAAGGAAGAGAAGGCTGGACAAACTAGGCTTGGCTCAAAGGGATTGGTTGTTTGAAGGTCAGAGAATAGTAAGAACCTGGCCATTGTTTTACCATGTTGTGTGAACCAGACCATTATTGCCATTATTACCATTATTATTTGATGGCTTTGGTAACTGAAGTTGAGTGGGTTGTGAAAACCAAGCTAAACGATTTGAAGAGACTATTTAGGGCAGTGTTTCTCAACCTTGGCAGCTGTGTGGACTTCGACTCCCAGAGTTCCCCAGGCAGTGTGCTTGGTCCTTCCTTTTCTCCTCTGGCTACAGCTGCGCATGCCTGGGTCACCTTGCAATCAGACTCCTGCAGCACCTTCTCCTTGGGGCTGCCTTTGAAGTCTGCTCAGAAACTTCAGTTGATGTGCAGCAATCCTACATGCTCCAGCCCCCTCCTCGTCCACAGCAAACCGCACTTGACCTCTGAACTGAGCAACCCCTAAAGAAGCATTAGAAAACTGGCCTCAAATCATGGCTGGCCATTTGTTTTCCAGACAGGCACTACATGCACACTTACCTTGGCCTGCCAGGTTTTGAGACGAGGACCAGGAAAGGCGGAGAAGGAAGCGGGGAAAAAAGGCACTCAAGCATAAATACGGCTTGGCTGTTTTGGGTGAACTGATCCATTGGGCCTCATAAGTTTTGTGGACTTCTGTAGCTGTCAAGGGCTCCAGCTTGGGGGATGGCCACAAATGCAGCAGACCCTTGCTTTAATTCTGCTGTACGTTTTAGGATCCAGATGCTACCGTTGTTCTTCCCTCCCTTAGGCGATGATCGTGAGAAACGCAAAAGACACTGCTCACACAAAAGCAGAGCGGAATATCTTGGAGGAGGTCAAGCATCCCTTCATCGTCGACTTGATCTATGCCTTTCAGACTGGTGGAAAACTCTACCTCATCCTCGAGTATCTCAGTGGTAAGCCTGCGCCGGTAATCCAGACGTTGACTTCGCGTCCACCAACAGCGCAGGGTGAATTTCACTGCTTTCTTTTTTCCACAAAAAGGACTATATTTTTAGAAATGTGCTGTTTTGTAAATCTAATATAATGCAGGAGAAGGGAAATGGGACGATTCCCTTTGGTCCAAAATTGTACTATTTTTTTTTCCAAAGGGGTTTCTCCAAAGAAGCATATCTTCATATCCGTTTTTCCCAAACTGCCCCCTTTCAGGCATGCTGTCTGCCAAGATGGCTGCATTTCTGGAAGAGCCGCAATTTCTGTACACGGCTGTCTATTTCAGGGCAGCTTGTGACTCAAATGCAGGCGTGGCCAACTCTCAGAACAGAAGGACAAGCTGTCTGGACAGCCCCCCTGGACCTGGAACCCTTGCAGGGCAGCCCGTTGAGTCTTTCTCCCATGGGGCCATCAGCATCCCCGAGCCTGGCGGTGTCTATCCCATGCCACTTTCCTAGCGACGGAGCAAAAACTTGGCTGGCCTTTCACTCTGCCTTTTCTCCCACTTCCATTGTAGGAGGAGAACTCTTCATGCAGTTGGAGCGCGAGGGGATATTTATGGAAGACACAGCTTGGTAAGAGCCCGAAAGTTTCTTCAGCTCCATCAGGGCAGACTAAGGCAAGAGCTGAGCCGAAGAATGTAGGAAGTCAGTTGCAGAAGCACAGAGCTGGCACAGGACAGCTTCCTGCTGAGCTGTGTTGTCACTTCCCAAATTTCAGAGAGAAGGCCATATTGGCTGGGGCATTTGGGGAGCTGGAAGCGGGATACGCCTGGGGGTGCCTGAAGACTGATCTCATGGTATGTCACAGTATGAGGGTAAATGTAAATACTGTGTTCCATTTAGATAGTTATATAAATAGCACTAAATATGGCCGTGAAGCCACAGCGGGCCTAAAATAGCTCCTGCTGGAACAAACGCCTCTCTCTTTTTAAAGTGCCACAGGCAGATGCTGACATATATTTTGACAAATATATAAAGGCTGCAAATGCTACCTAGAATTAAACTTCCTATTACGTTCCAGCAGGCTCGTTCAGTTTTGTGCTAAAAACACATTTCTGGGCTTAAAATCTCATCTGCCTGGTGACCTTGTGGTTTTCATCACAGAAAATAAATTGGATAAGGCACAATGTCTGTCTGTCCTTGGGGCTGTTCCAGTGTTTGATCAATAATTAACATATTGGAGTCACTAAATGTTTCTAAAGAACGATCATGAGTTTTGCGGGGCGGGTGAGAGGCCACGTATGCAGGTATGTGAATTTCTCTGGCTCCTTAGCAGAAACTGCAGTTAAAGAGCAGATGATTCCCATCTCCAGCCCTCACTGCAGCAGAGGCAGTATCTCCTATTGATTGGTACTCTTTATTGGCCAATAGAAAAAGGCTCACATCCTCTCTGTCACATTAAGAGTGGAGCTGGAGGAGGAAAGAAGCCAGCTGCTGCCCTGGCTGTTCAGAAGGTCTGGAATATATAGATGCTGCTCTCCATCCTGGCAGCAGGAAGGGAGGGGTGGAAGAACATCACTTGTGCTTCTTCTGTAAAGCTGACTAAGCCGAGCAAGACCATCTTAACGGAAGAGGGAGGTCCATCCTGTTTAGGAACGTAGAGCACAGAGAATTTATTTTCGCTCCACACCACCTGGGCCGTTGAGAAATGGTGTCGTTGCCCCTGTTTGGGAAGGGGGAAGCCTAGGTGCAGCAGGAAGGTTGTGGGGCTTTGAATTTTCTGTTGAGTCCCTACCCTTTTGGTTTCTGTCCCTTGGGCCAGGCTGAAAAGTAGCTGCAGAGGAACTGAACTTCAGGCTCTGTTCAGACATTGTACTAAAGAGCTGTGGTATCTGTAATGGGCCAGCATTAAGAGTAACAGCTTAAAATGGAATTCCAGACTGTGATTTATCTGAATATGCTTTAGCCTCACCACTGGAGTTATGGTTGCTGTTCTCCCTCTGGGGCCACTGCCTCCAAAGCAGGGATGGGGAAACCCAGCCACACCAGAACCTGGGGTAGTGAGTGAGGGTAAAACTAAGCCAGACAAGCAGCTATAAAACTTGGAAGCTCAACCCTCCCTTCAAGTTCCACATCTGAGGTTTTGCGCTGATGTTTTTTAATTTATTTATTAATCCAGTTTATATGGCTGCTTATCTGTCCTTTGGAACTCTGGGTGGAGGACAACATAAAGAATATCCAGTCCATTAAAAGACATGTTAAAAATCTATTAAAACTATTAAAAACCATGTATGATGCAGAGCCACCCATGTTTATTTCCTAATCAATTTTTGCATTGTAGTTTCTACTTGGCTGAAATTTCAATGGCGTTGGGACACCTGCATCAGAAGGGAATCATCTACCGTGATTTAAAGCCAGAAAACATCATGCTTAATCACCAAGGTTAGAAAGACAGTTACTGAGCCCCTTTTAGCAAGTTTTTTCAGAGTTTACTGGAATCTTGATGTGACTGTGTAGAACGGACTTCCCCATCTGATAGTCAACAGATCTGCTGGGATTGCAACTTTCAGGATTTCCAGATGGCGTAAGGACAACTGTCCCACCTTCTGTGTAGATAGTCCCACAGTTTACAGGTAGTCCTTGCTTAATGACCACAATTGAGACCAGAATTTTGGTTGTTAAGCAAAGTAGTCATTAAGTGAATCCAACCTGATCTTATGACCTTTTTGTGGTGGTCATTAAGCGAATCACTGCGGTCATTAAGCGAACTGCATGGTCATTAAGCAAATCATGGTTCCCCATTGATTTTGCTTGCCAGAAGCTGGCTGGGAAGGTCAAAAATGGTGATCACGTGACTGCAGGATGCTGCAGTGGTCGTAAATGCATTTGCTTTTGTGTATATTTTAATGTAATTTTTATCTGGCTATATTTTAATGCTATTTATTGTAAACCGCCCAGAGTCCCCCATTGGGGGAGATGGGCGGTGATATAAAATAAAATGAATGAATGTGAATCGGTTGCCAAGTGCCCAAATCATGATCATGTGACTGCAGAGATGCTGCAATGGTTGTAAGTGCGAGGACTGGTTGTAAGTCGTAAGTCCAAACCATTGTAAGTCCAAACCGCCACAAGTTGTAAGTCGGACGGTCATAAGTCTGAATTGTCACTAAATGAATGGTCATTGAGGACTACCTGTACTGCCTGCACACCTGCATTGTGAATCCCTGTGGACATGTCTAGTGAATTTGATTGTGAATCCTTGTGTACATATCTGGTGAATTTGGAATATGTCTGGTGAATTTTAGGATTGGATTTTTGAAAGCTTTCACGGTCTTTCTCAGTTCGGCACCCACGAGATGAATTCCTTACATCTCCCGTTGTTTTAGCTACCAAAAAGAAGCAGGCAGCAGATCTTTTCAGGAGTTGCCCCTATTTTGCAGGATACCTCTCCTCGAGATACCTGCTTGGTTACATCTCTTTCAGGGTTTAGAAGGCCAGCCAATTTCCCAGTTGTTGGCATTTTGGGTGTGTTATTTCCCAGTCAGAAATATACGGTATTTCAATTGTATATTACCTTTCTGTTGTTCCCTCCCCTCCCCTCACTTCCTTTTTTAATTTCTTTCTTTCAGGTCACGTTAAGCTGACTGATTTTGGACTGTGTAAAGAATCTATTCATGATGGGACAGTCACACATACATTCTGTGGAACGATAGAATACATGTGAGTCCATCTGATGAGGCAGAAAAGTGCTGCGGTGGTCAGGGGAAGCGTTTACTTTTTCCCTTCAGATTAACCTGTCTAGTGGTCAGAGCAACCCATGAATGTTTCCAGTTTAACTTAGGAGAGGATACCCCCCGCCCCCCCGTGCCTCAGGTTGCTTGAGAAGGTGAGAAGGACCTTCCTCTTTTTTTCTTCTTTTTCTCTATTTTTCTTTTTTTTTAAATTAATTTTTCAAGATATAATTAAGACACGTAATGCAGAAGATAAGACTGATAGAATACCAGTCTAAAAAAGAAGCAGGGAAAGATAAAGTGGTGCAAGAATAAACAAAAAAGCATATCAGATCAGTGGCTTCTGACCTTTTCCAGCACAGGTATAAAAGTACATAAAAGTTAATCTCTCACTATTAATTAAACTTTTACTAACACTGTATCTCTAAAATCAAACCATTCGATCATCCAAACCTAAAATCAAGACTTCATTCTTTGCGTTACAAGCACATAGTCCAAGAGCAGCTTCCAGATGGAAACGGATCCGGTTACAGTGTCTTCTCTTATCGGTGCTGTCAGCCATTTGCGCCAATTCCATCAGCCAGTCCTCCACTGAGGGGATCTGTGCATCCTTCCATCTTCGAGCATATGAGAGTTTTGCTGCTGTTACCCTTGAGCTGCGTTGGACCTCAGCTGCCGTAATTTCCAGTCAATATGACCGAGCCGAGTCTGCAGGATACCAGGCTGATGAGGCTGATTCTTGAGCAAGCAGGACTCTGTAAATTTAATCTAAAAGTTGTATTTCCCCTCAAAAAAGAGTTACCTTTTTGCAAGTTCCTACAGGATTCTTTATTTTTTGTTTAGCTACTGGATTTATATTCAGGAGCTCAAAGCAACGTATCTAAGCACTCCTTCGATTTTTCTCCTCAACGGCAACCGTGTGAGGTAGATTGGGCTGAAGGTTAGTGATTGGCCCCGAGTCGCTTAGTGCCTTTCCATGCCTGAGGGTGGACTTGAAATAGGATCTCCCCCTTCGTACTCAAAACCGTAATTACTGGAATCTCACTGCTTAATAGTTTGATAAGGTGCCGCTTTGGTAAGATGTCTGACCTTTAGGATTTGGAAGCTCGCTGCTTGGTTGGCATCCTGAATTTTGGAAAACAGTATCCCTGTGTATGTACCTCTGAGATCTCATCAGTGTCACAACAAGAGCCATGCTTCTCATGCTCTGTGAATCGAAAGAGACACGGTACATTTTACTACCTGCAAAGCAAGATGCCGTTTAGTTTGGTATGTGCTTATGCGGTGCCGTGAAACTGATCCCATGAAACCAGATACGCTGCGTGACGTTATAACCATACGTACCCATTTGGTGACCCTTAAGTTACTCGTTTCGAAAACCTTACGCTCTTAACCGATGAATTGGTTCCGCTGAGATGATCTCTGCTGCAGAATATGTTGAATAAAGGCCACGCTGGCACCAGCTCAGCTTGACATTTCTGACACTAAATGTGATTTCTGTGTATAGCAACTTGCCAGAGCGAGTCACCTGGAAGTAATGGTTATTCAGCACAGGTGAGTGGCTGTTAGTAAAGTTAAATGCCCATAGGTGCTCTCCACAGGGTCTTTAATTGTAACCATTACACGATCTGATGCAGTGATCCGTTGTGCTGATCCTTGCTATTTGCGTTTGATTTCTTTTTAGGGCCCCCGAAATTTTGATGAGGAGCGGGCACAACCGTGCTGTGGACTGGTGGAGTTTGGGGGCATTAATGTATGACATGCTGACTGGAGCAGTAGGTGCACACTTAAAAACTGCATGTTTTACTTTGTTTTGAAACGTGTTTCATGCCTTGAGAGAATTTGCCATATTGCTTTGGGGAACTTCACCTGCCTGTTGCTAGGAATGTGTGGTTAGATCTGTAAAAATCTGGTTTATTTAGCCAGTTCTGGTTTATTCAGAAAACCCTGCCTGTATTCTTTTACTTTGTTTCTGGGTGTGACATCCCTGTTCCCGTTTATGCTGATCTGGTTGACTCACAACACTTACAGGTGTTGACAGCATGTTTGTTTGCAGGGAAATGAGGTTGGGTTGGGGAGATGGCAAACTTGTGTCTTGTCTGCTGGCTCCAAGAATGCAGTGGCAGGTTCTAAGTGCTGAACAAAATCTTGAGCCGTTGTGATGTGCATGTGGCTTCTTTGCCTTCCAGAATGGCATAGTTTAGACTCGCGTGGCAGCTGCTATGAAAAATGGCAGTTTTCTATGATGGCAGTTGGGATTGGAATTTCCGTCACTTAAGCAATGTCGTCTTCAGCAAAGGATCATTCCCTTGTTGTGGTGCTGGAGCTTGAGCACCTCAGTGATGCCGTGAGCTAAACCGTGAAGGGCCACCCAAGACGGGAAGGTCATGACAGAGAGGACAGACTAAATGCGATCCCTGGGGAAGGTAATAGCAACCCACCCCAGTATTCTTGCCGTGAAAACTAAATGGATCAGTACAACCAGAGATATGTCGGTATACCATCGGAAGATGAGACCCCCAGGTCGGAAGATGGTCAAAATGCTACTGGGGAGGAACAGAGGATGAGTTCAACTAGCCCCAGACGTGATGACGCAGCTAGCTCAAAGCCGAAAGGACAGCTAGTGGCCGACGGTGCTGGTGGTGAACGGCGAATCCGATGTTCTAAGGATCAACACACCATTGGAACCTGGAATGTAAGATCTATGAGCCAGGGCAAATTGGAGGTGGTTATTGGTGAGATGTCAAGATTAAAGATAGACATTTTGGGCGTCAGTGAACTGAAATGGACTGGAATGGGCCACTTCACATCAAATGACCACCAGATCTACTACTGTGGACAAGAGGACCACAGAACAAATGGAGTAGCCTTCATAATTAATAGTCAAGTGGCTAAAGCAGTGCTTGGATACAATCGAAAAAACGATAGAATGATCTCACTTCGAATTCAGGGCAAGCCATCTAACATCACAGTGATCCAAATATACGCCCCAACCACAGATGCTGAAGAAGCTGAAGTAGAGCAGTTCTATGAGGATCTGCAGCACCTACCGGACAACACGCCTAAAAGAGATGTTATTTTCATCACAGGAGACTGGAATGCTAAGGTGGGCAGTCAAATGACACCTGGAATGACAGGTAAGCATGGCCTGGGAGAACAAAACGAAGCAGCACATAGGCTGATAGGATTTTGCCAAGACAACTCACTCTGCATAACAAACACTCTCTTCCAACAACCTAAGAGACGGCTATATACATGGACGTCACCAGATGGACAACACCGAAATCAGACTGACTACATCCTTTGCAGCCAAAGGTGGTGGACATCTATACAGTCGGTACAAACAAGACCTGGAGCTGACTGTAGTTCAGATCACGAACTACTTCTTGCACAATTTAGGATCAGACTAAAGAGATTAGGGAAGACCCACAGATCAGCTAGATATGAGCTCACTAACATTCCTAAGGAATATGCAGTGGAGGTGAAGAATAGATTTAAGGGACTGGACTTAGTAGATAGGGTCCCGGAAGAACTCTGGACAGAAGTTTGCGACATTGTCCAGGAGGTGGCAACAATATACATCCCAAAGAAAGAGAAAACCAAGAAGGCAAAGTGGCTGTCTGCTGAGACACTAGAAGTAGCCCAAGAAAGAAGGAAAGGAAAAGGCAACAGTGATAGGGGGAGATATCCCCAATTACATGCAAAATTCCAGAGGTTAGCCAGAAGAGATAAGGAATTATTTTTAAGCAATGCATGGAAGTGGAAGAAGACAATAGAATAGGAAGGACAAGACACCTCTTCCAGAAAATTAGAAACATCGGAGGTAAATTCCAGGCTAAAATGGGTATGATCAAAAACAAAGATGGCAAGGACCTAACAGAAGAAGAAGAGATCAAGAAAAGGTGGCAAGAATATACAGAAGACCTGTATAGGAAGGATAAGAATATCGGGGATAGCTTTGACGGTGTGGTCAGTGAGCTAGAGCCAGACATCCTGAAGAGTGAGGTTGAGTGGGCCTTAAGAAGCATTGCTAATAAGGCAGCAGGAGACGACGGCATCCCAGCTGAACTGTTCAAAATCTTGCGAGATGATGCTGTCAAGGTAATGCATGCTATATGCCAGCAAATTTGGAAAACGCAAGAATGGCCATCAGACTGGAAAAGATCAACTTATATCCCCATACCAAAAAAGGGAAACACTAAAGAATGTTCAAACTATTGAACAGTGGCACTCATTTCACATGCCAGTAAGGTAATGCCCAAGATCCTGCAAGGTAGACTTCAGCAATTCATGGAGCGAGAATTGCCAGATGCACAAGCTGGGTTTAGAAAAGTCAGAGGAACTAGGGACCAAATTGCCAATATCCGCTGGATAATGGAAAAAGCCAGGGAGTTTCAGAAAAACATCTATTTCTGTTTTATTGACTATTCTAAAGCCTTTGACTGTGTGGACCATAACAAATTGTGGCAAGTTCTTAGCGGTATGGGGATACCAAGTCATCTTGTCTGCCTCCTGAAGAATCTGTATAACAACCAAGTAGCAACAGTAAGAACAGACCATGGAACAACGGACTGGTTTAGGATTGGGAAAGGAGTACGGCAGGGCTGTATACTCTCACCCTACCTATTCAACTTGTACGCAGAACACATCATGCGACATGCTGGGCTTGAGGAATCCAAGGCTGGAGTTAAAATCGCTGGAAGAAACATTAACAATCTCAGATATGCAGATGATACCACTTTGATGGCTATAAGCGAAGAGGAACTGAGGAGCCTTATGATGAAGGTGAAAGAAGAAAGTGCAAAAGTTGGCTTGCAGCTAAACCTCAAAAAAACCAAGATTATGGCAACCAGCTTGATGGATAACTGGCAAATAGAGGGAGAAAATGTAGAAGCAGTGAAAGACTTTGTATTTCTGGGTGCGAAGATTACTGCAGATGCTGACTGCAGTCAGGAAATCAGAAGACGTTTAATCCTTGGGAGAAGAGCAATGACAAATCTCGATCAAATATTTAAGAGCAGAGACATCACACTGACAACAAAGGTCTGCATAGTTAAAGCAATGGTGTTCCCCGTAGTAACATATGGCTGCGAGAGCTGGACCATAAGGAAGGCTGAGCGAAGGAAGATGGATGCTTTGGAACTGTGGTGTTGGAGGAAAATCCTGAGAGTGCCTTGGACTGCCAGAAGATCCAACCAGTCCATCCTCCAGGAAATAAAGCCAGACTGCTCACTTGAGGGAATGGTATTAAAGGCAAAACTGAAATACTCTGACCACATAATGAGAAGACAGGACACCCTGAAGAAGATGCTGATGCTAGGGAGGGTGGAGGGCAAAAGGAAGAGGGGCCGACCAAGGGCAAGGTGGATGGATGATATTCTAGAGGTGACGGACTCGTCCCTGGGGGAGCTGGGGGTGTTGACGACCGACAGGAAGCTCTGGCGTGGGCTGGTCCATGAAGTCACGAAGAGGCGGAAGCGACTAAATGAATAAACAACAAAGCGGTGTCGTAAAGTGTGATGTCACGTGACTGCATCGCTTAACGATTGCAATCCAGGCAGTCCCCTTTGCTGTTGTTAAGTGAGGATCACAAGGCCTTAAGCAAGGATCTGCTGGCAAGTTCCTGCTGACTTCCAACAAGCAAAGTCAGTTGGAAGCTGACAGGGAGTCAGAAGTCCCTGGCAGTTTTCAAGCAGGCCGACAGGTGATAAGTGGCTGCTGTGGCATGAGTGTGGCTGGGCGAGGGGTAGCTCCAGGAGGTCACGCAGGTGGCTGGTGGGGCTGGGCTGGGCTGGTTACTGCTGGGAGCGGGAGGGTTTGCTGGTGTCTGCTGCGGTGCCATGTGAGCAGGCATGTGATAACGGAGCACAGGCAGAGGGTGCTGTGGGTGGGCGCGCTACCAAGTACAAGATCCATGGGATGTCGTCCTCCTCAGCCAGGGTCTTCGGAGAAAAAGTGGGAGTGGGAGTGACTTAAAGGAGCAACTTGTGACCTTCCCTGCCGACTTCC
This sequence comes from Candoia aspera, assembly GCF_035149785.1. NCBI lineage: Eukaryota > Metazoa > Chordata > Lepidosauria > Squamata > Candoiidae > Candoia > Candoia aspera. The sequence goes on from NC_086153.1 coordinate 4,701,689, forward strand.
CCATTAACTCTGCTTATGGGGAAGCTGGCAGGGAAGGTTGGCAGGGAAGGTTGCAAATAGCGGTCATGTGACTGCAGGTTGCTGTGACTGTCAGAAATGCAGGCCAGTTACCAAGCGCCCAAATTGTGATCACATGACCGTGGGAGCGCTGTGACAGCCAGAACTTCGAGGACTGGTCATAAGTACCACTTGTTCAGCACTGTTGTAACTTTGAACAGTCGCCGAGGAAGTGGTCATTAATCGAGGACTGCCTGTAGTTATAAAATAGCTCACAATCACTCCCAGTTTCCCTCTACTGGCAGGGCTGAATGTCCCACCCAAATCATGTGAACTTTTGAGGTTGCAGCAGGCTTGAAAATTGAATCTAACTCAGTGCTTTTCCTGTTGGGTTTGCAGCCCAGGAATGGGGCTGATTCCTTCCTGTGCGCTTACGGCTGAAGTTGTAGACAGGGTGTCCACAGGGTGTGTGTGTCAAAAAGTCAAGATGGTGGTTGTGACCATGTGATCAGAGCTCTGCCACTTGTTACATGCATCACACACACGCCTGCTTTTTTGACTGCTTGGACACCCACTGTGTCCACCCACCCCTGGTTGTAGATCAAACCCGCTTTGTAATAGCTAGGTTTGGAAATCGGTTTTAACAGGCGTGTTTAAAAGTGGAAGCCTAATCCATTTTGATGATGGACATTATCTTATGTGGTGCGCATTCCTTACAGCTTCTCCTTCCTCCTCTCTTTTCAGCCCCCTTTCACTGGGGAGAACCGAAAGAAAACTATTGACAAGATCCTCAAGTGTAAACTCAATTTGCCTCCCTACCTCACACAAGAAGCCAGAGATCTGCTTAAAAAGGTGAGACTCAAATATAAATTCATAGTATTCAATTTTTTGAATTTGCTACATTTCTAGCTTCTGTGCTCAGTGATGAGTTTAAAATGAAGAAAAAGTTACTTGGTCTGAATTGTTCTTTGATCTGAATTGCAAGCCAGTGTTACCCCAATGAATAACTGTTTAAGTTTCATTAAGCCCTTTCAAAAAAGAAAATGCCTCTAGCATTTGTCGGTGCACAGTTGGTGATCTTGGTAAATACAGGCCTGGAAATTAGTGGATGAATCACCTGGATCTTTGTCCAGAATATTTCAGTATATGGTGTCTCTGCTTCCAATAGCTTTTCTCAACCTGGTACCCTCCAGATGTGCCAAATTACAATATCGGTAATTTCATATCACCCAATACATCTCAAGTTGGAGAAGATGTATTTACCAGTTCTACTGTTAATAATAAGGCTGTAAAGTAACTTTTTCCAAAAGGATATACATCATTTCTTAAAAATCTATTTACTCTCTCCAGCTGCTAAAGAGAAATGCTGCCTCACGTCTAGGAGCTGGTCCTGGAGATGCTGGAGAAGTTCAGGTACGCCCTTTTGTGATTTTGCTGGAAAATGGTCTCCCTTCTCTGATCGGAAAAATAATTCTGAAAAGGGTCGCTTCATGAGCTAGAATGCGTTGGACATAGGCAACGGTTTTGATATACTTTCGGAGAGATGTGAAGCTAGTCTGCTTTGCCGCTCAAGCTGATGTAGTCCCCTCTTTTAAAAAAATTGGGAAACTGTGGAGAGTTCTACTCTCTTGCCTTTTCTTGGGGCAATTGACAAGGGGAAGTGCTGGGGAGGGGGCAGAAAGGATGCCAACTGATCTGGTCACAAATGGCTAGCGTGGCCCTATTTTTTTCTTCCAAAGTGAGCCCTTTTCCTTCTAAATAAGCATTCTTTGAAAGAACACCTTAGATCAGTGTTTCCCAACCTTGGGAACTTTAAGATGTGTGGAGTTCAGCTCCCAGAATTCTCCAGCCAGCATAGAGAATTCTGGGAGAATTCTGGGAGTTGAAGTCCACACACCTCAAAGTTCCCAAGGTTGGGAAACGCCGCCTTAGATCATCTCACGGAACAACTATAGCTTTGCCCACTTTTTGTTTGACGCTCTCCCTTCCAGGCCCTCTTCTAAATGAGTGCTGTAGGCCCGTGCGCGTCCGTTTGTATTCTGGCCAAAAACAGGGACCTGTCCTATGGAGTGTTCTGCTCTCCTTGGTTGGGCACTGACTGATAACAAACGTTTTCTTTAAGGGTCATCCCTTCTTCAGACACATCAGCTGGGAAGAACTGCTAGCTCGGAAGGTGGAGCCCCCTTTTAAACCCTTATTGGTATGTAATGTGGATACGTCCTTCTTGTCTTGAGACACAACAGGCGAGATAAAAGGAGTGTTGGAATCAGGCATGCCATCCCAAACATAGACAGGTTTTTCTGCCCCCCCCCCTTTCCAGACTTGCCTGAATTAATATTCAGAGCCGTGTCCCACTTCTCTCGCAAGGGAGTTCTCCTCTGATTCTTCCTCAGTTTTTAAAATCATGCTGAAAGGCACCCCACAATTTTAAAGCGATCGTTGCACTTCAGAGGAAGGCAGAAGATCTATTTATTATTCAAATTTCTGTTACCGCCCATCTACCCCCCAAAGAGGGAGGTGGGTGGTAATAGAAAGATGACTGGTGCTGCTAGCAGACGTGTGTGCCTCCTGTAAACCATTGGGTCGCATATTTAATTGGTAACTCGTTGAGCCCTTTTCATAAATTGGAGCTCGGAGGTACATCTGGCTATTGGCCTTCTTCGGCTTGGTACATTCCAGATGTGTTCGAATTGCAACTCGCTGAATTCTTTAGTCAAACTGGCTAGGAATTCTGGGAGTTGCAGTCACATTCATCTGAAGGCCCCCAGATTTGGGAAGGTTGGCAAATGATATCAGAAGTACACATGTATATACTTTCCTGTATAATTACTGTAATTCAGACTTCATAGAGCTCTGGAGTACATAATGTGGTGTTTGGGGGGGGAAGGTTCCTTTGTGTCTTGGCCTTTAAGGCATCTCTTCTCAAACCTCCTTTTCTTTGATCCGTGACTCCCTTCCCCCTTCCCCTTGCCTTCATTTCTCAGCCCAGTTGTCCAAAAAGGACCTTCCGGTGGCGGCAGCAGGACTCCGGCACGCTTCCAGGTTTTACATCTACGGAACGCTCCTCCATCCAGAAGCTTTGTCTTCCGCTAAGGCTGTTGTGCTTATCTGTTAAACTATAAAAAAAAAAAAAAAACCTTCCTCAACTTTTGTTTTTTGCAAAGCAATCCGAAGAAGACGTGAGCCAATTTGACGCAAAATTTACACGTCAGACTCCTGTTGATAGCCCTGATGACTCGACTCTCAGCGAAAGTGCCAACCAGGTTTTCTTGGTAAGTAAGTTTTGAGGCCGAGTCCTGAAACATCGAAAGCAACCGAGTCTGCACGCTCTCTGGGCTGCTGTGGCCCAAATTCTCGAAATGTTCCCTATGTGTGAAAGGAAGTGAGATGCTTTGTCTGCCTTTTTCCACACCTCAGCCAGACCACAGGATCCTCACCAGGCTACTCTGTTTCCCTCCTCCTCGCTGCTGTTGCCAGCGCTGGATTTTTGGAAGGATGTAGGCAAAATCTGTTAAGCCACTTCCCCAGGTTCAGTTCTTGCTTATAGGATCAGTAAGGATAGTGTCTATTTTCACAGATGATGGGAGTGAGTCACAACTCAATGGGAAGGCACACTCTTTGCCTGGCTTCCATAGGCATCTGGCACAAGCAATGATGACATCAGGGCATCATCACCGTAACCAATTATATAATTCCTATCATGTGCCCCTGCAGATGCCCTGCTGGTCTCCAACATGGGCAGGGCTAAAGGGCCAGAGGCTAACCAGTGTTTCTCAACCTTAGCAGCCTTAAGATATGTGGACTTCAACTCCCAGAATTCCCTAGCCAGCATGCTGGCTGGGGAATTCTGGGAGTTGAAGTCCGCACCTCTTCAAGTTCCCAAGGTTGAGAAACACTGCTTTAGATAAATAATCTAAACCTTTAGTACCAGGCAACTGGTAGGGAATAAGCTCTCTCTCTAGAGCTAGCCAATCACTCCAGGGTGCTCATATATTTATGTTAGTTCTCATCAAGTTGATGGGATGGGTTCTGGGATGGCATGTTTTTGTTTCACCATAATGCAAAGCACTCATCCTAGTTCTTTTTGGTGGGGGCGCTTGCTTGGCAACCCTTGTCTCCCCATTGTCCAGGGTTTTACGTATGTGGCCCCATCTGTTCTTGAAAGCGTAAAAGAGAAGTTTTCCTTTGAACCAAAAATACGGTCGCCTCGCAGATTCATTGGCAGCCCACGGACACCCATCAGGTATTTCTCTCTCCCCGTCGCCGGACGTTTTGACAGTAGCAGCAGCATGCGCTTGCTCTTCAAAAAACCTTGAGAATCTTTCCTGCCTGGGAATGTCAGTTCTTCATCCAAGGATTTGCAAACATGATTCCATACAGTCCTAACCGTGAGTGTTAGAAAATGACAGTAACTCAGTGGTAGAAGGGCATCCTTCGTAGTTGAAGGCCCTCAGTGATCTCCAGGTTGGGCTAGAACTTCAACTCACATAGACTACTGTGCTTTACATGGGGCTACCCTTGAAGAGTATCCAGAAGCTTCAACTGGTCCAGAATGCAGCCGCACAGGCAGTTATGACTGCTCCAAGATCAACACGTGTGACGCCACTGCTGTGTGAGCTGCACTGGTTGCCAGTTTGCTTCCGGGTCCAATTCAAGGTGTTGGTTATCACCTTTAAAGCCCTACGTGGCGTGGGGCCAGGCTACCTGAGGGACCGTCTCATCCCCATCACATCGACCTGTCCCACCAGATCATGCAGAGGGGGCATGCTATGGATCCTGTTGGCAAGGGAGTTTCACCTGGTGGGGCCCAGGAGGCGGGCCTTCTCTGCAGTGGCACCTGCCCTTTGGAACATCCTGCCCCCAGAGGTGAGGCAGGCCCCTTCACTCCTGACCTTCTGGAAGGGTTTGAAGACCTGGTTCTGCCGCCTCGCCTGGGATGGGAAGGGCAACAGCTCTTCCTGGGGGTGGCTGGTGTCGTAGAGTCCTCCCTATCGAAAGTAATCCCCGTCACTTGGATTTTATATTTTTATTTATTATTTTAGTACCTGGTTGTTTGGTTGTTAATTTATCTATCTATCTATCTATCTATCTATCTATCTATCTATCTATCTATCTATCTATCTATCACACATATTTAGCCACCGCCCATCTCCCCCAGAAGAGGGACTCTGGGCGGTTTACAATAAAATTCCCCATAAAACATAAACATTAAAATCACATAAAACAATTATAATAAAACCCAATAAATAAACAAAATCCAAGAGAAATGTAAAATCCAGGCTGGTGGGAGGGACTCTAGGGTGCAAGCCACCCCCAAGAATGGCTATTCACTTTCCTACCCCAGGCAAGACAGCAAAACCAGGTCTTCAGGGCCTTCCGGAAGGTCAGGAGAGAAGGGGCCTGCCTCACCTCCGGGGGCAAGATGTTCCAGAGGGCGGGGGCCACCGCAGAGAAGGCCCACTTCCTGGGCCCCGCCAGGTGAAACTATGGATGGTTTTAAATGTTTAATTTTATCGTAAACCTTCCAGAGCCCCCCTTTTCGGGGAGAGATGGGAGGTGATAGAAATTTGAATAATAAATAAAAAATAAACTAACTCCCAGAATTCCCCAGGCAGATTGCAAAAAAGAAGAAAATTTGAACTTACACGGGAGATAACCGCTTCTATATTATTGCCAAGAAAGCTTCATGGTTGTGTCCATGTAATCATTGGGACAGTGACTGGCTGGGGAATCCTGGGAGTTGAAGACCACCACTCTTAAAGTTGCCAAGTTTGAGAAACACTGGGCTAGAAAAATGGGTGCATGTAAGTGCAGCACCTCTGAATCATTGGCCTTGGCACTGAGTTACACACATTTGGCTCACTTTGGCTCGGATATTTTGAGCTATATATAAAATGTTTTGATCCTGAGACCTTTTACATCAGAAATGCTTTGCTTAGCATATTGTGCAAACCCAGCATATTGGGGTTTGTTATGTAAACTATGGTTTGATGTAGTTAGGCAGCATTCTGGGCCAAATGGGACTGGTTAACTGATGTTTGTGCCATTGAAATTCTGCCTAGCGCTTGTTGCACATCCAGGATGGTGGTTCTGGTCCTCAGTGGGGACTTTCCAGGTGCCTGTGTATTTGCCGGAGAATAGCGACATAGGATTGCCCCTCTGTTCTTCAACTGAAGAACTGCGTGGGCCTGGTTCCAGTGGAAAAGCTCACTGGAAAAGGAGCCAAGGCCTGAAGGCAGGGCCCTGGAGCTGGAGAGAGAGAACTTTCAATTAATTTATTGATCAGATTTCTATCCTGCCTTTATTTTGTACAACTCCAGGTGGCATATATAATACTCCTGCCTCCCATTTCCCCCAAAACCACTGCCCAGCCTTGCTGGGAGTCAGGTGGCATTATTATTATTATTATTATTATTATTATTATCATCATTATTATTATTATTATTATCATCATTATTCACACTGTGAGGTGGGTTGGGCTGAGAGGGAGGGACTGTCCCTGCCCAAAGGACCGGAACTCTCGGTCTCTGGTTTCTAGTCCAGCATCCCAAGCACGACACCAGAATGGCTCTCAGCTTCAGGAGGTGGGAGGGTTGGCTCTCATGCCACTCACCTTTGAATGGCGGGTAGAGATGGGAACCCGAAAGTCAAGTTGTTGAATTCTGTGCTCCTGCCTCTTTCCTACTGAAAGGCTGTGGGTCCCACCTTTTATTTATTTATTTTTTTGGGGGGGTAAAACCTTTCTAATGGGTGCTTCTCTTCTTCCCAAGCCCTATCAAGTTCTCTCCTGGGGACTTCTGGGGACGAGGGAGTTCCTCCAGCGTGGCCAACCCTCAGCCACCGGCGGAGTTCCCGATGGAGATGGGTGGGATCGAGCAGATGGATGTGACGGTCTGTGGAGAAGCCTCGGCTCCGCTCCCCATCCGGCAACCCAGCGCTGGGCCGTACAAAAAGCAAGCCTTCCCCATCATTTCCAAACGGCCAGAGCACTTGCGCATGAACCTATGACAAACTCGACAGCAGCCGTTTTCCCCGAACCTGCTTGGGCGACAGCAGAAGACCGGGACGAGTCTCTCCGAGGGCAGCGATGCTTCCCCCCCCACCCCCCGCCAGAAGATGAGACCCCTCGTGGCTTTTTTTCTCAGCGATGGTGTCAAGTCAGTCATTGCACAGAGTGATGGACTGGAAAAGAAGAGTGAAAACCTTGGATTCCCCCACCTGCCTGCCTGCCTCCCTCGTTTCTCTCCCCCCACATTCCCCCCTCCCCCCTTTGAATCAATGGTGCGTGAAGACAGGACTTGAGCAAAAGCGGTATTATGTAACTTAGGCACAGCAGATACACAGATACACAGTGTGGCGTCTTTTCCGCTCTATCAAGGGTTTTTGAAGTCAGTCGCTTGAAGCGAACGGAATGGAGAGTAGACTCTTCCTCCTGCATGGTTCTGTCTCCAGGGTAGTCCGTGCCCCTGGGCAGGTGTGCAGAACGGCAGCCCGGCCCTTCTGACCTGAGGATTTGACCCCACCCGGCTCCTTCAGGTGGCTTCCTGCAGTTTTAAGGTATTGGAGGTCCAAGACTTAACTCCAACCGTTAGGATTCCACATGCAAAAACAATCTAAATGAATCTTTTTTTTAAAAAAAAATTATATATATAAATCTCTATATTTTTCAACTAGTTTTTTTCCCCCCTTTTTAGAAGGGGCTCATGATGGAAAGTATCCCAGAGTTGGAACATACAGAATTACTGATTTACTGAAGCAAAGAGAGAACAAAAAGCAGATTTCTTATCATACTGAAATAGTGGTTTTGTAAAAAAAATAAATAAATCACTGTTAATTGTGTTGCCAAGATTGGTGGGATAAGAATTTATCCTCTTCATTTTGCTTTTTTTTTTGGTTTAAAAATGATCCTAGTCAGGCCGTTGGCTGTGCTAAAACCTTGGCTAGTGCGGAAGTCCTGTGTCTTGATCTGAGGTCTTCGTGAAGTTTCCCCCAAGCTCGGTTTTGCCCTGCTGGTCTGGAGTTGTGTGGATACGTTGGAGTCCAGTCGTATTGTCCTGTATTCTCATCATTCTGAGCAGAAATCCTCTAGTAGAAACTTCACCTCTGTTTTATGCTGGTTATATAGTTTGCGCAAGACCCTGGCACATGTTAAGGAGGGTTAAACCTATCGCAAAGGGGGCACAAAGCAAGGCATCCGCCACATTGCTTTAGCAGATGGCTATTCTTTTTTTTTTTTATGTACATTTCTGTTGGTCTTGCAGCCAAATAGTAATGCTTGGAAGAGATGGTCTTACCCCATATTCGCTCCATTACTCATCTCTGTGATGGATTACCATAACGTCTATGCTGGGGCAAGCCATCCGTTGATGGTATTGAAAAAAGGAAACACAAACAAGTATTACGATGGCCTTCAATGAATGTCTTCCAGAGAACTTTTGCAACTTAATTTTTGGAAATGTTCAGAAGATTTACTATTTATGTTTCCGCGATTGTTATTGAAGAAAAAAAAATCTGTACAAATGACTATACCATACAGGTAAAAAGAATTAAATAAAGGTATCTTTACCTTAACTTAAATACTTCCTGCCTTAAAGAAAGCATTTCCATGGCTACAGCTGATAAAAGGGTTGATTATGGTCCACAGAGCTTTACTCTAGCGTAGAGTGTGGTTGAGTGGGTGGGTGTGAATTGCGCAGCAGGGTGTGCGTCCTTTTGCTGTTTTCTCCTGCTTGTTACACCTGGTCTGTCTGCAAATTTGGCTACTTAGAAATAGGCCTTTTGGGGTGCTTTATTTGGATTCTCTCTTTGAGCCATAGGATCTGAGCCATAACTATATTTTTTATTTAAATCCAGCCAGAGCCTCTCCTGTGGATTCCTCTCCCCAGCTGCACCTCCAGACATCATATCCAGGCCATTCCAAAAGTCAGAGGCTGCGTTGGGGTGGTGAGCAAAGCACGGCTCGAGTTGCCTCTGTTCAGCGTAGGGCTCTCTGCCTTTGGCTTCCCCCCGCAGGAGCAAAATTAAGTTGACAATCCGGGAATCGAGAGTCCCACAGGAAAGGAGTGGCGACACTGCTTTGGGTTGATCTGGAGCCCGTTCAAAAGTTAGGTTACGGGGTGTGAGACTTAATTCCTACGAACCCACAACCTCATCTGTCTGAATAAGTTTTGCATCGCCCACTTCAAAGTGAGACCCTTTCCTTTGCCCCAAAGCATCAACCCGTGTCGATAGTGAGACATTTCTGAGTTAGGGTAGGATCTAGGTGTGAACTAGAGGGTTTCCCCCCCTGCATTGGACTTAGTGTATGGGGTAAAAGCCCTTTAATGTCAAAAAGCCCTAATATGGCATTCCTCCTTTTGCAGGGGACTAATAGCACAATTGGGAAAGGGTTTGAAAGTGGAAGATAGTGTGGAGGGGAGGGAGGCTCAGGCTTGTCACCCTCAGGCACGTGAAGACCGCCATTGCTTTGGTGAGGGTCTCAAACAGGCTCAGGAAAAGGGCTGGTGTTTCCATGTTTTTTCAGTGTCATTTGGAAAATCCAGTTCAGGCTGTTAACCAGCACTGTGGCCCTAGAGCAGGGTTTCTCAGCCTTAGCAACTTTTTAAGACTTTAAGGCTGGCCAGGGAATTCTGGGAGTTGAAGTCCACACGTCTTCAAGTTGCCAAGGATGAGAAACACTGCCCTAGGGGCACTGAGCGGTGACGGGGTGTGTGTGTGCTTTTCCTTGCCTGGACCATGAAAAAGGTGTAATTCCTTCCTGAGGAGGCTTGCCCACGTCCTGTGAAAACTGGGTTAAGAGCGGTGCAGGACACTAACAGGGTTTAGTGGTTGTGGCTTGCACATCCTGTATGCCCTTGCTCTGGATAGCCCGCTCTTTATATAGCCGAGGGATTAGCAGAGAAAGGCTGGCCATTGAGTCATTTGCTAGACAGTAGTTTCACCTGCCCTTTTTGTCTCGAAACTGAAAAATTTTAGAATTGCAATTTGGGACAGCAAGTACACACTATGCAATTTGGGCAACCTTGTATTTATTTGTATAAAGAATCAAGTTCCCCGCCTGGATTCCTGCCCTCCTCGTATATAGCTATTATGTCGACCTCAAAGGGAGTGTAAATTTCATGTATGATGTCAGAAACCGCGATCATCTGTGGAATGGCTATTGGAGAAATTAAGTGCTTTCTTTAACAATGTCTTAAAGGTTTTCATTGAGGTCTGGTAATTAAGATTTATTTTATACAAGCTGTGCTTTTTTACTTATAATCTTGGGGTTTTGCTATCATTTGATTTTTACAGATTTTTGTATCATTATATAAAAAGAAATAACTGGGATTAATACCTATTGAAGCTAACAACGTATATTAAGTATTAAATCTTGATGACTTGAACCATGCTTTCTTTCCACTAGATCTGTTACTGAAATCAGTGCTGATTGTGTTCTGTAGTTTGCTGAGGAGTAAGGAAATAACTAGAACAGCTGGGCTTGCCTAGTGTGTGGGGGCAGAGCAGAACCAAGGAGGCATTTGATCACTCAGCTGTCCGTCTGTCGGCATGAACGCCGCTGGCACGCCAACCTGTTTTGGGTGCCCTCTGCCATCAGCTTCCCTCGGGCACCATGGGTCACACCACCTTGTCTTCTAACCAAGTTCAGATGAACACGCGCAAGTCCAGTGTTACCTTGTTCTGATGAGCCTGGGAGAGAGTACCAGTGTGTTAAGAGGACTGGTTGGGGTTCCAGGTTTGCGGTTCTGGCCATCTTCACTTTCCTAGAAGGCCCAGAGGCGGCAATCTTTAGGGACGGAAGGGACGATCTCCTTCCACAGCCTGAGGCCACCTGCTCCTTTCTGTTTTAACCGGCAGGGCTGCAGGAGGCTGTTCTTATGATCAAGTGGGCAGGATCTTACAGGACTGGCCTCTCAGTGGCCAACAAGCTGGTAGTCAGAAGTGGATTCACGGGGTCCACTCAGCCCCCTATCATGTTGAGCCAGCGTCCGTGTAACCGACGTTGGTGCAGCAGGAGAAAAAGGGGAGCATGTAAGTTCTTGTCTGGGTATGTTTTGAATAATCTAGGACTGCTGCGTATGCACGTTGGGAGGGCAGCAGCTGTTTAATGCTGTGGTTCAAGTTGTATCTTCTCTGCCCTTTCTGGCCATAAGGTGCAAATCTGTCTACCAGCACCAGTAATCTGCAAGCAAGGGCAAATGCTTGTTAACCTCTGTTGAAATGGAAGCTGAGTGCTGGAAGGGTTGATGACAACAAGTGAACAAGCTGCTCTCGTCTCTAAGCCAGCATACTAAGAGTCCATGTAGTAGTTTGAGCTTTTGGAAGAAGGAAACAGGCTGCAGGTTTCATTTTAGCTATCTTACCCAGTGTATCTTCAGAAATTAAAATTTCTGCACCCTGGTACTTTGGGGAAGGGAGGGGGTGGGAAGAGCTCAATAAAGTGATGCACAATGACAACTTTTCACCTGTACACTTTTTGAGACCGTGTTCTTTCTGCAAAACTTTAGCGGGCTGTGTTAACCATCCATTATGAATCCGACTACAGCTGCCTTACAAGGAATGGTATGAGGGTTGTTACCTCATTCTGTACTATTTACTGTAATAAAATATACTTGATTTCAAAACAGATGGGTGTAAATAGCAATTAAATGCAACTTTGAACAAATGACTGAATAGTGATTTATTTCTTGCTTTTTAAGGGAGAAACTTGGTTTCCAAGCCACTCTGGAGTGCTCTGCACCAAGAAGGAAATGTTAGGCTTCTAAAGGCAGGCTTGTGCAATGTGTAACTAAACAGTAGCTGTAGGGAAAGGAAGAGGTAGCTAATTCCTTCCTGAGGATAAGGCATGAATAAGGTAGCATGCTTCTGACTGTTCACATTGTGGGCAAAACTTGTGGTGATGAAGTTGGCCTGATTTTGACTTCCTGGATTGTGATGAACTCTGCCACTGAAGCTGAGTCAATTAGGATTTGTTAGTAAACCACAGTATTGTACAAATCCATTCAGAATCCAGTCCTTACGTACTTTAGCTTGCTGCAGAGTGAAGCATGTATAGATTGAACATGGGGTACAGATTTCTCTGGAATCCAGATTTTGAGGTCAATTGGTTTTGAGCATCAACCTTGATACGTTAAGGCTGACAGCTGCTCTGTTTTGGTAGCCCCAACAGTTGGAATTTGGTTACACCATTCCCAGTGCAATTTGTGCGAATAACTGTGACCCACTTGTAGGCTGCCTTTAACCTCTCTATTAGTATTAGTATTAGTTCTTCAAGTTAAGATAGTCTCCTCAACCAGGTGCTCTGATGTGTTGGATTTAGCGCTTATGTGTTCCTTGGTCACAAGTGAATTCATGTTTCTTACATATAAATGTGGAAAAATGTATGTAAAAGGTTTAATGTAAAAATCACAGGCCGACAGATTCAAACTGCATTTATTTTTATCAATTATATGCTACATTTTTTAAAAGTATCCCTAAAATACAGCTTTCCTCTTCAGTAAAAATCTAGCTGCTTATGACAAAATATAGATCAAACCTTGTTCTTTAAAATTCAGACTTACAAAAGGAGAAAATTTATCCACATTTGCATAATTGAAATTGAGATTTATGGAAATGGAAAGCAGAAGTCATTCCATGATTCTTACCGTGTGATGGCCAGTTACGATGGACATAGCATCCGAGAGGACAAATGCATGTCAAATCCTAAAAGGTGGATTCTCTAGATCAGAATCTAAAGCTTGCGCACACCCAACATAACAAAGATTGTTACGTTGGGTGCAGTAAAGGTCTCCCATTGCTGATTTGGTGGCAGACTGGCTGTAAAAAAATCTGATACTCAGAAGTTTAAGAATTTCCCTGAAGCAGCATTGAAAGGGCTAATTCTGTATGGAAACTTAAGTAGTACTTGTGCTTGGTATCTGAACAAATTCAAATACTGTCATCATGGGGACAATATTCAAGGCATTATTCCTTCTCCTTCCAGTCATATCCTCATGCCTGGCATTCAAACGAGTCCATATTGTGAAGCACACAGTCACCTTTTTTTTTTTAGTTTGTTTAATAGAGTTGTAATTGTGCAGAGGTTGCCCCATCGTACCACTTGTTGATGTGATTGGAAAGAACCGTTCGACAGAGCGGACAGGTCTTCTCTCTGTTAAGCCACAGAGCGATGCATTCTTCACAGAATATATGCTGAAAACAGATGGGAAGCTTTGGTTACAGGAGCATACAAACATTAGGGAAATGATTAAAGTGTTCGATTTGCTCATTTCTTATCTCTAGGAGGGGATTTGGGGCTACGCGTGGTTTAAAAAGCTGTTTCCACTCAACCAGTACTAGGTAATGCCAGATGTGCTCAGCTAAATCAAACTGATGAATGCAGGAAGCAAGAGCTTGAATGGTAGATATCAGCCAAATATCTCATCCTCCATTATCCTCCCACAGCTACACTGAATCAGCTGCCTACAAACCCCAATTTCCTCAGAGTGGTTAAGAAAAATGTTGGTTTAGAAATGCATGCAGTTTTATAAGGCTGGGTCAACATTTCTGTATGCTGCACAAGCCTGTTGGCACAAGTCGCTCTTCGAGAAGGAAGGTGACTAAATTCGAAATACAAATGAATACAAATAAATAATTCCTGGTGGTGTCAATGGAAGGGAGGGAAGAATAACTAGATCTGGAAGACCAATGCTGGGCAACAAAGCATTGGTTTGAGCTTAACAATTTTGAACTTACTAATGGGATCCAAAAAGAACTTCTAGATACGTCCAGTTTGTTTTAAAACTCAACTTCATGCCATTCAAAAGAGACAATAGAAAACCCAGGAAGGAAACGAAAGGACTAGAACACATCCCTTCCAGCAGATAAGCAGGGATCAGCACATGCTTACGCACTGGTCAGAATGCTTGAAGGTCAAAAGTCAACCCTGAAGAGGATCTCCAAATATTTGCAAGGCTGAATAAACGACCGTATGTGCTGAAGACCTCACTTGTTACGGTGGTGCTGCTAAGATGAGAACTGCACGCAGACACGAAAGCCAGTATTCTGGTTTTGTATCCCGTTTGCTAGTCTTCAGCTGCAGCAGCGTGATGTGTGGCTTACGAGCCCGGGACTGTTTCGGAGGGTTACCTGGCAGAGGAGGACGACCGGCTTCTGGAACTCAGCTTGACAAATGGAGCAAAGGTCATCTGCTTCAGCACGCTGTCTCTTGCTGGCTGTCACTCCATAGCTCTACAAAGAGGAGGAAAGGTGAAATAGCTTCAGAGGAGTGGGAGAGAAAAGGAGGACCAGTTTCCAGCTCAACAGGAGTAGTATGAATTGCAGGCCGTCTATAAAAAGATAGGACTTTCAGATGCCAGCTTCTTTGCTAACACCGGACCACCTGTTCACGTGAGAGCGCCAACACACACACAGCGTGTACCTTTGTGCGATACGCAGGTTTTTACTGTACGCCGCCCAGAGTCATGTTTTGTGAGATGGGCGGCTATATAAATGTAAATCAATCAATCAGAAGGTTATATGGCAAAGCTTGGATGGAAGAGGTCTACCTGCCAACCAGTTCCTTCCAACTGCTTTTATTCATTCATTCATTCATTCATTCAAATTTCTATTACTGCCCATCTCCCCCCAAAATGGGGGGGACTCTGGGCGGTTTACAATAAAATTCTCCTTTAAAAACTTCAGCACATAAAATTACACAGTCAACGTCTGCCATACTAAAACAATAAATAGGAATATGAAATCCAAGTGGGAATTATGCCACTTCAATCATCGCTCTCTATGCATCTTACGAGCAACAGAACTATAACAATGATAAAAAAAAAAAAAAATTCTGTCTCAAAAATAATTGCCACCCATCATGATACTGGTATTACAGTCCTATGAACCACGGCGCAATGAGCCGTTTCCCTTCCTTTGCAACCACTGGGACAGACTTATCTCCGTTCTAGTGGAGTCCTTGGTGCTCTCTGAGCTCGGCTGTTTGCTTGCAGAAGTTTCGTCACCAGACTAGGTAACGTCGGTGCAAGGGAGTGTGGGGTTTGCTGCCTGTTGATACGTACGGGCAGTCCTTGGCTTGTGACCACAATAGGCAACAGAAAAATTGTCATTAAGCAGTGTGGCTGTTAAGCAAGGCATCACGTGACTCCACCTGATTCCACAACATTTTTTGCAGTGGCTGTTAAGTGAATCACCATGGTCATTAAGTGAATCACTTGGTTGTTAAGCGAATCATGTGGTTCCCCATTGTTTTTGCTTGTTGGAAGCCGGCTCGGAAGGTTGCAAATGATGATCATATGACCCCAAGACGTTGCAACCTTTGCAAATACATGCTGGTTGCCAAGCACCCGAATTTTGATCATGTGACTGCACGGATGCTGTGATGGCCATACAGTAAGCATGAGGACTGGCTGTCACTTTTTTTCAGTGGTGTCATAACTTCGAACAGTCACTAAACGAATGATCGTAAGTAGTAGCTTGCCCTGCCAGGTTGGTGGGGGTGTGGTTTCCTCCTTGGTGTTTCCTTAATTAGGCTGTTGTTTTCTGCCTGATTGTCTTGTGTTGATCCCTGCTGATTTGAATGTTGGCTGCTGGAAGGGATGTGCTCTAGTCCTTTCGTTTCCTTCCTGGGCTTTCTATTGTCTTTTGAATGGTGTGTAAACGTGGTTTATCTCTATGCATCTATTGATGACTGATACCCTCTTCTGTCAGTTCTAGTGTTAGTCTGGAGCTACTGCTGGTTTGGGGTCTTATTTAAGACTAGGAAGTTTCAGTTCATCCTGCTTCCAATATCGAAGGGGTTTCTGGCGCAAGATGGTATTCTGAGGTCAGAGATCTCGCGCTCTCTGCCCTTGGAAACAGGTCCACTCTATCTTGGGGTCCCCTGGACGTCTTCCCAGGACCGCCTTCCACAACATCGGAGGATCACTGCTACTACAATGGCTGTGTATGAACTGACTCACTGAACTATTTTTCCCTATCTGTATAAACATGGATTCATTTCTGAATTCTTATTAAGGCTGGGACTCATTCACCCGCACATCACATTTCTTTTTAGAGGATACAAATACTCACTGGTCGTGTATAAAATATCCGCAAGACCCATCTGAGGTTTTTCAGATATCCAAAAAGACTCAAAAGCTGAAAAGCAAACAAGGGAGAAAAGAGTTGTAGTCTGTCCTGTAACAGTAGTTCACTTGGTGTTTCAGAGTAAAGGCATTTTTCAGAAGAATTTGAAGTTCCTAAGTGTCACACAACTGTTACTAAAATTCCTGGGCATGTCTTTAGGAGCTTAGACCACATAAATTCAAGTCTATACACGTGCTTCTTAGCATGCCAGAGACCACATCTGGCCAACCCTGCACGAGCTTGAAAACCAAGCAAGGTTTTCTTGGATGGGAGACCACTAGGAAATTCTAGTGTAGGCCAGACTGGGACGTTAGCCTCACTTAGATGATGGAGAACCAGCTCAGTGCAGTGCAGGAATCCAACGACTCTGCGCCAGTGCTGACTCTAAGCTCTGCTTGAAGCATAAAAGCTACGGGGGAACCTACCACCATCCTTAGTCAAAGGTGAGACACAGTGAATTCCTAAAAACCATTGAACCAGACAAACAGACGAGGACCACGTAAAGGTAGAAGTAGTGCAACTCCCTTGGCATAACACTCTCTGTAATTGCCCAACGTGAAGGCAAAGAATCCATAGTCACTGACAATATTAAGGCCTGAAAGGGGATGCTGGAAAGAAGGTGTGCGCCCATTAGGCCCCCACACATACATAGGGATGAGGGAGTGCCGCAGCATTCAATGCTGTGCTCCCACTATTGCCCCACCCTTTTGACGTAAGAGGGTCAGAAGGATTACCGGAGTTTACCTTTAGGATAAGATACAGCAAAGCCAGCAGGACTCCCAAGCTCCGCCCTAACGTGCCGTCCGATTCCTGTAGGCCAACAAAATACCGAAACCAAACTGGAGCAGGAACAATCTTACAGTAGCACTGGCAGAGTTCTTCTAAGAGCATGTACCAGTAACCCTGGGGAAAGCAAGCGAGACACAAAAAAGATGGACCTGAGGGGAAACAGTCATACGATGCCCATACTGCTCAGCAGGTTGCTAAGTATCTTCCAGACCCAAAGCACAAGTCCAGAAGCCATTCGGCAAGTCACAGACGGGGGAAACCACGGGTGTGAAGGCTTCCCCCCAGTAAAAGCTTTACCCCTTCCCGTGCAGAGAAAACTAGCACATCGGGGAGATGGAGAAGTTAGAAATGTTTTGCCTGACCAGCTCGCATTCCACAAAGAAGAATTTTTGACAAATTTTCCACTTGCAGTTTGAACTTGTCCAATTTAACTAGGGTTTCACAACGGAATTTCAGCCCCAATCCAGCATAAGAGCCAAGTGAATGGGAACGGTTCAAGAGGATGCCCGTTCCTATCAACCGGGCAAGCCCAGAAGACTGTAGAGCAGGGCTTCTCAACCAGGGTCCCGTGGCACCCATGGTCCAACGAGGGGTTCCCTGGGAGATCATGATTTATTTAAAAAATTATTCCAAATTCGGGCAACTTACATTAAAGAGGTAAGTTTCATTCTTTCTTTTCAGTTTAAGAACACTGTTAATGCATCTAGACAGGCCTGCCCATGAAAGGAATATCATAATTTTGTAACTTCTGGCCTATATTTGAGCCTGGATGTGCAGGGGTTCCCCGAGGCCTGGGAAATATTTCAAGGGTTCCTCCAGGGTCAAAAGGCTGAGAAAGGCTGCTGTAGAAGGTAAAGCTTGTTTATTATTAGGCATCTCATATCATTTGGTGCTAGGAGAGGATTGCACGGAATATAAAGTTGTTGCACAGTCCCATTTTCTTAGATACAATACTGAACTGAGAGCCAGCCTGGTGTACTGGTCAAGGCGTCGGACTAGAAACCAGGAGATTGTGATTCTAGACCTGAGGCACGAAGCCAGCTGGGAGACTTTGGGCCAGTCCCTCCCAGCCCTAGGAAGGAGGTGAG
Source organism: Candoia aspera (assembly GCF_035149785.1). Taxonomy (NCBI): domain Eukaryota; kingdom Metazoa; phylum Chordata; class Lepidosauria; order Squamata; family Candoiidae; genus Candoia; species Candoia aspera. The sequence goes on from NC_086153.1 coordinate 4,719,688, forward strand.
GACAAATCACTTCCAAAAAATACTGCCAAGTGGACTTATCCAGGCAGTCACCAGGAATCAACACTGACTTGAAGACACAAAACATCAACAAACTGAACCAGGTACTGAGTCCAATAATCAGACTTACTTGTTACTAATAATGAAAGAAATTTCTTTAGGCATTCAGGCAGTACAGGTAGTCCTTGTTTAACGTCCACAATTGGGACCAGCAACTCGGTCATTAAGCAAAGCAGTCACTAAGTGAAACCGCAACTGTGCTTATGATCTTCCTTCAGCTTTCCTTTGCTTTACAGACCCGAGAAGGTTGTCGATGTGCGGATTGGTTGCAAAGTTACTTTTTCATCACTGCTGTAACTGCGAATGGTCACTAAACGAGGCAGTTGCTAAACAAGGATTACCTGTATTCCAGAGCCATATTAGAAATATCAGCACAGCTTTCCCCATGTGGGTGCCCTGGAGAGGCTTATCAGAAATGATGCACGTTTTGGTCCAAATGCATCTGCAGGCACTGGGAGGAGGGAAACTGTGCAATGCCACTATCTTTAACTGGTAAAGCTTTTCGACCAAATTAAAAATCTGGATCTCTGCTGATCAAGCGGGATTTTCATAACCAACTTTTAACAAGATCATATTTAATGATTTGGAAAGCAATCAGTTTATCAAGCCATTAAACCTTCCGTTCTCCTCCTAATTGTTTAAGCCCGATGAAATACGGCCGTTCTTGTCATAGCTCAAAGCATTACGAGACGTCGGCATTAATATCAAACTGTCAGTGCTTCGTCACAGATCTTTCACTGCTAATTACTAAGTGCACTTAACAGCGCATGTTGATATTTCAACTGCGCTTGGGGCCAGTGGCATTTATGGCATCCATTATTAATGGAGACTTTAACCCCACCCTTGCCTCGGAGCTTTTTTCCCAGGCTATGAAAATCAGAGAGTGGGGAGGAAATGACAGATGTGATGTGGAGAGAGCAAGGAGAGAGTTTTTTCTGTATCTTTCGAATGCTACATCCAGAAGCCACTGGGAGGTGGAAGATTTAGGACAGGCAAGAGGAAGGACTTCTTCACACGGTTAAACTATGGAAATTACCGCCACACGACGACAGGCAGCAGACCAGAGTCTACTGGCCATGATAGCTACAGGTCACCAACTGCATGACCGTGAGAGGCGCCAGGCCTCTAAATACCCACCGCTGGAGAACAGCAGCAGAAGGGAAGACTGTGCTCAGGTCCTATCCCTGACCTTCCAAAAAGCCATGCTGGCTGGCTACTGTGGGAAAGAAGAGGCTGGATTAAATATACTGCACCTTTGGTCCAATCCAGCAGGGTTGGGCTGAAATATCTAAATGCTGCTTTTCCTGGTAAGGTGATTTGCAGCCACTCTCGCCCCATCTCTGCTATTGCTTTGTTTCATTCTTCCCAGGGTGATTCCAGCCATTCAGGGGTCACGCAGTAGGTATGAAAACACCACACAGCCACTTATTTTTGACAATGTGCTGATGGTTATACAGGTAGTCCTCGCTTAACGACCACAATTGGGACCGGAATTTTGGTTGCTCGGCGAAGCGGTCATTGAGCAAATCTGACCTGATTTTACGACCTTTTTTGTGGTAATCATCAAGGGAATCACTGCGGGCATTAAGCAAACCATGTGGTCATTAAGCAAATCATGCGGTTCCCATTGATTTTGCTGGCCAGAAGCTGGCCAGGAAGGTCAAAAATGGCAATCGGGTGACCTCAGGATGCTGGAACAGTCATAAATGCGAACCTGTTGCCAAGTGCCCAAACTGTGATCACATGACCGTGGGAACGCTGTGATGGTCATAAGTGTGAGGACCGGTCATAAGTTGTTTTTTTCAGCACCGTTGTAAGTCCAAATTGTCTCAGAATGAATGGTTGTTAAGTGAGGACTACCTGTAAAGGCAAATGGGTCTTATTTCAAGTACGTGCAAAGCTTCCCATGTTGGTCAAATGGACAATTCTGGACATTACTGATCAGTGCTGAATTAGCACCCAGGGCAGGGCAAAGAGCTTTTGTTTGACACTGACCAAGGCGCTCCCTTTCAAATGCACCAATATAAAATATCTCACTTTCAGGTCAATATTAGCAATATTTGCACTCTCTGATGAAATGGAACACTTCCATGGAATTAAGTTAAGACAGCAGAAACTGCTCTCATCAAATGCACATGATTACGTTGAAAACAGCCGTGGGTTTACCTTGGATTTAAAAGACATGATGAAACAAGGCAGCAGGAGAACAATGCATTTGAAGCTCATGAAGAGAAACTTCAGAACGAAGTCTGTGATTCCCACAATCCAAAGTACCTCCCAGAAGTTCAAAAAATCCATCGCAGGGCTTAAGAGGACCAGGCTTTGAAGACAAACAGTAAAAACAGCAGAGGGTTACGGTAATTCTCATACGGTAACAGCATGGCACGTTAGCAGACCGAAGAGGGAAAACAGTCAGCGGAGGAAGCCGAATGGAGCTAACCAAGAAGGAAAGGATGGAGACCAAATCATTTCATTTTTCCAGACGTGTCATCTGCTGCTTCCCTCTCATCAACTGTTTTAAGAAGCAGCATGGGATGCTAATTGCAGGTGAGATTTGTCAGTCAAATTTGTTAGGTGATCTCGAGTTCTAGGACTGAAGACTAAAAATTTACTATTTGCTTCCTCCGCACTATTCCTTCTTTTATACCCAGTTGACTGTGTTCTTTGGCAGCCGGGTTTTGTGTGGAGGTTTGAAAATTAATGCTCCTCAAACAAAGGAATCTCATTTTACCAATATTGGGAATTGCGGGTAGTCCTCGCTTAATGACCACAATTGGAACTGGAGTTTTGGTTGCTAAGCGAAGTGGTCACTATGCGAATCCGACCCAATTTTATGAACTTTTTTGTGGTGGTCGTTAAGTGAATCACATGGTTCCCCATTGTTTTTGCTTGCCAGAAGCCCACCAGGAAGGTTGAAAATGGTGATCATATGACCACAGGATGCTGCGATAAGTCATAAATGTGAACTAGTTGCCAAGTGCCCAAATCATCATCACGTGACTGCAGGGACGCTGTGATGGTCATATGTGTGAGAACTGGTCTTAAGTCATTTTCTTCAACACCATTGTAAGTCTGAACCATCACTAAATGAATGGTTGTTAAGTGAGGACTACCTGTAGTCTGTTTGAATTACCTGTAATGAAGTAACTGAGAGTAGAAAGTGTAATAGAGGAGAGCACACGATCCCGTCAGGAACAGCAACAACCAGGTGCAGTGTAGCCTGGAGCACCTTTCCTGCAAGAGAAGAATTTCAGAAAGTGTTGGTTGCTCGATAGCTTCACACGGCCAAACACAGGATGCAAAGCAAGTCATGACTTGTAGTTTTCCAACATAAACCAAAATTTCTGAGTTCAAACAGAAGCCCTTGGAATATTGTATTTCACAGTGTTTAGGTTTCGTCTCTTCTTTTTTATGAACTCTTTAGGATTATCCATATT